>NC_053121.1:30972266-31319349 GCF_010015445.1 Perca fluviatilis | reverse complement strand
ATGTTGTTTACATGACCACACCAGGTTTTTGCATGTTGCAAATCAAATACAAATCACTGATAGAATATTTCTGTCTCCCATCAGGAATTCTTTGCATCGACACTTATGACATTATGGGAGACGGCGTAAACGACATCCTGGTGGGAAGGGATGATGGGACAGTTGAGGTCTACGGGTTTGACAGCGCCAATGAGCCCACATTACGCTTTGAGCATGTGAGTTTATGCCTCTATTATCAATTTACTCACTCCAATTTCCACCCAGTCAGTGTCAGTCAGTGCCCCTATAAAATTATAAGGAAACAACAGCTTAATTTTTGTATAAGATTAAATAGTATTTGTTATATTTTTCCCTGTACATTGATACCCTTCTGGCCTTTTCTTAGATGCCCAAGTCCATTGTCATTTTTTGTAAAACATGATTAATACTGATTATTGATGGCCAAAGTTTTCTGTCTTTCCTGACTTCAGGTTTTGTCAGAGAGCGTGACTTCCATCCAGGGTGGCTGTGTGGGGAAGGAGTCTTATGATGAGGTCTTGACTGCCACTTACACAGGTTAGATAAAAAAATAACTAAAAACCAGCACCTAGTGTTCCCAAATTTTACTTCAGAGAAGAAAATGTGTCTGTTGTTCTGCCTATCAAAGTATCCGTCAATCTGCAATACTTCATATTTGATTAGAGATGTACAGTCATTTCTGGGACTGTCTGACATGTAGCATGGGTTTCCTAAAACAAATATTTGAAGGGAGATCTTGAGACATGCACAGCATATTCCGCTTTACTGTCATTACCTCTTTCAGGATGGGTAACTGGTTTGACCACTGAGCCCCAAAAGGCTGAAGCCGGCCCCGGAGATGAGGTCAGAATGAGTAAGGAGATCCAGTCCAAAGTAGAAGCACTCAGGTACCAGAAAAAAGTGCTTCATTTTCTCATTATACAGTATGCTCTTGTGCCTTTTTTTTTTATGTGTTTGACTTACTGTGTAAAAGTTTAAGTATGATTTCAAGACAAATCATAGTGTTCCCTTCCAGGGCAGAGCTGGAGCAGCTGCAGGTCAAAGTCAAGCAGGGCCGTGAGCAGTACCAGCAGACCTCTCAGTCGAGCACAGCCGTCTCTGCTGTGCCCGTCTTTAGCATCAATGACAAGTTCACCCTCTGCCAGGACGATGCCAGCTACAACCTCACTCTTGAGGTGCAGACAGCCATCGACAATCTGCTGCTCCAGGTCTGCTCGTTGTTATATCCCTGTGATTGCAACCTCTGGTGCCTACAGACTCTTCTAATAATAAATTATGCTCTTGATCCCATGTTGGAGACATAAACATGCTAAATGTAACTTAAAAATGAATCTCCTATGCAGAGTGACGTCCCCATAGACCTGCTGGATGTGGATAAGAACTCAGCTGTTGTCAGTTTCAGCGAATGTGATTCAGAGGTGAGCTGTGTAAACTCTTTCTACACAGGACAAACACACTTTACAAAAAAGGTCATGAACCTCCTGCTGCCCCCAGAGGTCTGACTCTTTAATTCTGTTTCTAGCAACCTAATGGGAACTTTCTCCTGGCCACGTACAGATGTCAGGCTAACACTACCAGACTCGAGCTCAAGGTAACACTTGCATCAAAACTCTTCATGTTGTGGCGTTTTGTTACTCCTACTTCTGTCATGAAAAGCTAAAATACCACAGTGGGTCTTCCTTTGTGTAATCATGAGTCACAGACAGTACTCAGCTGCTTCCTGTGCTCATTTCATCAGTCCCTTTACCCGAAGTACAAACATTTCTGTAGTCACATATTCCATTTGCTCAAACTATTTGATGATTCACTGCAGAAAAATAATGTGTTTCATCCATAATAAATGTTCTAGGTGAGGTCCATCGAGGGACAGTATGGGACCCTGCAGGCTTATATTACCCCCAGACTGCAACCCAAGACATGCCAGGTCCGCCAATACCAGATCAAACCTCTGTCCCTCCACCAACGGACACACAGCATAGACCAAGAAAGGTGAAGACTTTTAGACAGAAAATTGGGATTTGAATTCAGTTAATCAAATCCTGTTTTGAAGCTTCCTTAAGTCCTTATTCCTGTTTCTGGGCAAAGGTGGGGTTTGTGTTGATGCCCAAAACCAGGTAAATGTCAATCCCACTGAAATAACCTGGTTTCAGACCTCTGAATGGCTGCCCACATCCGATATGTTCACACATGAAATAAAAAACAAATTCCGTGTGATTATAAGTTATACTAAAAATAGTATTTAATTGTTACATTTTATTAAAAAATGTCCCATGCCAAATGCTTAACCAGTTATTGTAGTATAGTACTATGTTTTGTTTCTAATCATTTATTATCAAAAAAGAGATCCAGTGACATTGGTGTCATCTATCAGTTGTTACTCATAATTTTGACCTTACAAAATATTGGTTACTTTGTCTCTCTGTCTGTCATATAGGCCTATGAACAGGCTCAGTCTGGTGGGACAGTTCAGTTTTGCTGAGATCCACTCCTGGGTGGCCTTCTGTTTGCCAGAGGTGCCTGAGAAAACACCAGCAGGAGAGAGCATCACTTTCTATTTCCATAACACTTTTCTTGGGACACAGCTTGAAGCCACCTACTGGTAAATGCACACAGTTAAAAGGCTTTTCTAGGATTGCATATACATTTGTAGAGATTATGAGCTAACTGACAAGGGGATCTAACATTTTATTCTGTCTGATGCCCCTAGAAATGTTTTATATATTATTTCATTTTCAGATTTAGTAGGGATTTGTGTTATAATCTACTATTATTTTATTTTATTTGTAATTTTAGCAAAGGGGAGGGTCACTTCAAGTCAGACAACATCTCTACCATCTCTATACTGAGTGATGTTCTCTCTAAAGAAGCCACCAAGAAGAAAATCAACCTGAACAATTCATATGGTAGATATTATTCATGTTCAGTGTCTGCTGACAAAATATTTCCAGTTAATTAAAACCTGTTAAACAAACTGTTCTTGTTTGTTATTCTTCCAGATATCAACGATGAGTCTGTGAGTCACACCCTGAAGATGATCCATCCAAAGCTGGAATACCAGTTGCTGTTGGCTAGAAAGGTTCAGCTTATCGATGCACTTAAAGTACGTATTGGTCAAATGTGTCGTCCTACAGGAAAAATCCACTCTGAAGCTGAATCAGCTCTGTTTTAATACATTCACTGCATATATCCACAGGCCCACCTTTGGTTAAACGCTCTACGAGTTCTCACTCATTTTTTCAGGGCTGTTGACAGGCTTTATTTGGAAATGTTCATCACTTACTTACCCCCCACCTCACTTCCTCTCTGATTTATCTGACTGGTAGGAGCTTCAGGTTCATGAGGGGAATGCTGACTTCCTCATCCCAGAGTATCGCAACATCTTGGATGAGTCCGCTAATCTCCTTGATGAGTACAAGAAGCAGCCAGCGCACCTCGAGAGGCTTTATGGTGCAGCATTATTGCATTTCACTGACACTATTATCCAAAGACAGTTTTAATTAACTGATTTTCCTTACTCCCTTTTTTTTTTTTTTTTTTTTTTTTTTTAAACATTTGTCAGTTCATTGCTAAAATTTTAAGACAGGAATTTACCCAAATGTAAAGTTCTACTACATTATGAATTAGAGCTTGTTTGCTTGTGGTAACTTGTATTAATTTTCTTTCCCTAAGGAATGATCACAGACCTCTTCATCGACAAATTCAAGTTCAAAGGCCAGAATGTGAAGACCAAGGTGTCCTCGTTGCTGGAGATACTCGATAATTATGACTTAAATTCTCTGTTAGACTTTTTCAATGAGGCATGATATCATGTAGATCAGAGGTCAGATGGTATTATTTACTTGTCTTTAAGCGTCTTTATTTGTGCTATTTTTGTATTGTAAATACAAAAAAGTTTTGTTGTATGGTAGTTCCTAGCAGTGACAATGTCATGTTGTCATTTAGATACTTTTTGTCCTAATAATAGTGTACATTATTTAAATATTTATAATATATTTTGTTAGCATCTAAAAAACAAAGGTAGTGATTAATAAACCACTACAAGATTGCCAGTTTCCTCTTTGTTATTGGTGACTAAATTTTGGTTGAGGTTTGAAATTTCAGTGATTAAAAATAAGCCTGTTAAAAGCACAACAATTTATGTTTTTATAACACCATTACCATAGCACTGTGAGTTCCCCCTCTTGAAATAAAAATGTGAGTTTATTTGTAACCATTGTAAGATGCATCATTCAAGGGGCGGATGGAAAGTATAGTGAACAAATACTATGAAATATCATATGATTATATGAAATTCTGCACAAAAGTGTGGTCATGAGCCATATGTGACAAATGAGTAATGTATCCATACAACACGCTTAAGTCTCATTCATTAAATAATTACGTCTGCAGTAAATTGATAAGTCATTACATCATTGCCATTGCTTGTTTTCTTTATATTGTCATCCTCTTGACCTGATTTGAATTGAGGAACTCCCAAGCACCAAAAATACGATGTACTTATACACATCTTATTGTACTTATACACATAGTACTTACCAATTTGAGGTACTTGTACTTTACTTGAGTATTTCCATGTTATTCTGCTTTATTTTGGAAGCCAATATTGTACTTTCTTCCTTGTTACATGTATTTAATAACTTTAGTTACTTTGCAGATTCAGATTATTAATTAAAAAAAATATAAATCATCATCTAATTCATGATGGATTGGATTATTATAGATTAAGATACCCAGCAGTAAAGTAATCCAAATTAGCTCCACTTTCACCTCTGCAATATTTGTGATACCTACACGTTAATGCATCAATAATTATAATCAAGGGATATAATAGGGCTACAAATGATGCTCACATAGCCCATTCTGCATAATGAGTTGTTTTTACTTGATGCTTATCATTTTAAATCTCATTAATTAAATGATTACGTCTGCGGTAAATTGATGTCATTACATCATTGCTTGTTTTCTTTATATTGTCATCCTCTTGACCTGATTTGAATTGAGGAACTCCCAAGCACCAAAAATAGGAACAGCACTGTAACTGCTTCACAGCAAGTACTTAATTTGAGTATTTCCATTTTATGCTACTTCATACTATATTTAGGAGGAAAAAAACTGCACTCTTTACTCTTCACTCCATACCTAATAACATACATTAAATTATTAATTACATTATTTTATCTGCTGATAATAGTTATCTACCTTTTAAGTTACATTTTTAATACAGAACTTTAATTAGTATTTTTATGTTCTGGTATATTTCTACTTTTTCTAAAATAAAGAATTTGGAATCTTCTATCGCGGAAAAAAGATGGAAATGTGGGTGTTTGGCCATCATCGTCAAATTACTAACGAATAATCAAAATTATTTTGTATTTAGTAAGAGTATTATTTTCAACAATGTTTCTATGTCAAATCATCTATGGTAGGAGCAAATTAAATTACACATGAACATTATCCAGTGATGAAATGTAACACATAGTACTTACCAATTTGAGGTACTTGTACTTTACTTGAGTATTTCCATGTTATTCTGCTTTATTTTGGAAGCCAATATTGTACTTTTTCCTTGTTACATGTATTTAATAACTTTAGTTACTTTGCAGATTCAGATTATTAATTAAAAAAAATATAAATCATCATCTAATTAATGATGGATTGGATTATTATAGATTAAGATACCCAGCAGTATATAAAGTAATCCAAATTAGCTCCACTTTCACCTCTGCAATATTTGTGATACCTACACGTTAATGCATCAATAATTATAATCAAGGGATATAATAGGGCTAGAAATGATGCTCACATAGCCCATTCTGCATAATGAGTTGTTTTTACTTCATGCTTATCATTTTAAATCCATTACTTTTACTACCAGAGTATTTTACACCGTGGTATTGTCACTTTTTAATGTTCGGAGTACTTCTTCCACTACGGACATTTTCCCGCAGCTGTTACTCCTAAATAACGTTAGTCCATATCATAGACAGTATAAACGGTCCATATGCGACTTTTACGTTTAAAACTGTCAAACCAGTTTTGAATTTGCAATCAAGCGAACATTGTACTCTTTCAGTTGCCGTACATCTCATGCGTCACTGCCTGTGCGGCTTGTGATTGGTCCGTTTCAATCCTCGCGGGCTACTTGAACTGAGAGAAAGCACCATATCTATCTGCATGTTTCTGTGTGAGTGGACCGAGGCTAGCTGGCTTGTTTGCAGGTTGGTTGTAATCTTGGAGCACAACGAGTATGGCAACTTAAAGAAAACACATTTGTAGAATTTGTACCGCCAACTCTGCATTGATTTGTCTGGTGTGTGTATTTCACTGCACTGCACTTCCAAGAGTCGTTGCCATCTCAACAGTTTAGTTTTGATTGTGCACCGTTCTTCCTAAGCAAACCAGAAGCTAATGCGAGCCTTGATTATAATCGTCCATACGTGATCATTTAAAACTCTTACAAGAGCTCACACCAGCTGTAGTATCTTGGTAAGCGAACGGAGACCGGTTGGACTTTTTTGGTTTGAGAGGAAACATGTCGGGAGCTAACAGAGGACAGGGAAGCGCGGCTAGTGAGTTTCACAACCAAGAAAATATGCAGTCAAGACTGAGGGGCTCGCTTAAACCCCGAGCTGCTGCTTCAAATGAGAACCAAGAAAACCTTCCACCGAAACAAGCAACCGGCAGAACCGTCCTGGGAGCCCTGCAGAACTACCAGCGAAGCAAAACCCTCAACCAGCGCGGCACCAAACAGGTTCGTTTGGGTAACTATGCTAAATAGCTCGCCTAGCTCGAGCTAGTGTTTGTTAATGATGACCTAGATGGGGGGGGGGGGTTGCCATTGTAGTTTTTGGAGGCAACTAATATCATTTATATTGCCAGTTAACATAACATGCATGTCGGGGGTTTACTGCCACATTTAAGTTTCTGTTTATAAACATGGGTTTATACGAAGCTATGATTTAGCTAACAATGTTAACCAGATTGTCCGCCATTTTAATATCACCATTCAGTCACTTGTACACTTTAAACGTTTAACTGCTGTATTCATCAGATTTAAATAGACAACCCACAGATTTGGCTTTGTATTTTCTGCTTTGTGCATTAGAGTGACTAGCAATCCTGACATCCTATAGTTTCTGAGAATTGATTGCAATAAATTATCTTGTACGTTAATTGCTAACTTTTAATATGAAACGGTGCCTCCTGGTTGCATGCATACATAACTTACCACTTTGTACTATTCCCATACTTATTGTTGACACATTTATCAACTTTAAGTATGTTGTGCATAGTACTTGCACTCTCAATGTCTTAAATATCTGCAAAAGGCATTTCCTCTTGTGGGACAAATCTGAACTGACCTATGTTCTACTTCTAGGAGTCATCACAGCCCTCTTGCTGTAAAAATGAAGATTTAGGCAAAAGCTGCAATGAAAAGCCAATCACCAAGCCACCCACTTTCCAGATCCATGTGGACGAGCCTGATGGAGCCTGCACCAAGAAGCCACAGCAGGTGGTCGACGCTGTCAAAGCCAAAACCAAATCCATCCCCAACGAGGACGAGTCTCTACTCACAATCAATACTGTGGCACGGCTCCGACAGCCCCTGGCCACCATTGAAATGCCATCTGCAATGGATGTCAGCTTTGGTGGGTTTTGAATACTTAAGTCTTAATTTCTAATTTAGGTTCTATTTTATAGAAACTGCAGTTGGAAGACCAGAATTTAGTTTTAGATTTTTACTGCTCCTAAATGTAAACTTCTTTTCACAGACTCTCCCATGGACATGTCTGTGGTTGAGGGGGAGGAGAAACAAGTTGATGTAAATGAGGTCCAGGAATATGCTGCTGAAATCCACACGTACCTGAGGGAGATGGAGGTGAGAAATTCAGTGAAATGCTACAAACCGCAGCTTTGCCTCAACTCTTTCAGCTGTGTCTTGCTGCTTATAATGTACTTGCCATGAGGTCTTCCTAGAAATGTATTAAGTGTATGGGCTTTGCCTGCAGTTTTGTAACAGGTGACTCTTTACAGGTAAAAACCAGGCCTAAGGCAGGCTACATGAAAAAGCAGCCGGACATCACCAACAGCATGAGGGCCATCCTGGTAGACTGGCTGGTTGAGGTTGGAGAAGAATACAAACTCCAGAATGAAACTCTTTATCTGGCTGTAAACTACATCGACCGCTTCCTTTCCTCAATGTCTGTCCTGAGGGGGAAGCTTCAGCTGGTTGGAACTGCTGCCATGCTGTTGGCTTCGTATGTACAATTATTTTTGATTCTGTCTATTCAACTTACAAGGTTTATGCTCAAGACTGGCTTCCCTGCTATGTGAAGTGACTGACTGTTTGTTTAAATATTCAAATGCAGGAAATTTGAAGAAATCTACCCCCCAGAGGTGGCGGAGTTTGTTTACATCACAGACGACACCTACACCAAGAAGCAAGTGTTAAGAATGGAGCACATGGTGCTTAAAGTGCTCTCCTTTGATCTGGCAGCACCAACCATCATCCAGTTTCTCACCCAGTACTTCCTCAATCAGTCTGTTAGCAAACAGGTGGAGAGCATGGCAATGGTGAGCTTGCAGCAATATTGAAGTTTTATTATGAAATTGTCTATGCAGTTTGGACACACTAACATGGCAAGGATTAATCTCTGAACTTTGTTTTTCAGTACCTTGGGGAGCTCAGTCTGGTTGATTCAGATCCCTTCTTAAAGTACCTCCCATCACATACAGCTGCTGCAGCCTATGCCCTGGCAAACCACACAGTGACTGGTGGCTCTTGGGTAAATTTTAAATTAGTAATTGAGTCATTTGGGGTTTTATTTTGTATCTTGCATCTCCTGAAGTTTGTACAAGCTTGTTAAAACAGTCTTCTGTAGTGTGTGTGCAAATAAGCAAGAGGACTCAAAGTTGTCTCTTCCTCAGCCCAAGTCCCTGATGGAGATGTCAGGCTACTCCCTGGAAGATCTGATGCCATGTGTTAAGGATCTGCACCAAACATGCCTCAATGCTCCTCAGCATGCTCAGCAGTCTGTTCGGGAAAAGTACAAGGGCTCAAAGTAAGTAGGCCGCTTACTTTACCTAAAACATGATTTTGCTTGATTTGTAACTTGTGTATTACATTTGCTGCCATTGACTAGAATGGGACCAACTTATGTTGGTGACTCTGGTTGACTTTAGAATTCTATGCAGTGGGGCAAATGTTCTAAAAAGATTTCTTTTCCAGGTACCATGAAGTTTCCCTCATCGACACTCCAACCGAATTGCTGCTGAACTAACTTCCTCCTCTTGTCCATGTAGAGTTTTGTACTGTCTGTCTTAAATATTTTTTTTTTTAAATGATGTGTCACAATTTCAAATGACATGGCCTGCTCTTCTTGGAGTAGCGCTAGATGTGTTAGAGTTTTTAAGGTATTTTATATACTCAATCGACATTCATACCAGACGCTACAGTTGTTGGTTAATCAAGCAGTTTTAATGTTGACTTTTAATTGCAGACAAAATGTAGGTCTTATCCACACTGCCAACATTCTGCTTTGATGTGTCAAACTCCTGTGAATGTACTTTTTTTATTTTTTTAGAAGGTTGAGTTGATGGCAGTTATTGTTGCTGGTTCACCTGAGAAGTGTGACCTTAATTTGACCTCATGGGATGCACATTAAAGCATGTTTTGTCTGTAATGGAGTCAGCTGTCTCATTAAGTCTTGAGAGTTGACAGCTTTTTCAAGGCACAATCTGCACTGTAAAATATGGCTCTTGTAAATAAAATTCATTTAACATAAGATTTCATGTCTGTCTTTATGGTCAGTGTTGGACTCATGGGGGCAGTAGAGGATAAGGTTTGTTTAGCTGCACAAAGTGGACATATGCTTTATGTAGTTTGTCATAGCTACAAGGTTATGTTGGATTGTCATGTTTGTTTGGGTCTATTAGATTTTAGAACCTTTTGGTTTATTGATTTAAGGTGCATCAAATTTAACTTGAGGCATTAAATGCGAAGCTTTGGCTAAAGTCGTCCCTCTTAAAAGGCATAATGAAACTTAAAGTGTGAAGAGGCTCGGAAGCAGAGCTTGTGCTTTCCTTTACACTGAAGTGTTTGGAAAATTATGTTTTAGGAATGAATTTGATAAACATTTCAACACTAGTGTTCATCTACAAAACTACTGTAAACATTTTAATATTTCAAATGTTTTTACACAGACATTATCGGTTACACTGGAATTAAGCATTAAATGATGAACAGCTGTGACTATCCATTGGTGCTGGGTAGAACACTAAAGTGTTTGACTGAGAAAATAAAATGCTGAGACCTTAAACTCAAAATTTAGGGAGAATGTTTAATGAAATCTTTGCAGTATCATTTCCTCAAATACCAGGTTTCTTATTTTTTTATTTAACTTAAACAATTTAGATTCCACTAAACATTCAAAACTGCAAGCCTATATTGACAATGCATAAAAATACAACTACCTAAAGTGATCATGAATTAATGCTACTTGCCCAAAATGTGTTGAACTGAATTCAAACTGAGTATATAGGGAAATATTAGGACATATAGCAAACAAAGGTTGCCTGCTCAGTCAACAATTAGTAAATGGCATGATAGGGTGACATGTTTTTACTTCTCATTCATCAGTGATTTGATTTTCTCTGTGAAAGCTAAGTAAAGGCAGCCTCTGGCGTCTAAGGCATCTCTCCTGCGCTCCCCCCCCTTCCCCCAATAAATTGGGAGGCTGGCTTTGTGCGAGGAGTCTAACAGGCGAGGGGCAGCACAGCCCAGCTGCCGAAAGCTTTCCACCATTTCATCTCAAGAGAATGGACGGCTCAGATCATGCACACACTCTCAACAGGTTAGCTTCACCACTGACGGCATGCCTGTCTATACTACCTGGAGGATTAAACCATGGGAACAGGATGGGAATTCTATAACATAGCCAAACCAGTTGGATACCTGTTCGAATAATGGCTCTTGCAGCTACATCACAGCATCTGTGGAACCCCTAAGAAGATCCAAGTAGTGGGAAAACAGATTTTTTTTGGAAGAAGTAGGGAGGGAGGGTTGCTGCCAAACCCCATGCCTGCCCCCAGAAGATTTCTGGTGGCGTCCACCTCGCTGCCCCTGGCACTGGGTTGGGGCTGGAACTTGAGCTTGTATGTGGGGATTCTCCTCGGACTCTTGATGCTGATGCTGCTTCTTCTCTGGATGCTCCTCAAGCAGCTAAGAAACTCGGTGGGAAAATCCATGCTGCAGCCTGCCCGCTCTTTCAGGCAGCCTTGCTTTGAACAGAGGTTTCAGCATGTGTTGTGAAAATTGGGGACACTTCTGCCAAAACACTGCTAGGACTGAGGCTTGTTGGAGTGCTTTGTGGATTCATGTAAGAAAATGACTTTAAAAAAAAATGATGATTTGATTTGGACTCAAGTGCTTATGTTCGCTTTAAAAAATAATAAAACCTGTTATGTTCTTACTTATAGAAACCACGTCTTTTTCTTCTACATTATCTCTCTGCCATGCACAAAAGAGGGAGACTTCATGTACATCATCCTGAGTTAATAAAAACACTGTTATTCTTATGCAACAGCTATTTATTTTCATCTCAGATTAATTTACACAGCCGAGCTCAAACATCTAAATTGCCGAGTAAAGGCACAAGCCAAGATTAAATCTGCATCTTGATTCATGCTGATTAAAGCAATGCATTCAGAAGGGCCATTTGCACTCCTCTCATCTCATTGGTAAATTGGCAGTAGGGAGGGATATGAAGTTTTTGCCGCCCATGACAAATATGAAATGAAATGAGGCAAAAGGATAATATCAACTGCAAGTGCCCACAGGCTTAATACTATTTATCAGTGGTTACTACACACAGGCAGGGGTATTTGACACTTTTTCACTCAGTTATGACTGGGTAACTTTGTCTTTTAGTTTTATTTTTCTTCAATCATTAGTCAGAGATGCCTGACCTGTATTTGATTAAATAGCCTGAAAGGAATCAATAGCCTCATAGCCCTGAGGGTAGTGTGTTCATTACAAATCAACAGTTGATTTCCTTAAAGAGCAAAGCAATAACACAAATAGAGTCCTTCTGGGTGTGATGACTCAGCTCAAGGGGTGTAAACAGTTTCTACAGGGAAAAGATAATGTTAGCTTTAATTAAAACTATTAAACTAGTTGCACAATATAATTTTCTATTGTTCTATGGAATGCACCTTATTGATTCATTTAGAGGCATTTATTTTTAGGTGTTTTTGTGTTTTTGTTCTTTATTTTGACATTTTGGGGAATATGCTTATTCGTTTTCTTGTCGAGTTAGATGAGAAGATTGAAACATACTTTGGAGCCAACAGCCAGTTAGCTTAGCATAAAGACTAATACAGGTGGAAGTAGCAAGTCTGGCTCTGTACAAAGGTAATACAATCCAACCATCATCACCTCTTAAGCTTAATAATTAGCAAGTTATCTTCTTTGTTTAATCTGTACAAAAACCAAAGTGTAAAAATGACAATTTGTGAATTTTGTTAGCTTCCGACAGAGCCAGGTCAGCGGTTTGCCCACGTTTCCAGTTTTTGTGCTAAGCTAAGCAAATCAGCTGCTGGCTCTGGCTTCATACAAAGCGTAAAGACGTAATATGGAGTATCAATGTTCTTGTGTAATTCTTGGTAACAAAGCTTGTACGTGTATTTCCCAAAATGTTGAACTAGTAAACATTGTCTCCGACTTTTAATGCTTGGTCAGAAAAAACTTCGCTATTTCTTTACTATTTCAAACCAGGAAATCTTGAGGATTTTCTCTTCAACAGGTCTGAATACAGGTTATTTCATACTAATAAGAGTTTGCTCCCTTCAGCAAGAGACCTGCATATTAATGAGGTCTGACATCGTGGCTACATCCCATGACTGCATGTTTTTCACCTCTGTTAAAATCAAATTTGTCTGTGGCATCTCAATCCTCCTCTAACATAGAGGGGCCATATGTCTGCTAATGCAGCGCGTGTGTACAGGTTCAAAGAAAGAAAGAAAAAAACAAATGAACTCAGACATGAAAAGAGTCACAGCAGCGTCTGAGCCAGTATCCACTAGATCCCTGCTGCAGACAGCAGAGAGGGAGATTCTGGTCAAGGGAAGATCAAAACATCTGATGAGGTGAGAGTTGAGGATAATAATGTTGCAGATGAGAACTACAAAAATACGCCTCTTATTCTCTGTCCAATTTCTGGGCCTCTGGTTGCATTTTTGAGAGTGAGACTTAAGAAGAGATGAAAACACCTGCTTTGATAAATCAAGCCTATGCCTCTGAGCAACAGAAGAAAACCAACTTACAGGAGTTTATTCTTCTGGTGGCTACTTTGAAAAAGCATATCTTCATATGAAAGGAATAACTATAGGTTATAGTAGATAAATTGGCATTTTATAATGGAAATAAGTCATTGACCTGTTTTTTGTTTTTGTAGTTTGTTCGCAATGTAACCACGACTCTTCCCCTGGAAACATTAACTCATTTTACATTCTTCTACCTATTCACATGTACATTGGACACATAATTTGACCTCTATGTAAATGTTGCTTTGAATATTATATATATTCTACATTGCTGATTTCCATACCTAAAAATGCTGCTAATTAGCTTGGATTTACTGTAGCCTACTTTTGTGACATCATTCATTTTGTTGGTATATTGTAATTTGATTAATTGCTAATTTGTTTGGGAATATGCATTACTAAGGCATAATAAAGTAATAGTTTGACAGTTTGGTGAATATGCCGATTTGCTTTCTTGCAGAGAGTTAGATGAGAAGTGGTAATCTTCTTGTCTAACTCTCAGCAAAAAAACAGATTCAATTTCCAAAATTCAAACTGGGTTAATCCAGCTTCAAATATTTAGGTTGTATATTGCTTCTGTACTGACCCCTAGTCTAAAGAAGCCAACAGGCAATTAGGCTACCTAACGTCCCAACTAGTCATTGTTGGTGCAGCTAATGTTGCTAACTCATTTTGTTGTCAATAATGTTTTTAACTAATTCTGTCTGACAGTGCTAATGCTAATCTTGCATGTAGTTTCCCAACTGAATGTAATGTCCATTCAAAATGGCCACAATGGAAAATGAAACCACTCTGTTCCAGTGTGAAGCTACATGGTTCTTTACATTAGAACTGTGGACAGTTGCCCAAAAGAAAAGGAAGAAGTTATTCCAACAAAACTGCCCCAGTTCTTATAATGGACATTTTGTGGATGTCTTTAAAAGATCCATGTAGCCAGGTAATATATGTAGAATTGGAGCCATTTGCATTTGATAACACCTGCCCTCAGCACAGAGTAAGAGCAAACAGAGCCCATCAGTGGTGGTGGCTGGGGAGGCCCTTTGATTGATGATAGAGCTTATTGTCTGTGTTAGGTTGTAAAAAGTTAAAACCATACTTATGTTTTGAAAACATTGTTTAATGGGGCCTGCAGCTAAATCTAATCAAGTAACTACACTAATCAGCATTTGTCTGGCTCACACCTTCTCTAGCTTCTAGAGAATCAGAAGAGGTCATATTAGTCATTTAGCATACAGGAGAAAGCTCCTTGTCTCCACACATGGAGATCTATTGTATCTGTTTTGGGGGAGCCACCCCCTGTTGGGTCAGACTTGTTTAGAACAAAGAAAATGTGTATCTCTGTAAACTTGAATATAATCAGCACTACCATGATAATTGACCTTTGTTTGTGACCTGGAGTTAATCTAATCAGAGGTGCGTCCTTAATCTGAGAGACCTCTGACCAATAGGGAAAGATTTCATTTGAGGAACCACCCAGGTTTAGGGAATAAATGTGTGATCCGGGGAATGTCTCAGGACTGCGGACCTGGGACCCGTCAAGGGAACAAGGTTCTGCAGTCCGCTGGTTACAGCGTATTGTTTTGTCATGTCGCATGGCTGCAATCTGTGTCCCCACAAGGGGAAGCATGTATGCAGTCTGCTGCTGGCAGTGTTTTATGTTTTATGTTTGATTGTGTTTTGATCATTGTTTTCATCGTCTTGTTCATTAAACCTTTTGCTTAATCTTTCAATTCGACCCAAGCCTCTCCTTCCTCCTCAGAAATCAGAACGATCACGTAATAGAGATTTCTTAACATCTGTCAGTCAGCACCGGACAAATTGAGCTGACCACAGCTCTGTATACCAGGCTGTCCCATGGTGCTTCGCTCATAAAAACGCACAGTGATTCAGTTTGGGAACTGACAACTCTGGGATGATAGCAGGAAGTAAAAGCAACAGGTGGCCATTTGCAGCCTCACTGTTCAGCTTAAATACGTTGGAAGCACTCCATAGCTGTTGCTTTTTTCACATATTATATTTTGAGTTACAAACTTTGTTTTGAAACTGAATTTGACAAAAGAATTTCACCTCAAGGTCCAGCTGTTTTGGAGCTTTGGATCATAAGGATTTATTGTAATGGTTTTCAGCGTATATACAGTAGGCCTATAGCAAAGTCTCCTTATGGAGATAAAGGTGTTTTATGTGGTTTTTATTTAATTTACTTTATGGAAATCTGTTACAGAGCGTTGTTTTTACAAGGCAGCAGCAAATTTACTGTAGATGTTCAGAATGCAGAATTTCAACTTTTTACAAGACAAGCAATTTGTGATTTATGTATTATATTTGTATGCATTAATCACAGGGCCTCCAATGATGAGTGCATGTTATTTGTAAAAGCCAAATCACTTTTCTGTCCGTCCAAATTAACAAAGTAGTTTCTGAGATATTAGGTTTAATTTTTAAGCCCATAAAAACTTGAAAACTAAATGTTGTAAAAACAACCATGAAAGGTGTTGAACAAAAAAAAAAAAACTCCTTATAGCCTCTTACTTATCAAGGGTTGATCAGATTTTATTGATATTGCTGGCATCATAAGAGTAATTTAACACTAAATCCCTTTTTTGAGTGAAAAAATTACATGTACAGTCCCCTTATTACACTATCTATTGATCCTGGTCTCATTTTATAGTGTTTAAAGATGCAGTAGGTAAGACTTATAAAACTAACTTTCTGTCGTATTTGCTGAAACTGACCCTATGTTCCAGTAGAACTACATGAAGCAGATAATTTAAAAAAAATCCAGCTCCTCTGGCACCACCTCCAGCTTGTAGTGCGATTTGCAAAAAGCCACAACTCCCTGTTCATTTACACCAATCAGGGCCAGGGGGGGTGTCTAACTGCTTGTCAATCACTGCTCATGCACAAACATTAGGCTTGTTCGAGATGAGCCAGGTCTGCGCAGAATCGATCACCGGCGATCGCTGCCCAATGCATGCTGGTTAGATTTGTGTCCGACTTGATGCATAGACAGTATACTGTATAAACTGGACCAACAGATCCACTTCACCGACTGCAGGACCCCAGGACCCAGGGCATGCTGGGAAACGCCAGCCTCTCAGCTGATCTAACAGCTGATTGGTTCAGAATCGACTCAAAATGATGACGTTTTATATAAACTTTTTATTGATTTTGAATCATCTACATCATCATCAGTGTGTTGTTAATTAAAATCAGCAACAGATTGCATGTGGAGCATTGTGAGAGCTACTCTGTCATAATTAAAACAACTGGAGACTGTGTACAAGCTGATATATGGGTCTGATAACATTTTATTAAATCGGAATCGGACCACAATGTTTCTGTGACTTCCTGTTCAGCCTGAAGGCTGCTGGAAGCGGCTGGAAACTGTCCGACTTGACAGCGGATTTTTGTCACCGCCCCCTGCTGCTCTCGCCTGCTCTTGTCCACTTTACAGGCGAGGCGCAGTTCATCTCGAACGAGCCTATTCATTTTACCTTGTGGGGGGAGGGGCTTAGGAGACCGTTTGGCCTCTAGCAGAAAAGGGGGGAGGGACTGAGAAATTGTTGATGTTCAAATTCTTTGGCTATGTTCAAAAATGTAAAAATAATAAAAAATTGATCATAAAAAAATCCTACCTACAGCACCTTTAAGGGATTGCTGATGAAATAAAAGTCTCAAATGATACTAAAGGAAACGGTACACGATTCATTCAGCATGATCAGGCCTGAAGCTTCTGGACTGTGAACACTGCGCAATTATGGGGAAAAGAAAAAAAATCAACATTTAATCTGATAAATTTGTTATCAACTGCTTGTTTATTAGCGATTAAAGGATATTGGCTTCATATCAGTCTGGGAGGCTGTGAGATGAAACGGTGAGCATCCGTAACTGGAGGAGATGGTGTTCACACTCTCATCTCCTAACAAGTGCTCACTTTAATTAAGGTTTGCAGGGACGAGGGCAGCGATGATGATATGTGAGCTGCACCTCAGCGCTTCGCTCTGCTGATCCCTTCACTCCTATCAGGCATCAAGCATCTCCTACTTGTCTCCTGCACACGTTTAGCCACACCTGAAAACATGTTGTCCTCAGAAATGTAGAGCATGAAACATAAAAACATGTTAAATTATGTCTCACTCCAAAATGTATTAATATTTAAAAGCAATGGCAACCTCTCTTACATATTCATGAGATTTGCTCAGAAAAATTAAGTGGTGGAAGCAACTAGGTACATTTAGTCATTTACACATGTACGCATTTGAGTACTTGTACTTTAGTCAAGTATTTCCATTTCATCCCACTTCTTTTAATTCTACTCCACTACACTTCAGAGGGGAATGTTGTTTAAATATTATGATCTTATAATATATGATTATAAAATGAGTTCCACCTCGACTGAGTAAAATGATACTCACACATTGATGCAATAATTCAGTATTATAATAGTATAATACTCATTAGTCCATACATTTTTCAGCATTGAGTACTTTTAGTTGTAATGGAGTATTTTATGTTGAGGTAAGTAAAATATCTGAATACTTCCATCACTGATGAGGCTCAAATACATATCTTCTATGTTTTTTGTATATTTATTATATCATTTCAGGAAGTGAGTGTTAATTTAAAAGTGGTATACAGTCTGTTGAATGTCAACAGAAGTAACAATTTAATCTAGGGGTGTGTGTGTGCTATTAAAGGTCCTATGGCATGAAAATTTCACTTTATGAGGTTTTTTTAACATTAATATGCATTCCCCCAGCCTGCCTATGGTCCCCCAGTGGCTATAAATGGCGATAGGTGTAAACCGAGCCCTGGTTATCCTGCTCTGCATTTGAGAAAATGAAAGCTCAGATGGGCTGATCTGGAATCTTGCTCCTGCCGTGAGACCGGGTTGTATGAGGTCATAAGGAGCAAGGTTACCTCCCCTTTCTCTGCTTTGCCCGCCAAGAGAATTTGGCCCACCCATGAGAGAGAGACATCATGGCTTTCAAACAAGCAAAGTGGCAGTTGGTCAAGGCCACACCCCCACCCTCCACCTTGCCCCCCCTCTCTCCTCCTCAATAGCTAGGCTACAGACACAGAAATGGCACTAAGAAAAGCTCATTGTGGGACTGGCTCTAGTGGCTGTAATTCTGCACCCCAGGCTGAATTTTGGGAAAGAGACTTAAGATACAGTATTAGGGGACCACTAAGGTCTATATAAAAGCATCCAAAGAGCACCATGTCATGGGACCTTTAAATATTTCATCTGTATGCTTTTATCTAGAATTATACATATGCAAAGAAAAGTTAACTTAAAGTTAAACATTTTCTCATTACCTGTAATTTAATATATGAGAAACACTGCTTGAAAGGATAATAACTTCTTGAAAACAACCTTCACTATCTATAAGAACAATACTCTGGACCTTCGGCAAAATAACTTTTAAACATTTAACCCTTGTCACTTCTTGGAAGGTCATACAAAGCATCTGAGTGATGGCGTCATGCTCTCCTGTTTCGATAGCGAGTGATAAACAACACCGCATGTGGATGAGGAAGTGCCTCTTCTCAAATTTCCTGTGTGATGCTGCAGCCTCCGACAGCAGCCAGGAGCAGACAATAAAGAGCTTCTACATGAGCCGCAGATCACCTGTGAGGAGAGAAGAAACACACCTGTTGGTAAGAACACTTACAGTTACTTATTCGTCTGGATTGATGCTTTATTTTTTTGACAATTAGGTACCAACAGTGGTGGAAGAAGTATTTGGATCCTTTACTTAAGTAAAAGTAGCAATACCACACTGTGAAAATAGTAAGAGTAAAAGTCTTGTATTGAAAAGTTATTATTATTATTATTATTATATATCAGCAAGTACCAACATATTCAATGTTCTCTGCCAGGGTTTTACTATTATAACCGATGTTTTTATGACTGCTGCATTATATGTTGCATTTTATTGCTGTAGATGTTTAAGGTTGTGTTCTTCCCAGCACACAAAGGAACAATTAATCCTTCAGTTTATCACAAACATTCAACATCAACACATCTGGGCAGGAGAACAATGCAATCTGCAAAGTAACTAAAGCTAGAGTAGAAGTATAAAGTTGTGTAATATACCTTGAATTTGTACTTAAGTACAGTACTTGAGTAAATGCACTTCACTGCATACCAACCCTGCCTATTTAAATCAGGAATTTGTTCCACCTTCTTTTAGTTGACAACGGTTGTCTTCAATCAGCAAACAGGATGGTAAGTGTTTCCATTCTTTGTCTTATGTTCTTTTATATGAAATATCTCCAAAGTATGTAAAGTAAAGGATATGAGAATTACCAAGAACATTGAAGAGAAAAGAAACAGTTGGAGTTAAAACTAGTGTTGTTTACAGCCCCAGAACTCAAATAGCCTACGTTTGCGTAATGAAGTGTGTCTTGACTCTGGAAAGGTCAGTGCCTTTTCAAGCCACACTGAGACCTGTGCTGCATGATCAGTCTTAAACAATACACATCACAAATAACTGTCAGCCCCAGCCTCTCATTTACATGCAACCCTAGATGCCTTTTATTTCCATTTCCTATTTCTTCCAATTCTCCAATTTGATATGCTTGATTTGATTTTATTCTCTCGAGCTTGTTGAGAGATCTCAGACTGTCTGATGAGGATAAGTTGATTCAAGATGTAAAGTGATGGCAAGAACCTCTGTTTAAGTTGGTGACAGTGGTCTAATCAGAATCAGAATACTTTATTGATCCCCTCAGGGAAATTATTTTAGTTGCAGTTGCTCAAAGTCAAATTCTATTCTATTTTGATGTTGTTGTTGAAAGGCTTGTACCTCCAAAAAGTTTTTAGCACCAGAAAAAGTATTGTTTTAGTAAACTAGCGACTTTACAGCCACGCTAGCAGCTCTTTAAGGCTGTACTTAGGCACAGTGGAGCTTTGAACTAAATGATAACATGGTCAATGGCAATGCTTGCATGTTTATGTTTTGAAAGTTTACCACGCTCACTGTCTTGGGTTAGCGTGTTAGCATGCTAACATTTGCAAATTAGCATGAGTACAGCTGAGGTTGATGGGTCATTAGTTTTGCAGGTAGTGATATTTTCACATGACAATGATGATCCCCATAGTCGATTTGATCAATCCTCTGGGGACCTCAAATATCTTTACCAAATTTCATGGCAATCCATCCAAACATTGTTGTGGTATCTCACTCTGAATCCACACCTACATCCAAGACAACTTTATTGTTAGACCAACATGTTTTTTGCTGTGGATGAATCTGACGAAGGCCAAATGCCGAAACATGTTAGTCTTACAATAAAGTAGTTCTATTTTGTTAAGGAAAAACTCATCTTATTTCACATAGGTGAATAATGTTTGGGATACTTTGAAGTATTCATCTGCCTGGAAAGGTTATGAGGTTATGTTGGACACTGACCTGCATGACAACTGGGTACTGTAGGAAAAAAAGCGACCGATTCTACTCTTGCTCAAAAGGCCAGAGTCTTTTAAGAACCACCGGTCACTTCTCAAAGTTTCCCCTTTACTTATTGTGTTCGTTGAAAGGCAGACCAAGAAATGAATACTCAGGATTCGTTCAGTTAAACTATAACAATCTTTAGTAAAATGATATTGCAAACAGATCTTTCATATGCATATGGATCAGCCGCTCCTTCGAGACTTTCTCTCCCTAACCACCAACAAAGTCTTTCCGGGTCTGACACCGGACCTTCCTTTTCCCTATTCTTTTATTCATCTTCAGGTTCCTCCTCTCGCCATTGCGTGTGGGCCGCCAATTGGTTGGATATCCCTCAGACTTTCTGTCTCCGAGAAGATAGAGAAGTTGCGTGCTAGAGATTGTCTGTTCCTTTAAGAGATTTCATTAGGTGCATTCTGTTACAATTGTTTATTAAACAAAACAGGAGCACTTTTGCTCCACTAAATTTGAACCCGTCTTATCTTACACATGCCAGACAGGAGGAGACAGCAAGGCCATCCCAGGCTACAGCACATTCTTATTCTAAACCCAATATATTTCTACAGTACCATTGTCTCAATTTACATAGCATGAGTTGAGTTCATAAGCTCGAAATTCCACAACATATATGCTCAAGTGTTGCTGGAACTTTGACCACATGCAGACAGGATCAAAGCTGTGACAGTAACATGTACTGTATGTAACAGTGACACTTCAAGATTGTCATTTTGCAAGAAGAGGTTGTTCTCTTGAAAACAAATAACCAGCAAAAGAGATAATAAAACAGAAACCTTTACTGAGATTACTGAGAGGACATGGGCACAATATTCTTCCACTTCTCCCACCTGCTCAGCTGCAGCTGAGGCAGATGTTTTATTGCTTTTTTTTCTTCAAATTACATTTTCCCTGGAGAACAATCTACAACTGAGACATGGCACAATTTTTTATTGACTTGCATGACATAAAACAGCAGCCAGACTTGATTTGGGTTACACTTACAGTACTTATCACAGTTTATATATAGGATGTTTAAACCCAGCTGGGTTTTGATGGCCCAATATTTTTTTATAGTGCTGCAAACAGTCATTTGCAGCAATAATTAGTATCTTTAAATTTTTTTATGCACACAGTTTTATACTTATTAGGGCAGGGAAGCACTTGAAACATAGACCATAAGAGAGCACCTTCTGTTGAAACAATATAGATTTCATTTTAGCATCTCTTAAAGGTACAGCAACACACTTTACCAAAAACATGACATATGATTCTCGTTTATTTCCTTTAAATTGAGGCATAATCTAACTGAACAACTGTATGTGCAAAAACATTTCATTTCATTGCAGGTTTGTTTGCTGTTCAGGAGATCATTGAAAGCATCTGCTTGTTTCAGCGAACACATGCATATAGAGACATAGAGTGTTTTTAACAGCAGTTTCACCAACCAGGGCAAAGAAACAGGAGAAAACTGTTGTAATTTATTTTTTGTTGCTCTCTTCCTCCAGGCGTTCAGAGGCACCGTAAAACCTTTCGTCAACTTCAACGCTAAACACGATGCTGAAATCCTCCATAAAGCCATGAAAGGATTGGGTCAGTTTTCTTAACCTTTTCCCTCTGCTGTTTGCCCAGGTTATACCGTGTGATCCTCTATGTTATATTTGATATATGAAAGATGAGTATATCTCAATTCTGTACATAGTGGAAAGCTTTTTTTCAGATGGGAGTTAAATATAATATAATATAATATAATATAATGATTCCCCAACACCTTCAACGATATAGTTGCATCCTTTAAGCTACAGGTTTATTTGCACATACCCACAAGTGAGAGTTGTGTCTTGTTTATATATTCATGTGTCATTAGTATTATAAATACAGTTGTTTGTTTAAAAAGTATAATATGATATATTTTTACTATGCAATTTAGGCTTGCTCTGACTGCTGTCAGGGAAGACTTTCCATTTGCTGGTCTTAACAATAAGTGTCATCCTCTGGTGCTTCTCCCAGTGTTTTTGTCTAATTAGAAGAAAACCTGAGTATCACCAAGTTTTAAACATAAACTTCAAAGAAAAAACTTCCAAGACACGTCACAGCGCTCACATTTCCACAACATGATCTGCAAAAACACCACAGTAATGAGCACTTATTATAGGCCAACATACAGACACACAGAAAATAAAATCTGTCAGTTCTATAATAAGCAGGACTGCTAAACCATCTGAAATGGTTATAATAATTTGATATCTTTGTATATGCTTAGTGATAAAGTGATAATGCAGGTAATATTTTACAGGTGATACTAAACAAAGAAAAATATTCTAAGTGACTAAAAAACTTATTTTAATTTATGTGAAGAAAATGTGTTTTTCTATTAAAATGGAAAATACATGAATATTTTATATTTTATTTAATACATATTTTTGCCAAATATTATTAAATATTGACAGGGGTACATTGTATCGTAACACTGAGAATGAGCTAGGAAGTTGATAGATGACTTTAATATTAATTAATGTTTTGGTCACCAAAGTACTATTTTCACTGTAAAACTAATTTCACTTCAATAATACTAAATAGTTATATGTGATATGTTTATTTATTGTTTAAGGCTATCAAATTTTCAACATCCTACATTTAAATTTACAGTTCACCCCCAAAATCAAAGATACATATTTTTCCTCTTACCTGTAGTGCTATTTATCATTCTAGATAGTTTTGGTGTGAGTTGCCCAGTGTTGGAGATATCTGCCATAGAGATGTCTGCCTTTTAAAAATATGATGGCACTAGATGGCCCTCGGCTTGTGACACTCAAAGCGCCAAATATACATTTGAAAAACTCAACAGCAATGTCTCTTTCCAGAAATCATGACCCGATTACTCAAGATAATCCACAGACCTGTTTGTGAGCATTTTCATTTAGGAACTATTTTCTTTCTACCATATTTCAAGTCACACCAAAACAATCTAGACTGATAAATAGCCCTATAGGTAAGAGGAAAATATGTATTTTTGATTTTGTGGTCAACTGTCCCTCTAGGCCTAGGGCAAATGTGGCTGGCATACGAAGAGGACAAACCTACAAAACAAGATGTCAGAAATCAGTTAACCTAGTAGGCATTAGCAAGAGATGGATAATTTAAAGGATGTGTCACATTTTGTCACATAATTGATGTCTGTATTTGAAGGCTTAGTTTGGATTACATTTTAATAGTTTGACCCTTGACACTGTTATTGTCTCTCAGGTGATATTATTTTGAATTGCAATAAAAAACGTCCCTCTGCAGTCATTAGTGTAAATCAATGGGCCTGATTACAATCAAATTAAAGGTTTACTACAGGCGTCACTACAAGGTGTGACCATTAAAACTGATGCTGCTTCTGCTAAATATAACCTTACTGACAATCAGCACCTTTTTCCCCTTTTATCTTCTACTCTTGCTTCCTTTCAGTTAGTACTTTCACAATAAAAGTAGTTAGGAAATATCCACTTAATGTGGAACTTAAAAAGTAAAAGTGTGGAGAACAATGATGACCTGACCGCTGGTTATATTCAGAGCTGTCATTACAAATCAGCAGGGCTTTGTTCCATAATTACTATGGACTAATTTAACGTTTTGATTCTTCAGGGGAAATAACATGTGCTGCTCTTCAGTCTGTTTGTCTATCAGAGCCATTTCTGAGGTGCAAGTGACTTTCAGGAGCTAGATCATTGGTTTTGCCACCTCCTGTATTGGGGTATGCTGCAAGCTGTCAATTATTCTCAAATAGATCATGCTTCTGTTAAATGATGGGTACATACATGATAATGCTTTATTAGTCCTCATATGTAAGAAAAGAAGAAGAAATTGTTTGCAATATAAAGCTGATTGTTGTCTTTATCCACATTCATCCACTTTTTTTTTATACGAGCTACCCAGGGATGCACAAAGAATTTCAGCCTGGGCTGACAATAAAGTTGTATCGTATCGTATCGTATTCCAAAGGATGTGTGCTGGCATTTGTTTGTGTGAAGCTCACACACATTTTATTTGATATGTTATTTAATGCTTATTGGATTTCTGGCGCAGGTACGAATGAAGATACGATCGTCATGCTTCTGACTGCACGCAGCAACGATCAACGCCAGCAAATTAAGGCAGCTTACAAAAAGGCCTACGGAAAGGTAAGCTAAGCCACTGAGAAGAAAACTGAGAGCTCGTGACAAGCAGCAGTCACACTGATGGTCATGGGACTGACGGGTCGTCTCAAAGTGTTACTTTGTCCTCCTCACTTATCCAGCATCACCTCCAGCATGAGAGATATCTGCAGCACTTACTCAAGTTCATCTGTCTTCCTACCATCCCTTTATCATTTTTTCCCCTTTGTCATTTTTTTCCCCTTAAAGACTCTCGTCTCTCAATCCTTTCCAACTTCCCCACGTCAGTCACAGAAGCCATTTTTTGGGCTATTTTGCTTCCATAACATGTCTTCTTTGAAACTACACATGTAAGGCCGTTTTCACGAAATGATTTTTTGTTGTCGTACTCTAAGCCAGACATCTGCACTTCAGTAGCACTAACCATCACAATCACCAGACCTTCCAGTTTCATTCCTATCTATATTCTGAAGGTTTTTACTAAGGGGTTTGTTCATAAATTATTCATAGCCTGATTTTTATTCCTGAAAACATGGCAAAAGTGGATTTTCCTCCAACCAAAAAATGTTGTCTTAATGTAAGTACTCAACTGGGGAAGTTGCATGGTGATGTTAGCAGTGGTGTTTTCCCGTTAAAAGGACTTTTGCTTCTAATGTAGTACGTTCTACATTGCTGTATTGCTGCTTTTACTTAAGTAAAGGATCTGACTTTTTCCACCACTGGCTTCCTCAGCTACACTAAGGATTAAAAGTCATTTAGCCACCTGAAACATCACATTTTGTTTTGTCATTAGGAATCAGAGAGCAAGAGTTGACATTTTGTATAAACAAACAGGCAAAGGATCATAGAAGAGGCAAGAAGGCAAATTTCCTACAGTCTTTATGGAGCAGAGTGCAGTTAGTTATATAAGACCATTTTACGCTCTCCTGCTCTCTCTCTTCTATCACACTGTCAAGTGATTTTATGACCACCTGTGGATTGAAAGCAGAGAGTTAATTTGCTTTCTGTGGATGTTATTGAAAAGCAAACGTAAGTGCTGCCTGGAGTATAAATAGATGAGGCAGTTTGAGAGAAAGAAGGTACATCAGAAAATCACAAAGAAGTTCCTGGCGTATCTCTAAATATTAGTGTTTTGTCAAACTCAGCCGACGAATGAGAACGAATTTGCTGTTATCACTATTTCAGTGTGTTTCTATTATATGTTATGAAATGTAGTGATTGCAAGAGACACTGCCTTAAACTACTCATTTGCAATAACATCTGAACAGAGAACTGGTGCCAAAATGTCATATCTCTTACGGAGTGCATGCTCTTATTTCTCCGCTGCCAATTTCAGTTTTCAGTTTTCAGTTTTCATCATTTATGCTCAGTAATGCACCTTTTGACAAACCTTTCATACGAAATTTGATTTGAAATAGAAACCGGTTGTTAGGTGAAAAGAAAGATGACTTATGTAATGAAGAAATAAATAGACTTTCTGTTAGAGGTCTCACATATTGAGCTGTTAAAGAGATGAGTGTTTGACTCTATACTGAACTGACCAAGCAGAGTAGATTATAGGATCACTTGGTGTATATACAGACACACACACACACACACACACACACACACACACACACACACACACACACACACACACACACACACACACACAGACACACACGCATGCTATTACTCACTCTTTTCAGTGACTTTATTCAGGTCGCACACCCAGCAACGTGATTAATTGCATTAAGAAATCAATAAAGCCATCCATAAGTAATATGTGCTGTTTGATTAGATGGTAGTTTGAGGAAATATGGCTTTTCTGAGGAGTTAATTTCTTACGATTATCCTCATTCCTCTGAAAATTACAGCAATGCAGTGAAAGGTCACTTATGCCCTTATTTCTTTGACATGAGGATCCTGAATGCTCTCTTTATATTTTTTGACTTATTTGTAATTTCATGATAATCGCCATTTCTGGGAACCCTATAGTGTCCATTTTCCCTTTTGCTGTAATGAAATTGTTATGGTTCATGCATTTAAAGACTATTCCTTCGAATGGAGTTACATTTACCAGACAGCTCATTTGTTCCGTTTCTTTAACAGCATTTAAGCGTTGCAAAGTTAAGTTCAATATAAACACAATTATTGCTTTTGTTTCTCTCATCATCAATCGTCTTCTCCGGACAACAGGACTTGGTCAGCGCTCTGAAATCGGAGCTCGGTGGGCTGTTAGAGAGTCTGATTGTGGCCTTGATGACCCCACCTGCTTTATATGATGCTTCCCAACTGCACAAGGCTCTCAAGGTAACTGGGCAAATTTTCCTCAGGTGCTCCAGATTGCAGGTGTTGCATGCAAATGAGAAACCCTGAGACAATTCACAATTAATTCAGTGGTATTCATGCAAAGATGTTCCAACATCTGATGCTGAAACACTCAACTGAGCAGTAGACCTTTTTCTTTTTTCACGGCACTCACTTCACTTCCTTCTATTTAAGCCTTGCCAATAAACCAGCATGCACAATACCAGAGCTCCAGAACTGGCCTACATGAATGGAACTTTTTAATTCACCGTGATCGACAAGTTGAAATGTCTGCCATGAGAAGGTCATATTTCATGTTACCATTTAAAAGATGTGTAGTGAAAGATGTGTGGTGCCTTGTGCCTTGTTGATGAGGCTGACTGCAGAGGGGAAGAAACTTTTTATGGCGTGAGGTTTTGGTCCTGATGGACCGCAGCCTCCTGCCAGAGGGGAGAGGTTCAAACCGTGTCCGGGGGGAGAGGGGTGAGAGGGGTGAGAGGGATGAGAGGGATCGGCTACAATCTTCCCAAACAAACCGAACCAAAAACATAACCTCCTTGGCATAGGTGATAATCAGACATATGTATTGATGCTGTGGGCTAGATATATTAGCCAATTTATTTTTATAGATAGATAAATTAATAATATTTCAGATACCTTATTTTCTTGACTCATCACATACTTGCTTTTTTATGTCACACTTAAGGCTCATGAAGTTTGAAGGAAGGAAAATAGGTTTTAGCAAACTCCTGGATCCTCTTAAAAGTTGCAGATGTTTTTTCTTTTGTTCTCATTATTCTTTAACCACATTTACATTTGTATTAACAGCTCGGATGAAATGTTCAATCAAACTGAAGGAAAAGCATCTAGGACTTGGCCTTGACATTTCCATATCACCTACTGCTCCATTTCCTTTTGGCATGTCAGACAGTTTTTGCTGGAAGGTTAATTACAGCAAAGAGAGGATAATTTGCTTTAAAGTATGACTGAACCTCAAAGCTACTTCTTTCTCCAACTGAGCTTCTTCATTCTCTAATTGCATACTTTAGTTTGTTGTGCTGACAAATTGTACTTATTTTCTTCAAGCATTTAAAAAAAAAAAAGTTTTGTCTGTTTTAGTCACTAATATTGCTGTTTACCAAACATAAGATAGATAGATAGATAGATAGATAGTACTAATATAAGACAGGATAAAATAAAAGAATTGCTAACACGCTGCCAAATCCATGTCGTCTTGTATTGTGTTTGGTTCCCAGGGCGCCGGGACTGATGACAACGTGCTGATTGAGATCCTGGCCTCCCGGACTGGCGAAGAGATTGAAGATATCATCAAAGTGTACAAGAAAGGTGAGTTACTCAGCCGTGAAAGAAAGAGACAACAGCAGATACACACCTTTACTGTGACTGTTGTGAATAGGCATGGGCTGGTTACCGGTTTCAAGGTATACCGCGGTTTGAAAAAGTCACGGGTTCAAAACCATTACAATTTTCTGTTATACAGTTCCTATTATATGAGCTGTTTTTTAGTCTTCAAGAACAGAAAGTGCACTTAAGAAATCCCTGTCCCTGCCAGTGTGCAATGTGTTTAAAAAAAATACATTGTGTTCAATAGAAAAAAAATATTTTTTAACCAAGAAATAAAATAAAATAAAAAACATTTTAAAGCTGTAATTGCAATACAGTGAAACTGTGATATTTTTGCTGAAGGTTATCATACTGTCAGAATCTTATACGGGCCCATGCCTAGTTGTGACTGTTAGTTAGCCTCTTTGTGTTTTATTGTGAAAGGGTGAAATGTGACAAATGTTGTATACATATTTCAGTATTATGAAAAAACTTAGCGGCAGCTGAAAATGTAGTTTTTACTGCCCTTCATGGAGATGTTATAAGTGTACTCCAGGGCAGGGTTGTAATGTAACGGAGTACAAATACTTCGTTACTGTACTTAAGTAGAAATTTCACGTATCTGTACTTTACTTCGCTATTTAAATTTATGTCAACTTTCACTTTTACTCCACTACATTTCCTAGATAAAATGTATACTTTTACTCCGTTATATTTCCACTAAGCATCTTCGTTACTCGTTACTAAAGAATAAAATTAGAAGAAATGTGTGCGACAGCAATAATTGAGGTTTGGCGAATCACTGCTCCTAGATTGCATTACGCACGCTCCGCCTTCCGTTATTGACCTCCCGTTATTGTAGACGACCACCCAGGGCTCGACATAAGCAATGGCCCGATGGCCCGGGGCCAGTAAAAACGCCGAGGTGTGTGCGTTACTTCACGCAGCACATGTACTGACTGGAAACGTTACCGAGGATTATTTACCGCCGATGGCGCAGATGAACTAACGCTACACTCGTTACTGTAAGTAGCCTACAATAAAACCTCCATGATTAAAGAGTCAATACTTATCAATAACCCACCTACCTGTTCTACAGGCAGAAACATGTAGAAACCGATATTTCAGTCTGCGCTGTCCACTCTTGTCCACCGCGCTGTGAAAACCCAGCTCTACTCTGCAAACAGCGACTTTACAAACGAGCTAAAATGAAAGATGTCAGTTTGTAGTCTAACTGTTTATCTTAATTTGCAACCAATCTCGAACTTTGGACAAACTCTTGTAAATGTAGCTGCTGTCTAAACGAGCCATCCTCTCCGCTGGAGCGGTAAACCTATGGATGTATTATAAGACCAAAACCAATACATGTGGCTACTTAATATGCACGTGAATGACGCGTTCATCAATCTTGATGATGTTGCCGGTTGTATTATTTAGGAACAGAATTGTCTTATTTCAAATTAGGCATACAGGACTAATCTGAGATAATTTTCTAGTTAAGTAGCCTATCTAGTAATCATTATGGATTTTCCATGTTTTTAGGGGTTTGCTTACACTAATACATGTAAAAAATATAGCATTAATTTAGTAAGAAAGTGAAAATATCAAACAAGAAGATGCTATTAGGTATACTTTTATTTTCTTTATTTGAAAGTCCGGCCCTGGAGTGTCTGCTTAAAAAAATTCTGGCCCTTGGAAAAATGTAGTTGATGACCCCTGGTCTAGCTTTACTGCTAATGGCACAACATCCAGTGGCAGTGGCTAGCTGGGTTAGAACCATTTTCTAAAGATTCATAGTAGGTGCAGCATATATTTTCCTGCTTTTTTGTCCTTTTCCAATCACACCTATGATATTTCTTTCAGGGCCAGTAAAAATGTAGAAGGGGCCAGCAAAACTCTGATCTACTGGCCCCGGGGGCCAGTGGGAATTTTTTTTTATGTTGAGCCCTGCGACCACCCCGACGATAGTGGTGAACTCGGTGAACAGGGTAGTGATGAAGATAACGTCATACACCCGTGGCTGTATTTGCAAGAAATGTTTCTGTACATTGATGTCAGCTCTAAAAATATGCTGTTTGTTCTTTGAACTTAAGATAATTGTGCCTGAAAAGTCCTAGAAAATAATGCGATTTTGATTTGATGAGTGAGATTAAGAAGATATGGGAACCCTAAATATGCTTTATGCTTTACTATAAGAAAGCCACAATATAGTTCACAATAAAAGTTCTAACCGCTTGCTTTTAAAAAAAAAAAAGACTTTTACTTCAAATACTTAAGTACATTAAATATCAGAAAATTACTTTTGATACTTAAGTACAGTATATATCAGATACTTTAAGACTTTTACTTAAGTAATATTCTAAAAGGTAACTTTCACTTCTACCAAAGTCTTTTTCTAGTACGATACTTGTACATTTACTCAAGTATTGCTTTCTAGTACTTTATACAATACTGCTCCAGGGTGTGTCAGTGCACCGTGACATCGCTGTTGGGTGTGATTACAGGTGCAACACACTTAAAACTTTTAGAGAAATAACTGCTTTTCAGCCTGGTATTAAGGTACATGTTGTGGAAGGAAACATGTTGTGCCACCACCAACAAAATAATCATGGACTTAAACCTATGTGTGGTTATGAACTGTGACTGGTATATTTTCTACAAATAAAACAATAATAGATGGATAGATTTGTTCACCATCTCTTAGCTTAATTTTATTGGAAATCTTTTCTGGGATTACTATACATTCAAAAAAACATGGCAACACTAAAAGCAACCATTACTAAAGAGTCCAAAGAGTGGCAGAAGTATTAATAAGCATTATAAAGTATTAAGAAGGGGACTCACCTTTCATCAGTTATTATTTTGGACACATTTAAGACCAACTTTCATTCCAGGGAAAAATTATGTGTATTGTTTTGTAGGATAAAAAACTAGCTTACTTGTATAAAAGCCTCACACAATAAGTTAAAATGTTTTTTGTCTTATTTCGTTATACATTTCTAGTATCTTTCTAGTATTTTCTCCAGTGAGTAGAAGATGTAGAGGACTTCATTCCCTCGTGCACATGGTTACCCACTGTAACATGGAGGAGTTCCGTCCCTGGTGTAATATACTGTATCTTAACACCTGTCGCAAATGTGTCGCTGCAAGAATCTCTCTAACATACCAGCATCAAATTGCAACTAACCACAATGGAAAATAGTATGTGACAGCAAAGGTACCAGGAGCCAAAGGCACCAGGCGCCAACGTTTATTTGATCTGGACAAAAGAGAAGGCCACACTATCCATAAGCCGACTAATCAAATTTCTGCTGTCGGAGATCCTCCTGCAGAACGGAGGACGGCCCACTTGGGTCGATTGCAACCTTTACTGTCGTGACAAGGAGGTGTAAACAATCGTCTGCCCCTCTTCTCCTCTTTCCTCCAGAGTTCAGCGGAAAGCTGGAGAAAGATATCTGCGGTGACACCTCAGGGCACTATCAGAAACTACTGGTGATCCTCCTGCAGGTACAGAGGGGGGCTGCTGGAAAGACTTATGTTTCCTTTGCCTGATAATAAGAGCCTCTGGTGATGCCATTACACAGTCATGGGAGGTTCAGGTGTGGGTTAGTGGAGGGGAGACGGGGACGGCACAATGACACAGTTGGTTTCTTGAATGTGTTTTGGTTTACAGACAGAAATGTGATCTTCTTGGTTCTGGGAAATTTAGCAGATAATGTCATCTTCAGGGATTACCTAGGTTAGGAGAGAGTATGAGCTAACCACGCTAACCTGATTTTTCTTTCTGTTTGTCCATCTGTGTGTCTGTCTTTCCACCTGTCCGTCTCTCTGTTTGGTTGTTCATTTGTCCGGCTGTGAAGGGGAGCAGGGAGGAGGGAGTAGACGAGGAGAAGATCGAGAAAGACGCTAAGGTAAGAAACAAGAACATGAGAAGAACATGTCTTGTGTTGATGTCAGCGAATTATAAGCAATTTCAATAAATAACCCAACACTATAACCAAGTTCTGTACTCGTAAGTACAATTTTTGACTACTACTTTATACTACTGGTCCACTACACTTCAGAGGCAAATGTTGACACTAAATTAACTTGATAACTTCAGTTGCTTTACAGATTCAGATTAACTAAATATACAGTAATCGACAAATAAATATATGGTGTGTTGTTATAGGTGAAGATAAGGTGGGAAATTCACAAGCTAGCAGTGTATCAAAATGAGCTCCATCTTTACCAGGTGCAACATTATGACCACATTAAAGCATCAATAATTGAAAATCCAATAATCTAATGGCCATTATCCTGAAATGGGCCATTTTGTATAATGAGTACTTTTGATATTTTTTTTTACTTTAAGAGTAGAGATTTTCTCATGACTTTTACTTGAAACAGTAAAATACCTGAATACTTCTTCCACCACTGCTGGAGTCTTTGCTAGTTGCCTGGCAACTGCTCCCAGCCAAGAAATAATCCGGCTGCGGCACATAAACGCCCTGATCTGTCTGATCACCACCAAGAGCCAGGGTCTGTCTGAGGTTTCTGCCCGTTAAAAAGATGTTTTTCCTCGCCGCTGTTGCACCAAATGCTTACTCTTGGGAATTGTTGGGTCTCTGTAAATTATAGAGTGTGGTCTAGACCTACTCTAACTATAAAGTGTCCTGATATAACTTCTGTTATGATTTGACATTTTAAATCAAATTGAATTGATCTGGTAATAAAAATGCAACCCTTAGATCTTTTGTAACTGCTGTGGTTTCATTGTTTACAACTGATGCCTTGAAATGAATGTATTAATAGTTCAGTGGTTATGTAAAACGCAACATTCTTTAAAAACTCAAGATTTAGTGAAATGATGTTGTGTCAAACTCCCAAGCAGCACACAGTTCAATTACAAGAAATTATAAAAGCTAAATAAATAAAATACCAGATCAAAATATACCAAAATGAGCAAGATAAACCAAATATACAAAATAGTAACCATATACAAAATAGTAAACATGGTTAAAAGTTAAAAGTGAAGTGAACCGTGCAAATAAAGTGGCAACAGTAAGCCTATATAAATAGCAGTAGTGCAGTAAAGTATGTGTGAATGCCCTTGGGTATATTGTCCTTCAAGAGTTTATTGTTCAGTGTTAAAGGCTCTGATAGCCTGTGGAAACTCTTCCTCAGTCTCTCGTTGTGTGATTTGTGGCTGAGCAGGCACTTGCCTGGTTGCAGCCATATAAACAGTCCATTGCTGGGGGTTGGAGTCCTTTATCATCCCCCTAGTTCTGCTTATGCACCGCCTGTTGTACAGGCTCTGCAGGGAGGGGAGCGCGGCCGTCCTGCCCTGAGAGGAGCTGTTGAAAGCCTACCGTCAGGACGCTCTGCAACGCAACAGAGTAGAAGGATAGCAGGACTTTCTGTGAAACCTAGAATTTGAAACTCAAAACACAGCAGATATCCTGTGCAACACTGTAAATAACATTAGTGTGACAGAGCATATTTAACTTGATTTCACTATCTTCTTTCAAACGTCAACATGTTAAGGATGTGAGGCTGCTCCCCAAAGTGCAGCTAAAGGCCAAGAAAGGTCAGACGAATAGTCAATAGGATAAAACAATTAAAGCATATCAACCTTCGGGAATGGAACATCTTGTTTCCTAACGATCAGAATTATGAATCTAATTATTGATATTTAGTTGTGAATTGGGATTCAATAATGCTAAACATTAAGCAATCCTACATGTATCTGCATGTACAACAAATTATCAAGGTAACAGTCCTGCTTCACTGGTGACAAAACTTCTATTAAAGTAATAAACTGCCTTGTCATCAGCAGAGGTGGAAGTTCTCAGATCCTAGAAAAGTAGAAATGGTCTAAAATACTCGTTGAAAGTAAATGTCCCAAATTCAGAAGGTTACTTAAGTACAAGAACAGAAGTATTATCAGCAAAATGTTTTGGAAATTGATCTTAATGCCTTAATTAAAAAAATGAGGAAAAATCCGACCTTTAAGGACACCAATTTTCTTTGTGAATGAATAATGTATTGTAAATAAATAAATGTTCTTCCTTAAAATACAGGGCGCATAAATACCTAGAGATTGGCATGGTTTTATTTCAGTTAGCCTAATAGCTGGTTTGATTTACATTGAGAGATGATTTTATGGAAAGTATCCCATGCCAGTCTCTAGATATGGTGAAGGGAATGTGATGATGTGGGGCTAGTATCCTGGATCTATGAAATAACTGGCCTTTAAAAATAAAAATCTGTCTGCCTCTATGGGAATTTAACACAGGGGTGTGTAACACCCTGCTACGCTCTGCAGTGCCCTACAGTGTCCTGCTACGCCCTGCTGCTCTGCTGTGCTCTGCTACGTCCTGTAACGCCCTGCAGTGCCCTGCTATGCTATGAACTACTACAACTACTGTTTTCACTATTCATCACACCCCCAACCGGCACCTTCAGACACCGCCTACCAAGAGCCTGGGTCTGTCTGAGGTTTCTCTCTAAAAGGGAGTTTTTCCTCGCCACTGTCACACTAAATGCTTGCTCTTGGGGGAATTACTAGAATTGTTGGGTCCTTGTATATTATACAGTGTGGTCTAGACCTACTCTATCAGTAAAGTGTCCTGAGATTGACATCTTGTTATTTATTATCAACACTTGTTATGATTTGATACTATAAATAAAATCAAATTGAATTGAATTATACTTATGCCCCCTGTATTTTAAGTAAGAACATTTATTTATTTACGATACATTACTTATTCACAAAGAAAATTGGTGTCCTTAAAGGTTGGATTTTTCCAAATTTTTTTAATTAAGGCGTTAAGACCAATTTCCAAAAGATTTTATTCCTCTTTTTAGTCAACTTCAGCATGGGTTCATAAACTTATGTAGGAGCAGTTTAATGTTCAGCAATGTGGAGCCAATTGTAGATACTTTGTATATTACTGGGTAAGTAGTATATAACTGCATCATATCACATAAGCATGTTTTTATGTTAAAAGTAACTGTAAGTGTCAAATAAATGGAGTAAAAAGTACAATATTTCTCTCTGAAATGTAGTGAACTGGAAGTTTAAAACAGCATAAGTAAAAAGGAAATACTTAAGTAAAGTACAAGTAAGTCAAACTTATACTTAAGTACAGTACTTGAGTAAATATAATTATTTACATTCCACCACTGGTCATTAACTAAGAAAAATACACTATGTATAATTGATGAATTGAACTGAAAGAATTGATTGAAACTAATTACACATTAATGAAGAAAAATTAAGAAGTGCTGCACTCAGATAGATAAATAGAAAAAGGACTGTCCAGCTTACATTTAATGGAAGTCCATGGTATTGGTTGGCAGTCTTAAAAAGCACCCTAGGCACTCTGACAGGAAGTTAAAAATCCTTAAATATTACATGGATAACCAACATGTTTCAACTTAAAGAGACTTTATCAGGGTATAACACATTTAAAAGTGAGTCAAGTGTTATACCCTGATGAAGTCTCTTCGATTCGGAATGTGTTTGTTATGCATGCATTAATTTTTTTATTTTCTATTTACTATCAGACTGCCTCGGGTGCTTTTTAAGACTGCCAACCAATACAATCAACTTCCATTAAAAGTTATCTAAACTTTCCTTGTTTTTTTATTCTTACACTACACATCAATTATCTGGATGAATTGCTATTTCCTCATTTAATCAAATCATTTGACCAACAGATGAGAAATGAGAAAACAGAGCTGCAGGTGAAAGTGCAGATTTTCTGTCACATAGCAAAGACAAATTGAGAAAAACTTTTCTGTGTTGTTTTGGTACAGTGCAAGGTCCTCCATCAGTGCTGTCATTCCTGCTCTGCCTTTGTTCAAATAAGTCACATCAACACAAGATTTTCTGTGTGGGTGGGTGAGAGTCTTATTGTACAAGTGTGTGTTCTGCCATTACAGGACTTGTTTGCTGCTGGTGAAGGGAAGTTTGGCACAGATGAAGAGACATTCGTCACAATTCTTGGCAACAGAAGCGCAGAACATCTCAGAGAAGGTGAGTTTGTTTGTGCCAGAATATTTGAATGTTGTGATGTGCAGAGGTGTAATTTGTCAGTCACCTGCTGTCACCAGTTAAAAAAAAAAAAAGAGCAAGGTCAGTTGCTAACAACAGACAGTTACTGTTCAAATACAAGTTAGAATGAGCAGTATAAGTAACACCAGTGAAAAAATCTCATGAAGAAGAGAAAATCTTGGAATTTCAAGTTCCTTCTCTTTCAACACACAAAAAAAGAAATAAAGAAGTGCAGAAACTAATGGTAATGGTAAAAAGTATAACAAATCAACGAGAAGAAGTGAGATGCAGGAGAGGCCGGAACTTTGACACACAAGGTGAGAGCGCGACAAAAACAGTAGACAGCACCAAAGTTTGTAGAGTTTACTAAGGTGTGATAAACAACAACCACAAGCTCGGCGGCAGTCCTGAGGGATAAAAATGTCTCGCTGCAACAGAGAAAGGTCAGAGAGGAAAATGGAGAGACTTGTTCAAGGTGATTAGTGAGTCAGTTGCCCGACTGAACACACGACACGACTCGCTGAAAAATGAAAGTGGATGGACTCGAGCAGCAAGAAACAGGTCAGTTGACGGGTTATACAAAGCTAAAGTGAAAGGGAACGTAATTACCAGCAATGAGCGGCCATTAGAGGAACTTTATATTAAAGTGCATCAACGAGTCCTCATACCTTAAAGAAAAAATAGATTGCTTGCCAGTATCTTCCAAAATGACCTGTAACACCTCTGATCTAGCACTTCTGTGGTCACGTTTATGGAACTGGAAACATAATTATTAAATTTTGTATTTGTTTTAGATTATTTTTGGGGCTTTTATTGCCTTAATTGATAGGACAGATTAAGACAGGAAAGTAGGAGAGAGATTGGGAATGACATGCAGCAAAGGGCCGCAGGTCAGAAGTTAACCCGCAGCCGCTGCGACAAGGACCGAGCCTCCGTACATGGGGTGCACACTCAACCAGATGAGCGAACCAGGCGCCCCGGAAACATAATTATAAACTTTATTTATATTTTTTCTTTAAAACAAGTTACCTAGTGCTTTTAATGGGAAAACTAAATAAAATAAATTCAGCACTATAATTAAATAGTCAGGCAAATTAAAAATACAGATAATTCAATTCAATCCAACATCTTTATCAATCCCACAAGGGGCAATTAGTTAAGAGCAGCTACATACAACACACATATACATATAGCACACAAGCCTACATATAGGCCTACACCACAGAGAGTAGATAAATAAAAAAAATAAAATAAAAAATATATAGATTTTATTCATTTAAAAGTCAAATTGCAGCAGGGATAACAGAATTAGAGTGGTCATTAGTTTTAAAAGCAGGTAAAATATAAAGACGTCTTGATGGCAGCAGAGAAAATGACTCAGAAGAACATGATCTGAAGAAGACAAAATGCTCGTTGCTTAAGATTCGTTGATTATAAAGAGAATTTAAATCTTTGTTTCACACCAATATTTTTGGAGCAGGTTTTGACTATATTGTTCAGGCTGTTTCTGTCTTTCACTGTGAGGCTGTGAAACCAGCAGATAAAAGAAAAAGTCATAAGGCTTTTGATAAAAGATTGATAAAAAAACAACAGAGAATGTCTGGCATGACGGAAAATGAGTTCAGTTTCCTGAGTAAGTGATGTCTCTGTTGCCCCTTTTTCACAACAGCCTCAGTATTAACACTGAATTCAAGGTGGTCATCAAAAAAAATATTTATATGAGGGGACCATTTCAACCTTTTCATTGTGAATGATGGACTCCCTGGTTGTAGGTTGAGCGTGTCTAAAATCGATGAAAAGTTCATTGGTTTTTGAGACATTTCAGTCCAAGAAGTGTTTCTCACACCAAGAAACAAAATCAGGGCGAGCCTTCCCATGATCAGATCATGATAGTTAAATAGAATAAAATACTCAACAATAAAAGGAGATACAATAAAAACATTGGGCTGGAACATAAATGAAAGGCTTTCTTGATAGTAAAGTGAAACTAATATTGACTGATGGTATGAGATGGGATGTTAACGTCTTCGGTGTCAATGTCACATATGTTTTTTAACGCAATCATCCAACCTGACCTCCTCCTTAAAATGATTTACTGCAATATAACCACATCATGATACTTCTACTTCTGTTACTTAGGCAAAACACTAATTACTCTCCAGACCACAAGAAAACATGAACGTAGGTTGCTTAAACAACCATTGCTGTTGTTTTTCTAGTCATGTCTCTTTTGCATTCGCTCCAACAATTAGCCTTTCAGCCACTTGGCCATGAAGTATTTACCATCTCAAGTTGGTTTACTCTAATGTCCTGTCCTTGGATCTAAACTCAAAAGAGATTGTTTAGAATATAGGGGAATGGCATGTTTTAGGCATGAATAGGCCACTGAAATAAGCCCCGCATCCATATTCTCTTGACCAAGTTGTGGCAGCAATAAACAACAATATCCAAACGACTACAATTGTGTTAGGTTTGCAAAATTCACCCTCAATTCATTTTGGTTGCATTTGCAATTTGAGTGTCTGATCAAGTGGTTACGTATAATGTGATGGTTGTGCATATGGGTGATAATGTTGTACCTAATAAAGTGGATTCAGTACAATACTGCCCTACAAAGGCAAAAGACCATACCTCGCTAGAGTGTGGAACTGAGAAAAATGACTTTAGTTTTTTTAGTTGTCCAGCCAAATGAATTATAGGTAGGACACTGGAAATCTGACAATTAGATGGTTTAGTAATGAAAATATCTACATAAAAAATCTTGAACTCAAACTTGACTTTTGACCTCTATTTTGAAGTTACTGTACTCCGCCTTTGTATTGTCTGCAAAAAGTGAGAAGTCACGCCAAGGCAAAAGGCAGTAACTTCCACATTATCAATATTTGGTGGCTGATCACCATTTACAAAATCATTATAGTAACACCTGTATAAAATCTAGGGATCATCTCATATATTTTGATGATTTACAATTACTTATAACCATCTATTTATTGCTATCCTGTACCCTAACTCAATTTGAGCATTCCAAAACAAAGCCAAAGAGTGGTAACTGGTGTTACAGTGTCCTGCCTTGGTTTCTCCTGGGCTCTTGGAAGTTACTGTTAAAACAACCCATTATTTTCTCAAAAAAACAACAAAATTGACTCAAGATACTTATCCACGTGATACAGGATGTCTTGAATGTCGCAAAAAAACCCTCAAAGTTAAGGCCTTTTGCCTTTGCATGGCAGAATAGGCCTACTGTAAATGCAAAATACAATGCATTAAAGCGCCCATATTATACTCATTTTCAGGTTCATAATTGTATTTTAAGGTTGTACCAGAATAGGTTTACATGGTTTAATTTTCAAAAAACACCATATTTTTGTTGTACTGCACAGCTCTCTCTACCTGCTGTAGATCCTCTTTTCACCTGGTTTCTGTTTTAGCTACAGAGTGAGACCTCTTTTCATCTTCTTCTTCTGTACTATCTTTGATTGCACTCGCACATGCTCAGTAGCTCAGATGTAGATCATGTCAGCTAGCTAGCTCCATAGAAGTAAAAGACAGGCTGTTTCTCCAACTTCAGTCAGTTACAAGGCAGGATTAGCTGGGAGACTTCTAAATGAGGGCGCACATGTAAGTAGTTCTTTTGTAGATTATGGTGAACTTGTGTGTGTTGTAGCAGTGCTTTGCTATTGAGAACGAGGTACCATGCTAGTGTTAGCATTAGCGTTAGCATGCTAATGCTAACGCTACGAGCTAACGGTTGCGGTTAGCCAGCTCATTTCGGATTGTGACGTCACAGTCCGAGCCGATTTTGGAGGACACATCAGGACACATTCAGAAACCGTATCTCACTCAAAACAGCATGGATGGATTTTTTTCAAAGTTTGTATGTGTGTGGAAGCACCAGAGACACAAAAGAACACCCCAAATACCAGAAAAAGTGTTTTTTTCATAATATGGGCACTTTAAAACGCAGTCCACGCAGTCAGTTTCTGCTCCTGAATCCAAAACATTTTGAATGAATCCTGAATAGGGTTAGTTTCATCAAAGTGTCGCTGTGGTTGTTGTGTTCTCTGCAGTGTTTGATGCCTACAAGAAGCTCTCTGGCTCTGATATAGAGGACAGCATTGAAGGAGAGACCACTGGGCATTTGGAGAACTTACTGGTAGCTATTGGTAAGACATGTGATTTATTAGGATGATACTTTAGTGTTCACAAAGAATGGGGCTTTCTTCTGACGTGCATTTTAGAATGAAATACAGCAGAAGATAACACTGGGCAGTAGAAATCAATGCCAATAGATTGTCAGATTAACATGACACAAATTCAATTTCCCACAGAACCTTGACTATGTGTTGTTTTTTCCTCCACAGTGAAATGTGCCAGAAGTGTCCCAGGGTTTCTTGCTGAATGCTTGTATAAATCTATGAGGGTAGGTGTTTCCCACAGTATCGCACTGAAGTTCTTTGTATCTCAGCATACGTTTTTCTCTTATGCTTAAAAGTATTTTTGCTGTTTTTTTTATACCAAAATGAGACTTCAAGTACGGGTAGAACTAATACGAAACCCTTTCAAACTTCCGTAAGGTTTTCTAGCAGAAAAATAAGATATTATAAGCATAAACAGGTTAAGATATAACGTGTTTAATTGTTGTCCCCTTGGATCCTTTTGCATGTTTTAGAAATCAGAGGCTGCATTTTACACAGCTCACCGCCTTGCATCAGTGCTGATGTGTTTTAGATTGGTGGATTGTATTTTTCCTACTGGATTTAATTGGTTTCAATTAATTTTGATACATGATATAAAAATCAATTAGCAGAGTCTTAAAATGTTCTTGAGCTACTTAATCCATTGCGATGAACATCAAGTCTGCATTAATTTGTGTAGTAATGAAGTTTAAAGGAATAGACAAACATTTTGGAAAACATTTGTATTCCCTTTTTTTGCAGAGAATTAGATGAGAAGATTGATATTACTCTCACATCTGTGTACAGTGAATATAAAGCTACAGCCAGTTAGCTTAGCTTAGCATAAAGCCTGGAATCAAGGGGAAACGGCTAGCCTGGCTCCGTCCAAAAGTAATAAAATCCAATTATCATTGGGGTGTAAAGCTTCTCATTTAACTCCTTTATGCAAGAAAGCAAATTAGCATATTTCCCAAAAGTTCAGACTATGATTGAATACTGTTCTCAAGCAAGTTTCAAGAGTACACTATTTGATTTTCATATTATACAGAAATGAAGCCAACCACACCTGGAAGGGTCAGAAATATACATCCACAAATCTATATCTGTATACAGCATGCATTGGAAAAAATATTGACAAAAATGTACAGCAGCTAAAACTTTCAAAAATCCCTGGAATACATTTTTTAATAAGTACATTCTATTTTGTAAATACTCATTTTCAAGTAGCTACATCTCTTAAGGGAATTAAACTCTACACCTGTCTTACCATAGCACTCTACCGTGTGAAATATTGTTCGCGGATCTAAAAAAAAAACAACAGCACCTGAAAGATACAAAAAGAAAGATGTTTTACAGTTTTGTCCGCTATAAAGCTGGATGAATATGTAATTTCATAGATGAACACTGGCTGCTGAAATAGTTGTTTGTGTGTATGTTAAGCGTGCTGGAACTGATGACAACACCCTGATGAGGATAATGGTGTCGCGGAGTGAGGTGGACATGTTGGACATCAGAGCCAGCTTCAAAAAGACTTATGGAGTGTCTCTTCACTCCACAATCCAGGTACTTGGTTATTGCAACCTTCTCAGTGTTTCTGTTTTTTTTGTGACTGTGTACTTAATGTACTAAATACTCCAATCCTTCAGATAAAAACAAATGCATTGCTATAAGACTCCCCTGATGCTCATCTATCCTACGCCTATGCTGCTTTTACACCAATCACGTCAGTGCAGTGATGGAGTGAAGTGATTTACCTTAAATGCCTTGTTCAGTGTGATGAGGCTGAGATGAGATGATGCTTCCCTGTTTTTCACACAAAGCCAAAGTTAATTAATCTATTCTCCTGGGGCAAGATATTCCTGCAGTGAAAAGTTAATCCCATCCTCCTGTAGAACTACTAAATGGCTGAATAGATTAATAAGATGTTATGAATTAACCTTTAAAATATATAATTGAACCTATATATATTTTTACAGTTTAAGCAGAGTGCATTTGTAGTTGATTATAGCAAGTATTACTTCAAATTGCTCCCTTCATCAAAAGTATTCATATTTCATAGTGACATTTTTCCCACTGACACCATTTCATACCACTTTCTTTTATGACTTTTCATGTTAATAGACCATTCTCACAGCTAATATTTTGAGCAGTCAGTTACAGGTGTAACACATAACTTCTATTAGGGCTGCACTTCATTTATAGATGGCGCTGGACTGGTATTCTGCATAAAGGTTTTTATTGGTTTACTGGCTCTTTGTAATTAGCCAGAGCCATAGTTATTGTTGTTAGTTTCACCTGGGCTTTTCCTGCTGTGATGATGCCCAACGGATTCTCACTCCCATCGGGTAAATTACGGACGCTTGGTCAGGTGCCTTTGGCGTTGTTTATGACGCTAAAATTCTCCTTTAGCGTCATATCTAAACGCGCTTTATCTAAACGTGCTTGGTTGGGACTATTGGTGTCACTTTTGAAGCAGTTAGGTTAAGGAAAAGGTCGTGGGTGGGCTTACGTTTCCATGACACGCGGGAAGAACGGGACGGTTGGGTTTAGGAAAAGAAGAACGGACGGTTGTGTTTAGGAAAAGAAGAACAGCACGGTTGAGTTCAGGAAAACAATAACGGGACGGTTGGGTTTAGTAAAAGAAGAACGGACAGTTGGGTTCAGGAAAACAATAACAGGACGGTTGGGTTTAGGAAAAGAAGAACAGACGGTTGTGTTTAGGAAAAGAAGAACGGACGGTTGTGTTTAGGAAAAGAAGAACAGCACGGTTGGGTTCAGGAAAACAATAATGGGACGGTTGGGTTTAGTAAAAGAAGAACGGACAGTTGGGTTCAGGAAAACAATAACGGGACGGTTGGGTTTAGTAAAAGAAGAACGGACAGTTGGGTTCAGGAACACAATAACGGGACGGTTGGGTTTAGGAAAAGAAGAACAGCAGGGTTGGGTTCAGGAAAACAATAACGGGACGGTTGGGTTTAGTAAAAGAAGAAAGTGACGGTTGGGTTTAGGAAACGTGACACGCGGGACATGATCCCCGGTCTCCTGGGTGAAAGTCCTGCGTTGTTTGACCCATCCACCACCCCAACCAACCTTCCTATGCAGATTTTCGGCCTACTCGCTACCGTAGTCGCTCTAAGTGCTACGTCATCTTCAAACCCTGTGTAGCTGCTGCTCTCCCTGATGCGTTCTACACACACGCTGAAGGGCGCTTTTTTTGTCGCTTCAGACGCTGACAGCCACTGTCCAAACGTCCGTATTTTACGAGTTCGGAGTGAGAACGGGTTGTGATGCCATGTTCATCTTCATATAGGAGCTACCATAACAACAATTTACTGACTTGTCAGTGGCATTCACATAAACCCACTGGAGTGCCTGAAAAAGTAAACCAATTTCAGCCAAAGTCTGTCACGCGAGAAAATTGAACCCAAATTTATAATAGATTTTGGGCTATATTTTGAATGCTGCTACTTTTTTTCCCATCCCACATGATGTGAACACAGCATATAACTGTCTGCTTTATAAAGGATCAGACACTTTTGTCAAAAGCTACAATGACAACACAAGCCATTTGGGGTTCAGTGTCTTGCTCAAGGACACTTCGACATGTGGGGAGGAGGAGCAAGGGATCCAACCCCCCGAGCTACAAACGCCCACATGCACGAAAAGTGACATTGTGACATTTGAATGTCATCGGGAAAAATACCAATAGAGCATTTTGAAATAAAAATATCTAGAATGGAAACGAAGCTAAGTGCCCCTATCGATCCAGAGTTGATTTAGCGAGAAAAGAGGAACCTTAGGAATTTTATTAGATGGATAAAATAAACAAGGACAATGTGTCTGTTGTTTTTTGCAGGAGGACACAGCTGGAGACTACCAGAAGGCTTTACTCTACCTTTGTGGAGGGAATGATTAATGCTGTTTTATGATGTGTTTAGCAGCACTGAATGATGAGCTGCCACGGTACTGCGAGACTAAGCTACACATGAGATGAACTTATTGATCTAGTGTTGTTGATTCTTTTTCACTTTAGCTTGATTGAATTAGTGTGATTTATCCACTTGTCATTTTTGACTTATGACAACATCCTCTGCATGAAGAGAGTGCATTGACTTAAACATTTATTTCGTTTTTGTTTAATATTAGACATAATTTAAACAGAAAACAGCTCAATAATGAGTACATGTGCAGTTTTGATTTTAATATAGAGAAGAAAGGTAGCTATGTATGAAATAACTTCATTTTTTAACACTTCAATTACTTTGTGCTGTGATTTTTTGTCAGATTTACACATGTATGTTTTACACATGTATGTTAGCAGTTGTTTTCAGTGCTCTCACAGCATGTGTTAAATGCAATTTAGAAAATCCAATACTGCTGCTGAATTATTAAACACTACATTTCGACAGCTCTCCTGCTCTCATTAATTACAAATGAACTGCTGATCCAGACTTGAATTGTAATACGACAGTCAGTGATTAATAAGTAATGGGACACTATTAGACACTTGTTGACTCATAAAGACGTCTGCTGCCTCCATGTCTTTCGGCATGAACAGGCCTGATGTCTGACAAATCTGGTCCTTAGATCAATAGATGGGAAATTACTTCACTTTTCTGGAGTTTTACCACAGGGTGGCAGCACAGTCTGAAACAAACAGGCGTTGTCGTCTATGCTGTTTTCATTCACAGTGACTTACAGTTTTTCTCAATTGCTTTGGCACAATCATCGAATGACTATTAAACTTTGTCTATTAATATGAACATTAGGTCAGTTGTTCACGTGACTATAGTCATTTATAATTGCTTTGGCACAAAATGACATTGGCGTTGTCACATCAGATGACATTGGATGACCCATGAGGTTGATACCTTTGCAGCACATTTTCTTTTTTCTTGCACATATTGTACAGCAGTTCCTGTTAATTTTGCTGTTGTATATATATTTTTTCTATACAAGCTTTCTTTATGTATTTCAAGTTGGATGGTGTGTATACATACAATGAGAAAGTATAATGTCTGCCATGGCTGGCATCAGTACTATTTAGTTGCCTAAATATATAATCTTAGCAACTGGACAATATTACAGAGTGGGTAACTATCACACTTTCAGAGTACTCTGTCATTTGACAAGATGTCTTAGCATTTTGACTGTCTTGGTCTAAGCAATGAGAAAGGAACCTTTTGTTTTGATGACAATGATATATTCATTGATGGATTTACATTTGAAACAGGAGTTAATTATTTTGATTGAGAAATCACCTTTTGCAGGTCACCACGTGGTGTGCGGATTGTAGAGTTTTGACAGTTGTAAGTTTGTTTCAGTAAATGTGCCAAATCGATTGAGAAAAACTTTAACACATGTAAATACCACTGAATTTGTAGCACTTTGAAAATTACATGTGGTCTTTACGTGGTCTCCCTTAATGTCAAGTTGGGCTATTTCAAAAACGTTTTTTAATTTTTCACAGATTCAGAAAATTCAAGTAGGCAATCCAGTTATAAAAAACTCCATTAAAATTGGTTCAGTTTAAGGCGTAAATGTCAGAATATAAACCTGAGTGAGTATGTATATAAATGTCTCTGTGGTTTACAAACCACATTTATGTTCATCAAATCTCTGTTTGCCAGATGTTGTGTCACGTATTCAAAAAATACCTGAAGGTTCAAGTTGGAAAATGTTTTCATGTATTGGCATGCTTTCCCTGAGAGGTTCATGCTCTCTTTGCAGACATGTATTCACTCCAATTTTACTACAAAATGACTTGCAAATTGATGTTATCTTTACTCTGTAGTTAAAGTCATTCAGGCAAGGAGCTAGCTGTCTGAGCTTTTTATTGCTGCAAACTGCTATATTATTTTGTTTCAGTTATAATGTGGCTCAAGACAAGAATTAAGTTTTGTAAATGAATGTATTTATTGATTTCTGAATGTGAAGACTAAGTTCAACTAATCCAAACAAACAGATATACTATGATGTCTTCACCCAAAAATACAATACAGTAGGAGAGAGACATTAAACATATATTAGTAAATTGTGAGGACAGCTCTTAAAAAATTACAAATAAACGTGATCTTCCCCTTAACTTTATTTTATTGGCCTTTCTAAAAATCCTTACAACAACATTGTACCAAAAAGAAATGTCATGAATGTGTGCAAGATTTTAAAAGTTTTAATTTGTATGTAGCATTTCTGCAATGATAAAATGAAGTGCATCGGCTGCTGTTGGCTGTTGATAGCAGTCCTCTAATTTAAATGAAGTAAACCTTCTGAGTCGAGGCATTCCTGTTTTAATGCTCCCTGACTGGACACATTTTAGTAATTCTTTATTAAGGAAGTTAATCAGGACGAAGTCCAGTTTATGAAATGTTTATTGAAACCTGATGCAATCGCAACATCCTTAAATTAACTTCAAAGAATAAAATTAACAACAAAATTATATGATTTTATTCCTGTGTTCCTTTGTTTTTGAACAGGTGCAATAGCTGAGATCTAAACTATGCTGTAAGTGTGGGTGGTTGATATCGTTGTTAATCAGTGAGAGGGACTCAGCCTTTAAGTGGCCAGCAGCTGTGAGTTCTGACTGGACTGTCATATATTACTGCTCTGTGCAGGGCGCTCATTTCCACTGCAGGAAGTTGCTGTAAACTAGCCTCCAGTGTCCTAAAAAAGATGAAGTAGTTTTATTTTCCCACAGTTTAGGATGGTTATATACAATAACTTCCTTAAAAGATTTCAGGTGAATCTCTGCTCTAATTTTGTTGGTCTCCTATCTCTGTTTTGAACATGTGACTCTGTCAGTTATAGGCCAGTTTATGTTGGTGTTGTGTTGCTGGTGGATGCCATTTCTTGGTTGCTTAGTCCAGACCAGCCACCAGCACCACACACTTATCACTCTCATTTCACACTAACAATGTAATGGTGTTTCATTAATTCCCTTCAGCTATTTGTAATCTGGGCTCCACTGAGTTTAAAGCTCTTTATAAATCAAATGCCCATTCACACACATACAAAGGAATTAATAGGAGTGTATACTCCTGGTTGCACACACACACACACACACACACACACACACACACACACACACACACACACACACACACACAAACACACACAAACACACACACACACACACACACACACACACAAACAGTTTAAAATCTCCTTATAGTCTGTATTGCCTGATGTGTTCTCTCTACTTTCAGTTTGACCAATGCCCACATCTCTCATCCAATCAGGAGCCACTGGTGGTCAGGCCACCTGTAAGTCAACAACATCCACAGTCCACTCAGGAAGGAATCTCTACATCAACCTATAATAGGATATGAAGAGAATGAAAGCAGCATGAAGTGCCAAACCGGAAAGAATAATACCACAATGCAACATGTAAAGGAATTTGTCAGCTATGCATTGCAGGAAAAAAAAATTAATGGAGGTGGTGAATCAGGTCCTACTAAAACTACAATAAAATAGTTTAACTTTTTTCTGGATTTGCATCTGTCCAAAGTAGTAGTAGTTTTTCCACATAAAAACGCTTATGCATGGGTGACCCCTATTATCAACTCACTGAGACATGCAGTGCATAGTTGGAAAATAATTAATTCAGTGTCTTTTCATTGGACATCGTTTCTATTTTGAGAAAGCAGAATGTGGCAGCACAGAACAGCTGGGGGTCATTCAGCTGCTCTCTAAAATGGGTCTGAGTTAAAAGCAGAGGTAAATAGGTCTGGCAATGCGAGACTAAAGTGGCAAATGGCATTACTATAATATTGTACCATAAAAACTACTTTAGTGCAATTAACACTGAAGCTTTCTCTTTTAAATATCTCCCGAGTAATATTTTTCTCATGGGTTGCACGCATTTTAAAAGGACAGTTGGTGCCAAATGGGAAACTGATTTCAACATGGTCTTTATTTTATCAAATGATCACCTATATAACGTTTTTAAATGAACAGGTGTCTTGTCACTTTAATTATTTAGGAGAGTTGTTTTTACTGAGTGTGTGCTTTGCATCACATTTCACAAGCAGCCGTGCAGAATCAAGTCTTGTTCTCAGCAGCTGGTGTTTAAAAATCTAGCTTCAAAGGAAAACTCCTCCCTAAATATACTTCTATATTCACTGCATTCCTGCAGTTATTTTGTGACTTTTGTGAATGCCCTCTAATTTACTTTTTGTTGCAGCCACATTGCTGCCATTAAGGGATATTCTACATGGCCCTGAATGCAACCTGCTGAGAGTCTGTGAATTTGATGGATTTCAGCTGTGGGCAATGCATTATGTTACAGCAGGAGATGAAGCTCAAATCATCAAGGAAAATGAGTCATTCCCCTTTCTTAAATCACAGCACGTCCTGAGGCTGCTTTGTTGTGGTTGGCTGAAGCTGCTGTGGGTGGAGAAAGTGTGTGCCTCTTACTGTAGGTAAAAGTCTCCTTATGATTGTCAACCAAGGGTTTGAATTGGCTGATACATTACAAGGGACTCAGTCTTTACAAGTGAGATTATAGAAATAACCCTGGAATGTAGCTACCGACTTTAACATTACGAGGGGTGGAAAGTAACTAAGAACATTTACTTGAGAGCTGTATGTACTCAAGTACAATTTGAGGTAGTTGTATTTTACTTGAGTATTTCCATTTTATGCTACTTTATACATGTACTTCACATTTCAGGCAGAACTATTGTACTTTTCACTTCACTACATTTATTTACTTTTCAAATTTCAATTTTAAATGCAAAACATGATCAGTTTATGAAATATGATCCATTGTTACAGATTCATCTAAGTATATGAAGTAGGCCTAGTTAAAATTAGCTCCACATTGACCAACAGCAACATTAAAGTACTGTTTACAAATTCATACATCAACAATTTATAGCCCTAATAGTACAACCATAGAAATAAAACTCTTTTTATATGAGTATAACACTGACAGTAGCCAGTCTGCATTATGAGACTGAGTACTTTACTTTAGGTACTTGAAGTACATTTTGTTGCTACTAGTTCTGACATTTTGAATGCAGGACTTTTATATAGTATTTATATACAGTACTGTGGTATTGCTACTTGCTATTTTAACTTAGGTAAATTATCTCATTTTACCACCAAACATTAGTGAATTTAACTTATGAACACCTTGCAATTATATTAGATTGAATGTCATGTAAGACATTACGGTAATTAAGTACTGATTCAGCTAACTCGCCATTTTAGGGTATGAATCAAGTGTAGGCTATATTTTGAAATTGAAATGTGGAAAGGTCTTATGATCCTGTTATAAATGCCAAACATAATATATCTTCAGTTTAATCTGCCAAATATCTTTTGTTGACAGTATTATTTGATACTCTTAACTTGCCCTTTGACTTTGATTTGTTGAGTTGAGCATGTGTGGATTCAGAGGCATGTCAGTGCCAAAGTATGCAAGCCAAGGCTTTCTAAAAATCCTACTCCCTCTGGTTAAATGACTGTGTCAATACCCAACATGCCCTAATCTCCCAGCAAATACCTTTAGCAGGACTGTGCACACACACATTTGGAAAACGCAGAAAAGAGCTTTATCATGAAGGACAAGATGGGGTTCTCTTGTTTAAGTAGGTTTTTTTGAATGAAGAATGAAAGGAGTATGATAGAAACATTTGTTTAATGAAATTAAATGAAGTTGTGCTGTCTAGAGACACAAAAATTGGGAGGCTATATGTGCTTACATTGTGTTATGCTACAAGAGGAAACACTCTAAGTATTTTCTTAAAAAGCAAGTTATCACCCCAGTAAATGTCTCCCAAATTGACAATCATAGAGCAATCATTAAAGAATAGATAGAAAAAAATTGTATAATTGAGGAATAGAATCACTGTTAACAATGTGCAGAAATACTAGAAAGAAGTATTGATATGACTGCATGGAGAGCTGATTTGTTTTTTCTCAGCAATCATAATCCTGCACCATAGTAAAAAAGAAGGTGCAAAAAGTCGACCAGGAGGCGTTGCAGTGCTCCTCAGCCAACTTCTTGTTACCAGGTTTACAGGATTTGATAGCTCTGGGTGCTGGTTGTGGATCGGAAGGCGGGGCAGTCTTCCTCTGAGGATTATGGAGTCTGAAATGAGCATCTTTGGCAGCTCTTTTGCACACACCTGCCCTGACCAATGCACTGCTGTCCTGGCACAAACTCGTATGCTTCTTCAGCGCTCTGGCTATTTGCTTCCAGTAAAGTTTGACGTTGGAATCGTACTGAGGACAGACAGCTGGTCTGGCGACATATTCACAGCTGAAGCTCCTGCCCCCCTTCTTGCAGGTGACACCAAGGATGAAGAGGTCCTGACCTGTTGCTGCCCAGGTGCACTGGGACTTGTCTTTGGTAACCATTTTGCCCTTAATGGGTTGTGCAGAGTCAGATTTGGATTGGCGGCCTACCCTCAGCCCTGGCCTGTCCTTGCGTTGTCCTCTGTCCACTCCTCGTCCGCTACGTCCTTGGCTCCTTTGGCAGCTGCTCAACACCAGCTGATGGGAGATACAAGCCAGGACCAGCAGGATGGTGACATTGGTAAGGAGAGCCATGAAACCAGTATAATACGCCCTGCAAGAGGATAAATTAGGATTTAGATATCTGACCTCAAATCCCTTTCATTTCCCTTATTAAAAAGAATCATGATAATTCCTTATTATACCTATGTTATAGATCAGGGGTCTTCAACGTTTTTTAGGCCAAGGACCCCTTAACTGAAAGATAGACGGAGCAGGGACCCCCTACTACATATATTGTATAAAATTTAGTTGCATATTAAACTGGACCTACAATAACGTGTAGGGTGGCCTAAAGCCTTTATACATACCTTTTCACAGTGCATACAATACTAATATAAGCTTTTAAAATAAATAGAAATGTTGGCATATTCACATATTTATACATCATGTTTTAATGTTAAAATGTGGCACAGTAAATCCTTAAGTTTAACTGTATCTGTGGATGGCTAACTTATCTATAGGCCATATCAAAAATATATATCTTTTCTAATAATATGTTAGATTCAGGCTAGACAAAAAAGCAAGGCAGGTTGTTGGAACAGCATCCTTTTTAAGGCAATTAAAGTGCTTCACATTAATATAATATATAAAAGAAACACAAGGCAATTTAAAAGTTGCATATAGATTCGCTTTACCAGAATGAAATAAAATGGAAAATAAAAATAAGCTCTGAAGGAATAAATTGGATTAAAAAGTTACAGTGCAATGAGAGATGTGAATAAATAACCCCAAAATAAATTGAGTAAAAGGATCAGCCAAACAAAGATGTAATCCTTGATTTAAAAGATGAAACAATCAGAGTAAAGTGTGACATGAATGTTCCAAGTGCAGACACACACACCTTTAATATCATCACATGAGGAATTTACAGTAATTAGTCAAGTACCTTATAGAGCCTTTAAATCTCTGTAGGAACGTTATAAGGTAATGTATTATTAGGTAATGAAGTTTCAGCCACCACACATACACACACACACACACACACACACACACACACACACACACACACACACACACACACACACACACACACACACACACACACACACACACGTCCTAATAATATACTAATACCAAAGTGATTAGTAATCACAGATCATTACACACTGAGCCCAGATGTAGCAGATGACATAACTTACCTGAAGTTTCCACGGTAAACTTTGGTTTACAGTCCCGAGAGCTGAGTCGCCTTTACTGTACCTGCAGCTACAGTCTGCTGTAGAACCAGCCCTCCCCTTCTTACACACACACACACACACACACACACACACACACACACACACACACACACACACACACACACACACACACACACACACACACACACACACACACACACACACACACACACACACACACTATCTGCATGATTGGGCAGCTTACAAAGTTTGATTAGTTCGTACTAGTCAGACTAGAGATATTTTGAGTCAAATTGTCAGTGAAATATTTTAATAGTTTGTAGAGACTATTATTTATATAATATAAGCTTGTAATGCCATTTTGTAACATGTTAAATTGTAATCAAATCAATGAAATTATTTGTTAATGTTAAAATGTAATAAGATAATACCACCAAAATCGGCTCAACATCCAGCAACAGTGAGATCATTTCATTTTAAAGGGTAATTTTGGTAATTAAGGAGTAAATAAAGGGTAATTAGTCTTTTTTTCTCACTGTTGGCATCTAATTTCTCCTTGTTTTAGTTCTAAGTCTAAACTGATTTAAACTAATAGAGACTTCAGACTTGTACTTTTCTTTGTATAGACCTGTAAACACTTACCAGATTTATGTTGAGATATCAGGACTAAAACTAGAAGTCCCACCTGCTTTTACGATAACTTCACTTTTAAGGCATTAATTTCGAGGAAATGCAAATAACTTTCTCTTCTTTAAAAGCCTTCACTGCACCATCTGTTAGTACAGTGTTCCAAAGATAAAATGACTGCAAATATCTTGAAAGGAGCCAGATGTCCCTCCAGTAGAAAATTACTGAACTTGGTGGTCTGTTTAATTGAAGCCACAGTGGCACCTAACGGTCAAATACGGTATAGCAGGTAGTTCCACTATTTGATGATGGCTATGACGATTTTTATAAGACATAATGATATGGTATAGCAGTCATTTTCAATATTGCTGCTCTTTTGCTATCAAGTCTTAATAAACTCAAAACATGAAACCCTTTTACATGATTTTTTTAGTTTTTCATCAAGAAGGGGCAATAAAATCATCTTATCGACACAGAATAACTGAGAATAATGTTTATTTATTTAACAAAATCATTTTCACATTCATCATATTTTTCTGTCAAATACACCGATACAGAAATCACTGCCTTTTCAGCCCTAAATGAAAAACCTTAGTCTTTCGAAAAAATGTAATATTCAAGATAATAATAAGTGATGCAAGTAGATTATATTCAAGTAAACAACACAAAACACAAATCAGTGACACCAATGAGTTGTCTGTCCCCTCCTGCCCTGGGCCCGTATATTGTTATAACGTTTTGTGCAGAAATATTCTCACAAGTTAAAGCAGTACTTGTGCTATTTCATACACATGTGTTATAGCCTGCTGTGTGAACCATATTGTTTGTTCTAACACTATTTAGACAGGTAGTCGAGTTTTTCCAAGCTGTGATATTTGGAAGAAGATGCATGCAAGGTTCGCAGAGAAATCTTGCTTTGGACGTCACTGCAGTACCATCTCTTCCCCTGAAGAGAGCGCTGCAGTTCTTTTACTGCTGATAAACAAACTGCTGTTCTGTGATTCCCCTCCAAGGGCCACTTTAATCAGACATCCGAAGTGATCTTCATCAGAATTGTAAATCTGTGAATATAACAGAGGGGCAAAATGCATATACAGTTGTAAATTATGTGCATCAGTAATATTTCGAGCAATGGGAAAAAAAAAAGTTAGAATTTTGCATATGAATGCTGCAGGCAAACTTTAAATGTAAATACACAGGATTCCTCATTCCACCACAGTACTCTTAGGTTAGTCATAAAAGAACATAATAAAAGCTGTGTGTTAACGAAGAGGCCCGTTACAGCTGCTCACCTTCCTCGTTATTTCCGAAAAAAACCGATGAAGTAGGAGCAGATGCCTTGAAGTGACCTCCAGCAGTACTGCCGAGCCACCCTCTTAGCATTGCTCTCGACAGGAGGTGCCGATGGTTGTGGATTGGCTCTCGGTGTTGTTTTCTCCTGTGGTGGGACTCGAATGGCTTGCCTTGTGGGTGCAGGACGAGGTTGAGGTCTTGCTCCCGTCCTAGATGAAGCCTCTAGCGATGACCGGGGGAAGGAAGCCGATGAGAAGACCATTTGTGAGTCATCAGTTGCCTTCCTGCACATGTGAGGTTTGATCTGCCTTGGGGCCTGGCAGGCGTTTTGGAGCTTTTTGAGGCCCCATGTCATCTGGACGAAGTAGTGACGAGGGTTTTTGTTGTAGGCGCGGCAGGTGTGAGGCTTGCCGATATATACACACCAGTAGGAGCGCTTGTTACCCAGGCTGAGGCACAACAGCCTCAGCCTGGTGTATTCCCCTTGACCGGTGATGATCATGGAGCACACATCATTGGCCTTAGTTTTAAATTTGATGGGATCATCCCAGATGCTTTGTCTCCCGTCGCTCTGAGCCTCGGCTGACCAAAGGCAGCAGGCAAGCAGTAGCAGCAGAGCGCTGTCCTGGGTCCACATGGTGTCAGATGGATGCTGAGTGTAAGAGGAGGAGAGTAGGACTGCTCAAGCTCAGGGTCCCTCCTGCTATTTATTGGTTAGCAGACAAGGAAGGAATTCAAGTTACAAAATAGGCAGTCAGACAAAAAAAAAAAAAACTTGTACGGGAGGAGGAGAGCAGCGACTACATCGGTCATAGCTGTCTGAAGAGGGCAAGGGCCACATGAGATGTGTACAGTGATGCCCATGTTTATCCAGGTTTTATGTAATAAGAGTACAAATTGTCATACATAAACAAGAACTAAATTATGTAAATTGCATCTGATAGAACAATTCCTAGCAAACAGTCTGATGCAATGATGTTACAATCGAGCAAACATAGTTTTTAATAATTCTCCCGTGTTTGCTACATCTCAATTTAAAAGAAATGCGGCATGCCTGGGAAAAGCCCTCAAGTTGTTGCTTGTTTTAAGGTGTTTTTTTAGTCAGTTGGAGCCCACAACCATGCAGAGTAGCCTATGATTTCCCTCCCAGATATAAATGCAATCAGACTGCACAACCACAAAGAAACGTGAGTAGAAGTCACTCATACATGACAGACCTAGTTCAGTGTAGAGCGTGGTAAGTAAACCTGCCAATTAAGAAAGAACAAGAAATGTCTGTATAAGACCAAGGAGGTTTGCCCTGGTTGTGGTCAGATAGTGTGGGGTGGGGTAGGCTTTATTTTCAGGCCCAACTGGAGATAAAGGTCCCACTGTGAGTAATGCAGGACATGTAGTCAACACATCTGGAAGAGATTTAGCTTCATTAAGTGAAGTGAAAAATACTTTAGGGTCACAATGTGTCACCTAATGTTCATTAATATACAGTACATTTAAACACACATGTTTTTTAAAAAGCACAGTTTTTTAAAGATAATCAGTATACCCACAGTTTAATTACAGTGTTGGAAGAAGTATTCATATGTTTTACTCAAGTAAAAGGCACTCTGTCAAAATACTCAAAGTCCTCATTCAATATTTCAATTAAAGTAAAAGGTATTAACAGCAATAGGTATTAAAGTAAAAATTATTGTTAGGCAGAATGACCCCTTTCAGAGTAATATCATATTATTGGAACATTATTATTAATGCACTTTTACACAAATGCAGAATTTGAATGTTAACACTCGTGGAGCACATTTAACTACTGTTGTATAGTTTAATCTGCATCACAGTATCATATTTTGTGAATTGATCATATGTCTTGTTTGTGAAATCTTAATCTCTAACTCCAGCTGTCACACAAATGTAGTGGAGTAAAAAGCACAATATGTCCTTCTGAAATATAGTGCAGTAGAAGTATAAAGTAGCATACAATTAAAATACTAGTTATAGCACCTTTTAAATTGTATTTAAGTAAAGTATCTGAGTAACTGTAGCCTACTTAGTTACTTTTTACCACTGTCCAATAATGACTTTCAGGCTTATTCCATCAGTAATTTTGTCACAATTTTAGTTCATTGTCTTTAAAAAATAAATAAAAAAATGAAATTCTAAAGCTGCTGCAAAACCAGCAGTGTTTCTCAAAGTATTCTCTTCACCCCCGGAGTGTTTGTTTTCCCCTGCGATTGCAGCATATTCACTGGCACACTTTGTCTGATGTATCTTCCTGTGTAAATGCATAGTATGTCCACTGGTGTGCATGATATTCAGTTAAATATTTAGCTTTATTTATCCCTATGTGGGCAGTTGTGTGTGCCCGCTCTTAACATGGGGCAAAATACTTAAATTAAGTTACAACAATACATTTTTACATTTGAAATATAAAATGCTGTGTATGTGGAGCACCACTAATAAATATAAAGCTATTGGAATTAAAACATCTTGGCCATAATGTATTGTGATATATATTGTAAGTATTTTATTTGTTGGCTCTCGACTATTACATTTTCCTCATGACAGTAAACCAGAATACGTTTCTCTAGAGCCCCTGTATAGTGCATACTGTTATAGCATTGGAGCCCCTGCTGGCAATGTTAGTGTATGGCTCTACCCATCAAGCTAAAGATGGATTGTACATACAGTAATGTACAACTTGTTCAGTATCTCGGAAATAACATTTAAACACAGTGTTTTGATGTGCAAGTGAAGAAAGAAAGAGACATTTTCTCTGAACCGCTGCTTCGGTTTTCAATGTTTTTTTTGTTCTCTGTCTTTTATACAAGGTTATTTAGAAGTAGAAATGAGTCGGCTGGTTTTGCTGGTGGTGTTTATTCACATACTGTTTGGTGCCTGAGAAACCTCAGAACGAAGCTTACGGAAGAAGATAATCATCTCCTATTGAAAATAGCTGACCAGTAATGCAACCAGTGGGCGCTGGCCAGCAGTGTCAGCACCACATAAGAATGTGCAGTCTTGGTTTAAATTTAACATGCACTTTGAGCAATATGGCTCACGTTACCAGTGGTGGAAAGTACTGTACTTACAGTAAATACAATTTTGAGGTAGTTGTACTTTACTTGAGTATTTCACTTTACCTCTACCCCACTACATTTCAGAGAGAAATATTGTACTTACATCACTTCATTTATTTGATAACTTAAGTTACAGATTAATAATAAAATATAATCAACAAATACATTACGATACTATTATATCAATAACTTTATTGATATTCCAGGGGAAGTTTACAAGCTACCCAGAAGTATATAAAGTATTTCATTAACAAAAATGTATATAAATAGATTAGCCCCACATTTACTATCTGCATTATTAAAGAGACCTCATTAATGCATCAATAGTCACAATTCATTACTTTAAGTTTGTACTTTGTTGATGCTAATACCTTTGTACTTTTCCTTAAGTAAGATTTTAAATGCATGACTTGGAGTATTTCTACACTGTGTATTGCATAAGTAAAAGATCTAAGTTCTTCTTCCACCACTGCATGTTACATGTCTCATTTGGATTAAACCAAAAATATTTGGCCACATAAAGTTAAAAGCACGTTACCCAAAAAATCCACTGCCTATTCAATACACTACTGTTTATTTTCTCTGACATAACTTATATCTTAGAAAGGAACTAAAATGTAAACAAGACTGAAAAAAACTGACAACAATAAATTGAATTTTAAAGTTTATTCACAATTTATACACTTTTCACCACCACATGAAAATGTTCCTCTTCAGTTGCTCCATCAGTGCCCAACTTTGAAGCATCGCAGTTCAAACCAGTTACCACTGTATCCGTCCTGAAGGTTCAGATACACGATATCAATGTTAAGCACTTAGTAAAATTCTAGTTTTTCGCCCAAGACGGGTTACATCCAGACGCTAGCAGACAAGAATGATAGTCCTGTCAAAGTGAGCACACAGCTACTTAAAAAATGTCCATCTTAACAAGAAACAAGTAATGCTAATGCCGTTTTGAATCCAGAACACTGGTACAGTATGTACAGCATACTGCTTATTTATGCTACTACTATGTGTACTGTAGTATGCAGTACCGTATATACTACTAGTATATGAGCTACTGTAGGCTACATAAGAAAGGTAGCTAGCTTTGTAGCTACTAGCTAACTAGCCTAGGTATTTGTTTGGCCAAAACTTATCTAATATTATGGAATGCATTCCTTTTGATTCATGAAATGAATTAGTTGCTTACACATTGTTATATATAAAAGGAATAATGTACAGACAATATTAATATTTTCTGTATTTTTTAATGCTAATCAGTTGGTTTTAGGTGGTAGGTGATCAAAAAGCTAGCATCAAAGTTATTTCAAAATCGTTTCAGCTCTTTCCTAAAATCAACAAAATACAGTAAAAGTGTTGAAATATACTCTATTTCATCTGGTTGAAAGTTTTCTGTTTTTACTAGATTAAATGTAAAATCATATATGATTTTACATTTAATCTAATTTAATTTAATCTAATTTAATCTAATTTCAATTTTTTTTAATCTAATTTACAGCACTAAGAAATATATTTCTTAGTGCTAAATTTACATTTGGTACTGTAAGGTAGTTACTCTAGGCTAGCTTATTCTGCTGATGCATGGTTAGCATCAGCTAAACATATAAAATTCAGACTTTTAATGTTAAGATGGACATTTTTTTTTTTTCAGTGGGCATCAACACCATCAACAGTTATAGCACTGGTTATTTGAATTGTCCCATGAATGGATTGTCTAATGTTTCACCGTCATTACTATGTAGCTGACAGCCGATGCAAATCTAACCTGTAAACATTGAGGCGAGGTGGGTGGGATAACTGCATTGGCTTGCCCAATGCGTTAGTGATGAGAGTTCAGCATATTTCTCAGCCAATATCATTTAATACAAAATAAAAAATAGCTCTTGAGTACATTCACTCGTTCTATATAGTTTTTCTTTCAATGTATCCATAGCTACTGTGGGGTTTTAAAAAGCAGAAAAAATAAGCACATAATTGATAGACCACTAAAGACCTGAGACCTACAGTAGAAAAGAAATTTGGCTTGAGAAAGTATTTCTCCACTTTAAACTTATCATCACTATGAAAAGCAAGAAAGATCTCAGTAAAAATCTCATGTTAGTGAACTCAGTTGAAATCAGCTAGGGAACAAGCTATAAGCCTGACACTTGTCATAGTGTGTGATATATTAAGAAGTTATGCTTTGACTTAAGGGAAAATCCACCTCCAACACTTAAAGGTAAAATTGTATTTGGTGATGCATTTGTTGATGGATTTTGCTGTTTTGTGGTGTATTGTTGGTAATAATGGCGAAAACCTTGATGGCAGGATGTTGTGGTCAGATTTTTCCAGCAGAGCTACAATGAAGATGTGCTTTTTAGCTTTCTAAATAAGTGGTACCCAAACTGTGGGTGAGGCTCCCTAAATGCTCCAAGGATAAATGTGAAGGGTCCCAAAGATGATTCCCAAGACAGGAAAGAAAAAGTTAAAACTAATTTCCGTGCGCATAATGCAATGTTGTTGTCCGAGTTCTCTAATCTTTGTGATTTTTCTTTTTTACGGTGTCAAAAACCATTCAAATAAATCAATCTGTGCAAAGAACTACTAGTTTTACATTTAGTCAGGATTTAGTGCCAACACTTTGTTCAATGTTAAAACAAATTAGCAGCCCCAGACATTTACATTAAATCTGAATGCAGCAACAAGCCATGTTATGCTTTTAACATGCATTCGTCTTAATGGCTATAATTATTTTTATTATTATTTTCAGAGTTGTTTAAAGCCATTCTGGGAAATGTAGGAAATGAAGACCTGGCACAAGAGTAGATTACACTGGTTAGGGGAAAATGGGTATGCTGAAAAAGCCTAAATAAAGAGTAGATTTTAAACACCATGTATAGTGTTAGTGACCGATTTTAACAGTGTAAGAGCATCGGTTGGTGGATTTTCCCTTTTGAGAAGGAGCATAACTGTCAAAAACCAGTGTGAAAAAAACTTCTGAAAGGCAACCTGTCATTTGCAATTCGCCCAAAAACCAATTATAATATTGTAAACATTTTTCAACAAGTCATGCTAAATTTCTTTATATTAGTCACACAAATCCACCTGGGACCATCCTCTTTCTATATTTTTACCACTTTGTTCAAATCACCCCGTTCTCAGTCATTAAGGAACACTGACAACCACCAACTCACACATGCTGCAGTTAAAAAGGATGTGCCATTCCCAACCAACAGTGCTTTATAACACATTGAATTTCATGTTAATTTGCACCTTTTGCTTTGCAGATGTAATGACATACTTTTCCACTTTTAGTATTAACGTGTTGAATGTGATACATCCATTCTATGTGCAGAAGAAAAAGTTTCCTCTAGCAGCTTACCGTGACCTTCGGATGACCTTTCAGCCACTGTCTTCTTAAGCACAAATAAGTACATTAATATGAACAGGCATCAGAGTTATTGTCATGTCCTGTTGCTGATATATTTTTCATGTTGGTTTTGTGTCCGAACAAATGTAAACGCAGACACAGCAGTCCTTGGAGAAAAAAAAAAAGAAGAAGTAGAGCAAGCCTGGCTCAGATTGATGCTTAGGTAAGGAGAAGAGTTTGATGTCCTGCAGGCAGAGTTTCTTGGATGGGGAGCAGGTAACTGCAGGAGGCTTTAATCTTCCTGGTTGAGGAGGTTGAGTTGATCGCTAAAGATAAAAAAAAAAAAAAAACATCCGAAGGGTTTTGTGTGTTCTTCTGTTGTAAGAGACTAGCTTTTATTGAGCTTCTTCTGGTCCAAGGGCCCGTGAAACAAACAGCTTAAAAAAAGATGGAAAGAAAGAAAAAATGTGATTAGTAAACTCAAAATATACCGAATATACAGTACATTGCTCTACTTTAGGACAACTTCTACTGCTTTTTGTAACTCTACTTTGCTTTTTGCGTCAATGCTTTCTTACATAATAATATCAGGAAACTACACAAGCCTCCTCCACTAATCAATCCTCACAAGTCTTGAAATTAAATAAATGAACTTTAGTGTGATGAAATAATCTCACTTGTTACAAATACAAATCACTTCGGCCCAGGATTTTTTTTATTTCTTCCATCTTGACAATATTGATCAGCAGCCTTTGTTCTTGAGATTGATTCTCCATTCAGGTGTAATTGCTACAAACTCTAATTTGGCAGACTTTTTGTTCTTCAAAATTAGATTTTCAGACTTGATACAAGAGTAAATTACTTAAATGGAAACCTTAACAACAAGGTCCTGAACCATTGTCTTCCTGACTATTAATCCGGAAAACTCCTTCTGCTGTTAGATCGATTGCAACACATTCAAGGAAAGGGCTTAAATAAAAAATGTAAGAAGGCAAACGTACTTACTATAGTGTATTTTAGTTCTAGTTTTCGAGGGCACTGGGAAGGCAAATATTGGAGAAAAGTGAATTAGATTTATAAAATATTAAATGAATAATTCAAAACATACTGTCATGGTTTTTTTCTCTTTTGAATGGCCCAGGAGATTAATGCAGCTCTGTCTGTTTCGTGAAATAACAGGCATAAGAGTGCAGTCAGTTAAGTCTTTTATGAAGCTCCATGGAGGGTTTTCAAAGACCGTATGGTGCTACTGGGAAAATCTAAAAAATTTTAAAATTTTAAAACTTGCTGTCCTCTAGAAATAACGCATCTCCCTCCAGTTATTAAAAGCTATATTCTAAAATGCTGTATATCGTTTGGGAGAAACCTTGACATTTCGTTATGTCTTTAAAAGTATATGTCCCTAAATACTTACTGGTTTGTAAATGTTAATCTCGATAAGCATCAAACAAAGACAAAAACAAGCACATAAGCAGATTCAGCTTCTCTCCTCTACAGCACACTGACTAAGCAGTCACAAGTAGTCAGACATAAATACCGTGAAGACATTTATGGTTCGTTAGTGATTCCAAAATTAGCAATTCTCACCGTGATGGTTTTCCTGCAAAGTCATTATGAGCAGAAAAGCCCTAAAACAAGCTGTAAAGAAGTGTTAAAGAGTTTGGTTACATAAGAAGTACAAATAAATTAGATTAAAACAGAGGAGAGAGATGGACAGTGTTGCGACGGTAGACAAACAGCAGGACCAGATGACAGCTGTGGCAAAGTGAGATTCAAGATTGGAAGGAAGAAGTTAAATGAAACAGCGTTAGAGAAACAGTGGTCTCTTGCAAAGGTTTTCATTACCTTTCAGGAGCCAGAACAAGAGCCAGCTCTCTGTCACCAGTCGATGTGCCTCGGAGGAGCCGAGGCCCGCGGGAACCTGTTCATAGTGTCATAGGTAGGGATGCTACCGGTACGGGAACACATACACAAGGCAATTCATTAACAGCCACAGACACAAACTCAACAACCGCTGCTTGCTTCTCTTCTTTTATTTTGCAAAGAGAAGCAGAATGAGCGGTTCACAAGGCAGAGAGCAGAACAGCTTCATCAACATCAAGATGGATAAACTTTACGGTCACTTAAAGGGGCAATAAGTAACGTATTTTACTGTCGGAAAGCACAAAATAACATTCATGTTAGTGGGGTTTAATGGGGTCGTTGATCAATACGAGTGACGCAAGGATTACTTCACCAGGTACTGAAATTACTGGCTTTCAAATTTGATTTACGCATTCCTGTTGTGTAAATGTGACTTCACTGCTTTTGTCACTTTACAGAAAGAGAAACAGGAGGGGGAAGTGTCCGTCTTTCAGTAGCTTCAGGTCAACAGAGGTCATAGATTAAAAGGCATCATATTTTTTGGACAGTGATTTGTAAGTTTCATTCCAATATATTGTATCCATTTAAAGAAAAATATAGAAGTTAATCACTCAATATTTAGATTTTATATCTTTGAAAAGTTTTCAAGTAAAGACCACAAAATGGCAAATAAAATATTTCCTTTTGTTTTTACTTCACAGCACTCAAAAACTGGATAGCTTTCTTTGGAATGAAACTCCACTTAAAGACATGTTCAATAAGTTTAAAATATGGTTGCTGTGGAAGTAAAGATGTCTGGTGTAGCTGTTTTGCTCTCTTCTTATACCCTCTGTTACAGTAGGTTGGCTGTCCAAATGCATCCTTGTCCAAATGCAACTTAAAACATAACATGCAGTTAAGAGGTTTTGTTAGATTAAGAAGAAAATCAAAGGAGCAGCATTCACAGCATCACACCAAAGCTTGACATGCTTGCCTCTCTCTGAACAAAATGATCAGGTGCACATTCATCGGACTTTGGCTGACTCTAAATGAGAAGAAGGAACAAGAAGATTTTTCATTCCACATCAACATCCCAGTGCGCACACAGAGCATGCAGTAGGTTAGTGATACAGTAGATTTCCCCAAAACCACAAAGCCGACAATTTGGCAATAAGATAGAGAAGTAATGGTAGCAAAATGATTGACTTGAGACATGCTCAGCAAAGATTAATGTGTTTTTTGTGCGTTAAATACAGAGCTTAGTTCAGGACATGGTTAGCTTGGCTTGGCATAAAGAAATGTAGATCTGTGAGGCTGTATTTTAGCAAAGCTTTTTTTGGTGTGGTACCATGCTAACATGCTAACATTCACTAATTAGCAATACACAAAAAATGCAGCTGGGGCTGATGGGAATGTAATTAATTTTGCAGGTATTTGGCTTCGACTGTATGAAATTTAAACGTAGTCTCGGTAACGTCACCCAAAGGTTTCTGAAGAGCCAAAATGAAGCCCAAAGTGGGCGGCTCCAGCCATCGCCATCTTAGCAGTGCCTGACGTTGCCTAACACTCGTCTAAAAATGGGCAAAGATGTGGAGCGTGGATGAAGCTGAGGCAGGCACAATTAAGGATACAGTCTATGCTCTCCTCCTGTGACAGCAGCCCACCTCACTCAAAGCGGCACGCCCTTGATTATGCATAACTTTAAGCCTGAATATAATTTAAATGGATGAGTTATAAAAAAATTCACCCCCCCCCCCCGTACAGTTGTCATAAGCGAGAATTTTTTTTATAGACACCAAAACCGTGTTTGTACCAGGTGTACATGTTTAATTCTGCTGTAAAGTTGGGCATTTTTATCATTAACCAGTAATGAACACATTTTTTATTTTGATCTGATGATGGTGCTAGATGGATCATCAAAGTCGTTACAATTCATTACGAGGGCCACATGTGTGTACTAAATTTAATGGCAGACCTTTAATAAGAACCTCACAGTGTTACATACAATATGATGTACATTGTATTAATATGTGAGCTTTAGAGGTGTTGGTAAGCAGAATTTTTTTTTATTTAAGACAGAACCAGGCTAACTGTTTTCTCTTGCTACCAGTCTTTATGCTAAACTAGGCTTGTCTTGGCTCTAAATCCATACTTAACGCACAAACATGAGAGTGGTACCAATCTTCTCAACTAGTTCTCAGAAAGAAAGCGAATATGTGCATTTCCCAAATTGTCGAACAACTCCTTAAAAGTCCTTGACAAATCAAAGCTGATAAAAGCATTGAAAAGCACAATGTGTCATTTTGGATGTTTTTAAAGCTACCATTACTTGTCAACTTTCTAATTATTGTTTATCTTTCTGTGTGTCTCTGTGTGTGCACACAATTAATCAACTCCCTCAAAGGCATGCACTGTTGTCCGGCTACGTCATTATGCTTGTGAAAAAGCCCACGTCCCCTCGCATGCCTCCACCTCCAATAACATGCAGTAACAGGAGTATTTTAATGTTTACCTTGTCATCATAGGATTTGGGATACCTTGTGAGCACTCACTATGATAACCATTATTACCAATTTCCATACTGAAAACAAAATATCGTATACAAAAAAGGGATGAAAAATGTAATGTGAAAGACATGCTGATCAAAGTTTTAGAGTAAAAATGCCTTCTTTTTGAGTAGTCAAACTTTTCAAGAATGTTGAGAGACATACTTTTTGAGTATAAACCATAGTGTTATATTTACACTATATCTTACAAAAACAGCTGGGCTTGTAAGGTTATGATTGCAAGAGCCCTTCATGAAAGGTAAGGGGCACTTCTTTTAAGGTAGCACACGACAAGAAGCCACATCATCCACCCATAAAAGCAATTCCAAGCTTAAAAACATAAACCAGCACCAATAATTTAGTAAACAAGTCTATGTACAAGATCCAGAGAAAAGCACAGAGTGATAGAAGTTGAAAAGGGGAGGGAGGTGGGTAAAATGTCTTACGTTTTCATGGGAATTGTCTCAATGCTATGAAGATACACAAAAAAAAAAACATAAAGATTTTATTGAAATGCTCAGCGATAGAAATGCACCAGAAAGTTGTAACCCCGCACAGATCACACGGCAAGAGATGCCATTGATCGAGACATTACATTGTATTTGTGTAAAGCCGTGGTTAAATGAGTGAACAAATGGTCCATGAAAAAGAACTATAAATTGACAGATGCGTCAATGTTTCTTTGTAAAGTGCCAAGTGCTTGACAGAGAGGAATGAAACAAATAAAATAAAAGATATGGAAGATGGAAATAGTAGAAATGGTTATCACAAAGTAAAATGCCAAGTCCCAGAAACAGAGGAACTACAAGGAAGAGAAAAGGGGGGAGAAAATAAATCAACAATAAACCAGTAGGGTTACTGTGACAAAAAAGAACCCCTAAAATGGTTCTTTATTTTGTTTTTCAATTGAAAACTTAATATTCAAATCCTTAAGGAAGTGGATTAGCAAACTACAAATTTATGATTTGCAGCCTAGCTAGGTTATTACTTGTAGAAAGCAGGTAGAGAATAAGAAGCTGAAGTGAAAGAAGGATGTCGTGCAACCATTGATAAAATATCTATTGAAATGACTGTACTGTCTTGTATATTTAAGGATATCATACCTCATTCTATAAAGTTTAAACTATAAAATAAGTGTATATGCAGTTGTAAAGTAGTAGTAGAATAACAAGTACTACTACTCACTCATCGTAAACATCCTCTGTGTCCATCCTGCGGTAGTACTTGGCTAGTTTTACTGCAAGAATGATGCTCGGGAGCAGGAAGAGAGTGCTGCAGCCCATACCCATCCAGAATGTGTTCTGTGGAAATAACAAGATATTAGAGCTGAAATAATAGTCCATTAATCGATTAGTAGCGCAACAGAATATTGATACACAGGTATTTTGATCTGTTAATCACTGAAATAATTTCCCCAGCAAAAATGCCAAAGTTTCTCTAGTTACAACTTATTAATTGTGAGGATTTTCGGCTCTTTTTTTGTCTTTTGTGATTGTAAATTACCTATTCTTTGGGTTTCACACTGTAGTTTGGACAAAACAAGCAATTTAAAATATGCCCTATTTGGCAGTATTGTCTGACATTTTATAAACCAAATGATTAATTAAAAAAATAATGTGAAGATGTATCGATAATAAATTAAATCATTATCTGCATCCCTATTTTTAAAAACCGTTGTAATTTGAAGTCACGCTTTTTGTATGCCTATATCTTGTATATTTTTGATCGAGCTGATCACTGTGAAATGTAACTTACATCTACTAAGATTTGAAAACAAAATGTACACAAACCGAGTTTCAACAAAACTAAAAATCCCATTAAAACGACTGTTGCTGTGGCTTTTTGTTAACCATTATAAACACAAACGGTGTGTTTAATATTAGCTGTGAAAGACGTGGCATGTACTGTATGACTGTTGTTGCATAAATGAACTACAGTTATCTGCTGTGATATACACAGCCCCAAATAGCTACAGCTAACCACTCTGGCCCTTTAAAACACAATCCCGCTCATGTTTAAATGGGGTTTATATCCCTGTAATCCCTGATAACAGATTAATTACCGACCACAAATCTGCAAGCAATGAATTAATTACCATGGAGTCGACCAAAAAACTGCAAGCAATGATCTCTGCCGTGTCCACCATGTTGCTGAAGGGCTTGCACGGTGCGACATCCATCATCAACTGCAGAGAGCGTGAAATAAACACTAAACATCACAAAACAGATTCAAGAATACACACTGTATATCAACAGTGAAACCGCCCCCTTATTCTGTATGTTAAATTCAGTTTGCTGCTTCATAACATGAAAGCGTGTTGTGTTACCAGGCTACAGTACTTGTTCAACGTGTCACTGCACATCGCACAATAGATCTTTGTACTTGAGTTGTTCGGAACACAAAAAAAACACATTGTGATTAAAATAAAAATGTTCTATTGACAGCTCTGAGATCAACAAAACAGCTTTTTAATTTGTTTTGAATTCCTTAAGTTAACTATAGCAGAAACCAATGAGCCACAAGGCAAATTCCTCAATTTTATAGAGGTTGTAATTGTTATATTCATCCTCTCTATATTTACTCCAACACTCTTATGTAACATGCAAATGTCTTTTTGTCAGTACGTAACTCTCTGTGTACCACAAGTGTTTGGTTTTGACTAAAATGAATATTGGACTGAAGTCAATACTGAACTCAACTGAAGCAAAAGTGAGAACCATGTAATCTTAACCATGCTTCAACAAATGAACACTTACAGATGTTTTGACCCACTCTATGTATTGATGGAAGTAGCCAACAATGGTCGCTGTGTATTTTTCCGTTTCCTGTGGAAGATTAAGACATAATGTGAGTTACAGATCACTTCATGAATTGACAATATAAACAAAGCAAAAGACCCTTGAGTTACCCGATTGATTAAATGTGTAGCATTCTGGGAGATGAGGTACTGGGCAGCTTCAATGGCATCGATAACTGCTAAAACTTTGTTCTGTAGAGAAGACGGGAGATATTTTGATCAGTTTAAGCTTAAATAAAAATAAAAAAAAGCTTAAGTTTACAGCAGATTTCAGATTTAGACTGAAAGGCTGGTTTACTTACTGGCAGGTCTGAGGCTGTTCTTTCCAGGAACCTTATACTCTGGTTCAGTGCGCTCTTTAAAAGGGAGCACATTTAAGAGCACAAGTTAATAGCAGTAATCTCAAAGGTCAGGGGATACAGTCAGGGGTCATTTTACACCAGTGAAACACAAAGGGAGACCAGGCAAGAACAACACTTGAACAATATTTTGCTTTCAGTACGGGCATGCTGAAGAATTTTGTTCCAAAATTAAATATCCACAATGTAAAGGATAGAACAGAGCTGTTACCAAATGAATGACAAATTAATTAAACCTATACTACTTTTCTTGAATTGGATATTTTGTAATATTTTGGTACAAAACCCTTCATGTTCAACACCTTAGAGTATGTGATTGTTATGTAAATGTTTATACAAGAACACACACACACACACACACAATATCCTACAATACCGCCCAAAATGAGCTATATTTTTTTATTACTATATGTCATCTGTGAGATACAGTATCTCTGTATGTTCCAAATAATGAATGGGGACACTAAATACACAGGATGGACACATTTCAGCTTACCCTTGCTCTAACATATTTCTTGAAGTAGGAAGTGGAAAAAGAAAAACATAAAAAGCTTTTGTAAAAGCGGTGTCGATGTGCATCACTGCCTGCCTGAATTACTAGTAGCTTGGTGTTATTCAAAAGAAAGGCACTGCCTTTGACAGAGAAAATAATACTAAATATTTAACTTGCATTTCATAGACATGATGTGACACACGCCTGAAGCTCAAAAACACTCTGCTTTTGATGATCAATCAAGCACTGAAATATGTTTTCTCGGTCAGGGATGATACCATTCTCTTCAGTAAGCATTAGCACAAGGATAACACACCAATTAGCATATCACAACCTTTCCTCTGAGCATAGATTATCTTGAGATACATTTTGGAGTTGACGTTATTAAGTCTGCATTAATTAATTTTATTTATTTTTTTTTCACTTGGGGGCTGTGCAACAAGCTGTAAACACAACACTGACATCACCTTATGAAGTTGTGAGCAAACAGTTGCTTATTTATAGAGTCCTGTTTCTGGCCATCTGACGAATTTAAGTCCAATATTCACTCTCTGTCCAGTTTTTCGTCTCTACCAACTCCTGAGGGAAATATCTGACTCTTTAGCTGCTAAATGCTCAACTATGTTCACCAGCTAGCATCTGTGTCTACTGATTGTTGCCGAGCAGGTAGTTTACAGTGGGTTTATTAGAACTTTTTTTGGACTAGGGGCGGTGAGACTGAACCACCGCACGAGTGACACCTTTTACATTACAAATAGTCATTTGATCCGTTGTTTGTAGCTTTAAAGTCTATAGTTTGAATTGTGCAGGAAACACAACACGCTGGAAATAAATAACTAACTCCATTGTACTACGGTGTGTGTATATATAAAGGGAAAATCCCCTTTTGTACACTTCTGTTATATGTCTTTTCCCTCAACCTGCTTCATCTTCTGAAGTTATTCATTTTCCTACATTTCCCACGGTGCCTTTAAGAAACCCCCCAGCCAAGAATAGGTGAGGAAGATGTACTGCTGCACTTGCAGCAAAAGTTAAACAAGAGTTGTACATTTTTCACAACAAAAAGCATCCCTCAGTCGAAACAAACCATGATCTGCAGCTGCATTGCACAGTGGTCTGTTGAGGCCACTGGGTCAGAAACTTGGTCTATTCCTTTTCTATGCTGGGGTTCTGTATGACCAAACTCAACAAAATATTAAGTAGGCCTAGAAGAACTTGCATCGTATGATGCTAATTCTTTGCTGTGAATGTTATTATCCTGATGCCATATCAGGTCATTGTTTCCCAGTCAAAAAACAACAGATTTAACCAAACGAATGCAAATTACAAACATTGCTGTTTTAGCATAGTTTTCTTTTATTGGTTTAGGGTGGAGGTTTTTCTTTAAGGGATGACTAGACAGAAGATCTAACCCAAAAACCAAGAGTCCAGCCAGGCATGAATATCTGGACTGAAAGCAGACACACACAATGAGGCATTACCATGGCCTGCTCCATGGGGATGATCTGTTGACTGTGAATCTGCCGCAGAGTACCGACGTGGCCTTTCAGAGCAGTCTGCAGACCGCCTCTGGGCTAAAATGCACAAACGGGCAGAGAAACAATTTTGGTTATACATCATTTATCTAAGTGTTGAAGGAAATTTTAGCCCATAAACTAAAATACAAGTCCTATCAGAGAAGTTATTTATTGTTTGTAAATAATAATAAAAGTATGTATTTCTTTGTCCTTCTGAAGGATCCTACAGGACTCACCAGTTCGAGGTAAATAAAAATGTGTTGTGTTACCTTCCTGAAACCCCCTGAAGGCATGGCAGAGCAGTCAGACTGCTCCCAGAGACTGTCTCAATTTAGGCAGAGCTGTTATGTTTTGGACTAAGACACCGGGCTTGGAGACTGAAGACAACCAAATCCAACCAAAGTGCTCCCATGGCATTGTAAATCAATACGTGAATCAAATGATGTGCCTGTGAACTAAGGCTACACTGTGGATGTTTGTATATCAGCCAGAACAGCACCAATGTGTTCTTACCATGAGGTCAGTCTGGGCCTCCAGCTCTCTGGCGAATGTGAGCAGGTCAATCATAGTGACCCCTTTGTTGACCTGAAGATAAGCAAAAGCAAAAAATCATGTAAACATGTTCTCTTAGTAATGTTTGGGGAAAAGTACTTAGGTTAACCGTCCATTATTAGCCACATAATTATAAAGCGTTTTCTTTTTTTGTTGTTGATTGTGTTGTTTTTGTTAGTAGACATCTTAAAATCCCACTAGATAATAATGAATAAAGATGCTAGACGTAAATAAGACTGAGCTGCTATATTAAACAAACCTCAGTAGGACAGCATTACATTTTAAAATCACATCAATAACAATATGTAATATCTAAATAACAAAGAAACACAACCCCTCTTTAAACTGTATGTAAAGCTACCAAGTAGATGGAACTCTTTTAATTCATGCCCAAGATCAAATCAGTGTTTTCACTGCAGATGTTATTGTAAATTAAATTAAGTGGTTGGAAACCTGCAGAATATGGATGCTGAATGGCTCTAATGTTTATACTTTTATTTACGTTTGTAACTTTTGTTGGAGAGAAAACCTCTCATCCTGACTTTCGGAGAGTGAGTTGTGTATCAGCCAGGACAGGTGGTACACTTGACTGGAGTCCATAAAGTTTTTTTTCTCTCTCTCTCTCTCTCTCTCTCTCTCTCTCTCTCTTGGAAATAAATCTAAGCGAACCTGACAGGTAGTGTTGGGAGAGGACAGAGAATGCCAAGTCCTGGCTTTTTCCTCCACACTCTTTGCCTTAGCAAGAATACTTTTGGGTAATCAGGCTTCAGTGATCTCCAACAGAACCCAGTGTACAGTGTCACGTCTCAGCTCCTGTTAGGTAAAGCATGGCTGCCTGCTATATGTTAACTGACAGCCAAGGAGGCGACTGTTTAATCAAGCTATGGTTTGTAACATACCATTAAACTGTAATACAATAATATTGGTATATGTATAGACTAATCTATTATCAATGTTTACACTATTTTACAAATAAACTGGTATTTGTAAAGAGCTAACTCAAATAAACTGATGTCATACAACCACATACCGCAATCTAGTATCACAAAGAATAATTTGACCTTTATTTTGAAATATTCAGTCAGATCATATTCATCTACCGTGAGTATGTATTTGTTCTTGTTTTTTGTGTGTGTTTTCAGCTCATTCATTCTGTTCCCGAATGTGTGTGTGTGTGTGTGCCTGCTTGACCCTTTAAGTTTATTTTTATTCGTGCACATTTTTATTGTTTGTGTATCCCTACATACTTATGGGTCTGCTCAGTTTGTTTCAGAATAGATAAGGTAGAACTTTATTTATCCCGAGGGTAATTGTTGTTCAGAAGTTGCTGTACAAAGTAGAAAAGTGCAAATATATTGAGTGTAAATAAAACAAAAAATAAACAATAAAGATAAGGTGCAAAAAACAAATGTACACAATGCCAGAAATGTAAACCGGTAAACCAGTGAACAGTAACTGTAAATCCAAAATATACACATGCCAAAAGTAAGTAGTAAATGGTTATGTAATGTAATATGTGTGTGTCACCTCTTCCAGGTAGTCTGCATAGTTGATTTCTGACAGCCCTGCTTCAGAGAAATCCAGAAGGTTCTGCTTCCCCTCTGTCTCTAACAGGATTATTCCCCTGAGATCGATCTTAACACTGTCCAGATGACTCACCACATCCTTAGTAAACTGTAAACACAAAAATACAGCAGTGGCTTTGATAAGATGCTTGATATATACACATATTATTAAAGCTTTAAAGGTAAATGTTACATTTTTACATTTTGTGTTGATTTTCAAATTGTCCCTTACCCTATATCAAACATCACTCACCAAGGTTTCCACCTCTATGTATTTCTGTTAGTAAAGCTTGGTTATTGATCACAGTTTAGGTCTGTGTACGGTGGAATTACTGTAAGAATACATAAACGTTAACATAATGAAAGGGAAACAAAAATGCATAACAAATGCTGGCCCTAGGATGGCCAAGATCTTAAAGATGTGGTTTGGATGGAAGTTAACATATCCCACTAGAATGGTGTTTCTTAATGTTGTTTGTGTGGAAAGTTTCTCCTTGTTTTTACTGTAAATTGCAGTCCCTATTATTGCATTTCTGCACACAATCTGTGTTCCCGCTGGGCAGACATGAAACAACATTTCTACAATGACAAAAAATTTATGTGTCAATAATTATATAAAACTTTTAGCTTGTTTGCCTTTTTTGTGGCAGTATTAAGAGAACAAAACAAAAAATTTTGACAATAAAGTTTTATAATAAAATTTGTTTGTTTCCAAATGGGTTGGATTTTCCCCAAGAATAAACAATATAAGTATTGTAGCCTACTGAGTATACAAATAGTTTTTCAAGCAAGTAAAAAAATCCAATTACAGTATTTTGAAGCATAATGCTTTATTGGTAACACTGAATTGATGGTTTTATATCTAAATAAAAAATTTATAAATCCGGAGATTGAAGCTTATTTCGTGCAAATAAAATCGTTATTACTAATAACAACTAATGAGAACTATTTTACTCAGTGCCACTTACAGATCTAGGCCACAAGATGACTGCAAGAAATCTGATTGGATAAACCCTAACCAATGGCCTCGCTGCTGCCCCGAAGAACCAATCAATTTAAAGCGCTACGACGCAGTCGCTTTTAATGTGTCGTGCGACTTTATTTAATTTATCAAGTGTGCTCAATGGTTGTAGTAAGTTAATTATTATTAGTAAAATCATTAAATGTAATATTGAGATGAATGGTCAAGTTATGTTTTGACAGTCATGTGAAATATAATCACAAAAGATGTTATAATGTAGTAGTAACGTAAAATGTAACAAGCTAGTTTAGCGTATAACGTTATGAAACATGATTTAGGAAAAGTCGGTTAGCTGATAAACTAGCACAACATTAGCCGTAAACTAACACAGCTAAAAACTGATAGCTAGCTAAAGGCTGGTAACGTTAACCTCTAGCTACTCTGCAGATGTTGTTGTGGTAGAGATAACTAGCTAAAACTGTTGTGAGGGGGCTGTCAACAAATACAATTGGAATTTGATACTGACAGGAATTGGAAGTTTATTCTGGAGCAATTTTAGTCTAAATTATTATGAACCTAATATGGCATTTTCTTCGTAGGTGATGTGTCCTATTTCACTTCTACAAAGACACCCCTGTCCCAGCCCATGGATTGGTAAAAACTGTCTAAACTTGGACCCCAGATCAGAAATACATCATAAATGGGCAAAAGGAATTACTCATTGAGTATGTAACGTTATCCTACCAAGGCGTTGGAAATTTCTGAATTTCTGGGGAGTAACGTCACTGTTAGATGATGTATATGTGTTTTGATTTATAATTCCCCCAAAGCCTAAGAATGATGCTGTTGTGGGTCTGATGAAAATGTTATGTTAATGACACTACAGTACAATCAAGATGATGCACTGTTTTTGAGTGACCGACTTGAATCACAGGTTAATTGCAATGTAAGAATTAGGCCATCAGTGACCTGATAGAGAACCATATTTCACCATGGGAATAAAATGTATGTTGTTACTTAGACTAAGGGGACTTTTCGATGTAGAATAGGCAAGGCATTATTCACAATTTGAAAACAAAACTGTCCATTTAATTTTGTATGTTTTAAGGTAGCCTCATCAGATTTGAAATTATAGTGATAAAATAACTGACCCGTAGTCGTTTTTGCTGAAATTATGTCAGGTAGGGTGTCACACTTTTGGAAACTTATAAAATATGTACAGGCACTAAATGAAGACAAATGACCAACATGCAGAAACAGATGAAGCATGGGACATATCAGCTGTTGGCTTGAAGGAGCCAAGACAATCTTGCCAACTGGCAGGCAAATACTGAATGTCTTAGGCAGGCAGGAGTCGCTGGCTCAGGGCTAAGAAGAAATAAAAACTTACATCATTGTAATGTTTCAGGCATACACTGAGGTAATGGCCAAGGCATGTTAAAGCTATCGGCCGTCCGCACAGACTTTGTTTTGGCAGCAAAGAAATCATTAGGTAATGCTAATTAGATGCTCCGTCACTGTTAACTCATAGAGCTACATGCATACTAAAGGAATCTGGTTTGATCATGTAGTACAGTGCATTGATTTATTGTATATTAACAGCCCATAATAGTATTTTATGAAGAATACTACAGAGTGTAATTTAAATAAAAATTAGCATACATTAATTCCTAGAAAACAGCATAAGTACCACACAGAGCTCCCTTACTATGTGTTTTTTTTTTTAAAACACATAATTGTATTGAAAAGTATATTGTCTGAACATTTGGCTTTGACACAAGTGGCATCAGAATTTAGGGAGTTATTTGTGACTTTAACACCTTTTTAGTTAAATGATAGCACCATGCCCTAGTCTAATATCAATCCTGTATAAAGGAAAAATCAATACAAACACCCACAGTTAGTCCCTGCAACATATTGTATGAAAGAATGCAACTTATGGTGTGTCTTGAGTTTACTGACCACTGTAGTGTTCAGGAACAAGGAGATGTTGAAGACTTTGTCCAGACGCATTGCTGAGTAGATGCCTTTGTTCTCTTTGCAAGTACTAAGAGGGACACACATACAAACATATACACACATATATATAACAAAAAAAAAAAAAAAAAAAAAAAAAACGGAGAGGAAATGTCAACTTAAAAGTGTCAGAGTGTAAATATTTGCTGCCATCAAGTGAAATTGACTGGAAGTACAATGACACACTGACATGTTCCCTGATAGAAAACAGTGTGATTTTCCTCAAAAGCCTGGACTATTTTCTAATATGTCAAAGATGAATGTTCCATGATAACATTTACAGCATTTAGGCAACTACATACCAGATAGACTCACAAAATGCACTGATTGCTTATTAATGGGCAAAGACCTGTTGAAGCAACATTGCTCTATTTGGAAATATAATGTGCAGCTCTGCTATCCCAGTTACAGATGATATGCGGCTTCTCGCTGGAAGGAGATGATGAAAGCTGATGCAACCACTGAGAAAGAGGCTGAGGAAAAGCAGCTCAGATAGTGTATACAAATAATGCTAATTAGCTTCTCAAGGTTAATAGAAACTCTCTCTCATTTGCATCCCCATCAATGGAAATTAAACATTCAGTTGCATGACTGTTTCCCAACCCAACGCCTGTGCCAAAACAAAACATTAAGCAAAATGTAAAAAACGACATCATCCAGTAATTATACAGCCTATAATTGAATAAGTGGCTTGTCCATTCAGTTTTGTAACCAAACCTAAATATGTCATGCAGATAAGACAGTGTGGAGTAGGCCGTCATCACCAAAGCATTGCTCTGAAAGGGGGCTGGCAGATGTAACACTGTCACCTAAATACATAAAAAATAGTTTTCTCTTTGCCTGTACAAGCTCTCTGCCGTCAGCTCTAGGTCGGAGTCGTTGTACATGTAGCCAGGGATGAAGTTCCTCCAATCTGGGTTGACCAGATATGGGGTGTCCACAACCTGGAGGATCAGACAGCCAGAAAGGGGATGTGTGATTTATCATTCGAATGGGAAACAAATGGGATCCTATCCTAGTGAATACTGAGTATATTCCATGCAATATTCTGTTTGCAGAAGACGGGCCATGCTGTTCCCTTCATCACATTTTCTGAACCGAGACAGCAAAAAAGGGAGGGATGGACACATAGAGGCACGGGAGAAAATGCTGCAAGTATTTTCATTCCGAAAACTTCTGTAATTCATTGTTCAGTAATAAAATCAAACAAGTTAAGAGTACCGATACCCCATGCATCAAATAAAATTACAGCTTATTTCACTTGTTTAAAAAGACAAACTGTATCTAATTGTCTAATTTTTATCTTTGCTTTATAAATTTGAGACAAAATTAGGTTTTCTACATTATGGATGGCTTAAGTGCAGCCAGATTCAGACTTAATGCAAACAACAGCATGCCACTCACAACTGGGAGCAACGTTTTGGGTTTAGGTATAAGAATGTTATGGACTGATGTAGGTAAAGTCCAAGGAACAATCAAACAAAGTTTCTGTATGAAATGTAAATCAAGTTACTACTTGAGATGTACTTTATATTTTCCTCCTGTTTTTTGTTGTTGTTATATTTAGGGGGGACTCATTACTTGCCTTGAAGACTTCTTTGGTGTGGAAGGGATCACAAACAAGTTTCTCCATGTTTCCTCCAGCCAGGAAGATGGTGGTCACAACTCCCATCAGCACCCAGGAGAAGATGATGCTAAATCCAACGCCGCTATGGAGGAAGACAGACAGGCCCTCAGGTACAGATAAAGTACAGAACAATAAGAGTTGGAGGTGTATTGGAGGTGAGGACGAGGGGAATTAAAAAGAGCAGTTTGCTTTAGACCAGCATCTTAAATTAGATATAACAGAAGACAAAAATCTGGATATTATAAATCCATTGGGGGAAAGTCAAAGAAATTAAGTTTTTTTTCAAATGATCAAAAGTTGTTGCTTCTTGTATAAGTTTTCAACTTGTGGAAAGCTATTTCATTTTGTGGGAAACTATACTGTGTATACAATGTTTTGTTTTGCAAACAAATATTTACCTTTTAGAATGTAGCATGTACAGTTAATAGTCTAGCAGTAGTTGTGGCAGTTTTAGTAGAAGTAATAGTTGCCGTTATTTCAGGAGGACTACTAGCACTTGAACAAGTAGCACTAAAAATACTACTAGTAATGTGTACCGAGCCATCATCAAATTGACTTGAAAACCTTTTTTCATGGCAACACCATCAATTTAAAATCTTGAAACTGACAGAGCCTGTCATGTGGGCGGTTGACTCACGCCACGAGCATCGTTCCTCCTGTGTTGGAGATGCAGCCTCGTGTCGTAGGTGAGGCGTGCTTGTCGTATCCCAGGGTGCCACACAGCAGGCCCAGGTAGTTAAAGGCCAGGACCAGGACCACCATGCAGCAAAGAGCAATACAGCCAATCCACCTGTAATCAGCAGGCAAAGCTAAACTGTTAAAACACAGCTAAAGTGTCTTTGAGCAAGACAGTGATCCCCATCTGCTTACTCATTATAAAAGAGCACCTATGCTAAATGGGGTAAAAGAAAAATGTAATACAAAGTTTTAAAACAACTAATACTGTATATCAGCTTAGCTTTCCCTTTACCGCACTGTATTTTAAACTGAATGAATGTAGAAGTGAAATGAATATTTCATAAATGCTAAATATTAGTGCAAGTTTATACAGCACACATTGCTTTTACAGTAGCTTGTGACAGCATTGAGACAGTGCCCACTTTACAGCATTTACACTTTTTACAGTTTAAAGGTATATTTTCTTTTTTCTCCCTTAGAGTTGATAGGTATTATTGGAGGCCAGTTTACCTGTAGAAGTCCATTCTGTCAATTTCAGGGTAGTAGTCCTCAATCTTGGCATGGGCATGGCTAATGAAGATAGTGAAGTTGGACAGGGAACTCTGCACAGGGAATACCTTGGAATAGCTGCTGATGTTTTTGCCAATGTCGTCCACCAAACTCTGTACACCTGAGAGACAGATCCATCAATCAATTCCATCAGTTTTAATAAATGGCCTGTGTAAAGATACTGGATAAATAAAAAAAAAATAAAAATGACAGTTGCACAGAGTAAAACTTCAATTCAATACCCAGAAACAAGCTCATGTTCTATGGTTTGTCTGGTTTCTGATTGGTTAATATTAAATGATTCCCCACTGAAAGATGGCAACGTTATAAATAAAGTCGGATATCATTTTTACACTGTTTTCTAAGTGCAGGTTGAAACTTAAAGTGCTTATATTATGCTTTTTGGCTTTTTCCCTTTCCTTTATTGTTTTATATATATTTTTTATGCACGTTATAGGTTTACAAAGTGAAGTCCACCCCAAAGGGACTTACCATCTCCAACAGGAAACACTGTCAACACATTCTCACACCCAACTCGTAAAATAAGGATGTTCGGTCAGGAGCCTTTCTCGTTCTTATTGACGTTAAAAGTCTCCTTTAGCGTATCATGTAAACGTGCTTGGTCGCCACTATTGCCGTCCCTTTTGACGCGCTTGGTCGGGACGGTTGGGTTTAGGAAAGGGTCGTGGGTGGGCGTACGGGTGAGAACGGGGTGACACTGTTCACAAACTGCTCCAAACAGCTCTATTGTAGTCCAGCCTTTACTTCCGTGACGAACGTGCGTCACTTTGTAACACACGTTATAATGCTCGCCTAGCTGCTAGCATGGCACGCCCTCATACTCTGCAACTGACTAGCTAGCAATACTTACTGCGCATGTGCGACTCCCAACAAAGATGGTACAGAAGTGAGATGCCTCACTCTGTAGCTAAAACAGAGAGCTCAACACACAGTACAAATATATGGTGTTTTCTAAAAATTAAAACCACATAAACCTATTCTGGTACAACCTCTAAATACAATTATGAACCTGAAAATGAGCATAATATGAGCACTTTAAAATATACCGAATTTGGCTTAGAGTAGGGGTTCATGTAATCAGTTAGTGTAGTACACGCAGCAGGAATTATTTACAAGTACAGAGTGGAATTATTTACATAAGAAAGTGTAAGGAATTTGTTTTTTAAAAGTGCAAAATGTCACTTACTCTCCACAACACTTCTGGTCTGTTCAATCACTGTATGTGGCGTGTTGTTTAAAGAAGAGTAGCCCTGTGAGAAGAAAAGGAAAACGTGTTGGAACATGGAGTTTCTTAGTCAATTTTGTTGTCTGAGGATTTTTTTTATTTGAACAAAATGAAAATTCAAAGGCATTCTGTAAAATGTTGGAAATCACTAACTGAAGCACAAGTAGACCATAAGTAGAGGGAAATTGGTGCCACTACCACATTAAATAACTCCCAGAGATCCACTGACATTACAGACTGGCAACAGTGTAAGAAGATTTATGGTCCAGGCTCACCCTCTGGACGATAGCACTGAGGTCCGTTTTCATGACATGGTTCACCTTTTCCAGCTGAGCATTCACGTATGGTAACTAAAATATAAACAGACAGTACAGCTACAGTATACATACACACTGATACATTATCAAAATTCAACAATCCTTGACATTCAGTGATCCCTGTACCTTTACTAACATGCATTAATACCAAAACAGTGTATTGAGACACTATTTCCAAGATTTTGCACTTATTACTAAGTTATCAGATAAATGGTTGAAAACGTTGTCTTTGGAAAGAAGCTAAATTGCAATAGTTCAGCAGGAACATGGTAAACAAGTTGGAAATGTGCAAGAGAACTTAAGTAAAAAGTGAAATTTGCATTGTGTTTTGTACCCGTGTGAAATTGGCGCTGATCTGCAGCTGGAACAGAGACTGGCGTATGTTGCGGCACAGCTGGGCAGAGGTGGCGTCTGACTCCTCGTCATGACAGCCCGGGTCGTTGAGGGTGCGGTTGATACTGGTCCGGACCAGGCTCAGGTTGAAGTTGAGTTTCCCTGTTCCTACCTGCAGGACCTCTAGACCAGCATTAACGTTCTCCAGGGCCTCCTTGGTTTCTCGCATGGCTGAAATAAAAGACAAATAAATGAGATTGGACGTGGATTGTGTTGCTGTTATGTGGGGAAAACCAGGATGTGAAGGCTGATCAAAACAATGGACTTTCCTAACATTATTTTCCCTCCAAAAAAGTGAAAAGTAGAACAATGGAGTGAGAGCTGTTAACGAGGGGCAGTTGTTAAGAGTGTCTTACCTACTCGACTACATTGTAAACAAATAAACCTTTCTCATTAGCTAACCTATATTTTGAGGTAAAATTTTAAATTGAATAAGTTGTCAGGAAAGGCTTTTTTCCCCCATGAGTCCCAGACTGCTTAGCTCGGCTGCAAGATGACTCAAAGAATAATGAATATTTTAAATAATTCTTTTAGTTCTGTTCTAGGAAATTGTGTGGAATTGTTAACAGGAAACGTACAAATGTACTCTTATATTCAGAACCGTAAAATAACTTTTTTTGTCAATGTTTCTGGGACATACTGTACTGTAAACATTTTTCAAATAACTTTTTCTTTTACCAATTTAACAGATTTAGTGGCTAGTATAAAAGTGGCTTTTAATATCAACATACACAGCAAATGGACAGCAAAAGTCTGTTTAATATCGGCTCATCTTACACAAAAGCACAGACTCCTAGAGGACACAAAGTATGGAGTCATTGTAAGGACTAAGCCTGAGTTGAGGACATCATATGGAGTTTCAGATCCAAGCCCTGGTGTTTGTTATTGAGTTTGGCATTTGGTGTGTGTCAATGGTGAGTTCACATGCTCGTGTGAATCTCCTGCATCTAAAATTGGACTTTTGACTGCCAGCCAACAGCTTTCGGTGAACAATAACCAAACAGGAATCCTATGAGTAATGTGAATTTGTTAGCTTCTTCAATTAAAAATGGTTGCTGTTAGTAACTAACTCTTTCCCCAGCAATTCAGTGCATCACAAACAACAGCCAGTGTTAGTTAACGATCACAGAGTAGCTGGCAGCAGACTTTTAAAATTAAACAGGATGAAGAATGCAAAAACACTGGCATCCTTGAACATTGGTATAAAATATGCAAGAGTGTAGGAGAGGAAACAGTGTATTTACTATCACATAGCTAAATGTTTAGCTGTACTGGAGGGAGTGACAACACAGATGGATGCTATATGCTAAAAGCATACTGTTTTTTCCAAATATGAATCTTCTGTATCCTTAGCATTCACATCTGATTAAATACAGTATTTGTACCGGATACTAAGATCTTCTGATTGCACGGCTCAGCCCCAGTAGGAACACAATAATACACAAACATTAAAAACACAAACTGTATTCACATAGTGATCTGTGGTCCAGCCTTTTACCAACTGAACTGTCGGAATGCTTGCTGACGGCTATTTCATCTTTGTTTCTGTTGTGCTACAAGCCTGTATATTCCATGTTGTGAAAACAAACATCCATATACAACTGCTTGTTGTAACACATAAAGTAACTCAATAAAATAATACTTTTATAGTTTAATATTCAAATGGTTGATTAATTGACATCGGAGTATGCTTTACTTAGAAAAAAAATGGTTAAAGTAATAGGACTGGTAACACAAACACAACTTTTAATGCTCACTTCACAGTGGGGGAACACAATTGGGGAAAAAAGGGAGATGTCCAGGTGTAGGTTGATGTTGTGTTGGGTTTTTGGCAAGATCTGGTGATGCCATTAACTTAAAACTGCACTAGGCAAGAATTTTTATGGAAAGGGAATAATATCTGTTTAGGTATGTAAATGGCAGAACTCACAGATTTATTCTGTTTGCCCATAAAAACTGTTAATCTGGTGACAGCACTAGTAGCAAAACCACCTGTGCATTCTGCAGGTGGTGAATTTGACCTTAAGAAAACATTTCTCCTTAAAGTTTGCAACTAAACACTGGGGCCAAACCAAGCTAGCAGACGGCAGAACCTTATCTTTAAATTTAAGAAGTGTCACTTAGCTGACATCACTTTATATCATTTCTGGATTGTGAAGTTCATCAGACATTATCTGCTATTTGTGGTCACCAGAGTCAGATTTTGCATACTGCAGTTTTAATATATTAATTGGTTGCTGTTCATTTAAGATGCTCGGATAGGTCCAAGTGCTCATGAAAGATCACAAGGGAACAAATCACGGGAGCAACACCGGTGTCAAAGTTCACAAGGTCAGGGGTCAAGGGATTGTGGGTCATTGTCCAGTTACTGAGTTACTGTTACCTTTGATGGCTCTCTCGATTTTCACTTCATAAAAAAGCATGAAATATAAAGGTTAAAAAATAATCTGAATAATAATTACAAGTTACATCTTTAATTAACTCACTGACCTTCAAGAAAAACAATATTGAAATTAGATTCCAAAAAAACATTTCTGAAGCTTATTTTTAAGGCAGAATATGTCAACCCTAACAAGTGATTTAATCTTCGATAAGAGTTCTAAAATGATATTACAACATACGTAAAAATGTGATAATGGGGTTATAATTCAACTTTGTTCTGAAGTGTGAATATCTTATTCTTTAAATAACAATATTTGTAAGTAAGGCAGGATTCTATAGGTTACTTAATGACTTACATAATATTTTGTGGTGCAGCTGTAGCCTGCATCCGGTAACTTGCAGCTTACAATAACCTGATCATATCGCAACTCAAGAGGAAATGAAAAATATGCAGATGTACCTCCAGCCATATTGAGCACTCTGTCCAAGGCAGGATGGACCTCCTTATCCAACTGATCGTGTATCCTTCCACCTAATAATGGACCTATATCTGTAGAGAACGCAGCATCAGATCAACAGACGAAAGCAGTCCCTTTCTTCATTATGTTTGCTGCTTTTGCAGGTGTTAACTTTCAGAAAAAGAGCTGCCTGCAGTACTTCAACAAAAGTAGGATGAATACTCAAGGGATCCTGTATAACAGTCAAAGCTGTAGCTTTCTAGACCTAGTTTTTTCACAAATCCTTTGTAAAAACAAGTGAAGGAAAGTAGACACAGTGAATTTAGATAATAAGCATGATATATGACCAATAGCAAGAACTCAGGGAATCATTTCTGTCCACTTACTTTACTATCAAAGGCACAGAGGAGGTCTACTTACTATCTAGGTCATAGATGACTTTGTTCTTGGCTGTGGCATATTGGGATATTAGGTAATCAATTTGCTGCAAACAGGAAACACAACAGAGCATAGTTTATTAGTCTCGTCAGACTCATAGACACCAACGAGCACTCTGAAGTATAGCACAGTTCAATCTTATTTGTCAAAAGGAAATTCAGAAAATATAAAAACGTTATCATAAACATATAATGTTTAAAAAGCAAATTTGTTACTGGCACGTGCACAAAATTTGAAGGCTATATCTCAGTTGAGTGAGTTTGAAATGTTTAGCTTTTCATTTAACCATGACTGAACCTTTATTCCATGCTTTACCCAAACTATTACGCTAGCTAACATTTCCGTTACTAGTAGCTGTTCTTTAACACAAGCAGCAAAGTAATTGCTGTTCAATTTAAAGTTTTATTATTGAATTTAATTTGTAGTATTGTTCGAGAATGTAATGATTAAGTTTGCATTGACAGCATATAATACAATTTTTCTCAGTTTCTACTTTGATAACATGGTTTAATATTGTGTTGGAGCTTAAGGACACAAAGCAGAGTGATAATGTTCACCCATCTGTCTCACCATTGGTGTATCATTAGCGAAGGTGTGCAGGTCCCTCATGTTGCTGTTGACCAATCTCCGTATGTTCTTCACCTGAGAGCTCAGGTTTTGATTGGCAGCATATGCACACAGCACTCCGATCCTAAACAAATGACAAACACAAAACGCTGTGACCTTTCCGTCTTCGTATGCCACTGAGTGACCCTGCTGCTCACACATCAGTCATCACAGTAGCCCAGGGGTGTGCGTTTTACAGAATAGGGTGATAACATGCCATCAACAGTAGGGGTCAGTGTGCACCACCACATTTACCTTTACATTTTCTTTCTCAACTTCCTCTGAGTGCACCTGTAGAATTAGCTTAATGTTCTTGACAGCCAGCTGTACAGTTCTTGTGTGATTATCAACACATGGATGCAATTTGTCCCTTTCAAAATTAATCTGATATAAACATTTTTATGGCATAACAGTTAGTCAAGCATATTTCTATAGAGTATAATACAGCACAATAAAACCCAATGGGTACTGTACATCACAAGTCTGTAAACCTCATATAAATGTGTCTTTCCAAAATTATACATCAGCTGAAAGTAATCACACATCGATCATACAAAATGACTTGTAGCACAAAATCATGATGATGATTACTAGTAATATTGTTCAGCAGGCGGTTGGTTTTATTTTCTGCATTTTTATGGTAAAAGATACATTTCAAGTAATTTGGAAATCAAGTCGTAGAAGTAAATGTAGGTGTATCTTCATTAAGCTCTGAGGCCCTATCTGTATAATCAGGTCCCTGGGTTGTAAACATGTTCAGATTAAATGCGAAAACACAGAATTGCATAAAGCAGACCATTAAAGTGAGTCTCTTGCATACTTCAAACGGACCTGAGTAGCTCGGTACAAGGCTTAATTAGCTTGAGCTACATCAAGGGAAGACAGCCCATAATATTAAGCCGTTTCCATGACTAACTCTCATCCCAGCTGAATTTTCAGCACAGCATCTCACAGCTAGCACTATGCATCTAAGGTTTTTATTGTTGCATGGATGTGTGCAAGACAAGTTAGCATGGTTGCGGTAAATGGGGTGATTCACTTCAGAACAGATGGTCAGAGGAACGTCTGTACGACTGATTGTGAAGCATCAAAACTCTGAAAGTTCAGTTGTATAACATAGTGAATCTCATTTATAGAAACGCTTCAGTGCAATAAGCCGCTTTTTGAATGATGTAAGATGACTCGCAGAAAGGAATAACAAAATGACTGACTCAGAGGCTACTGGGAAGGTTTAGATCAATGGAGATGAATCAGGGTGTTGTGACTCACTGTATAGAAAGGCAGCAGAGGTCTCTGTTTATCTGTGTTTCTGTGTATGTATGCACAACAACTTGCATGTATGTATGTGCCGACAGTGCTTGCAAAGTGAGGTTATGCCCTTTTCATAGTCTTACTGTTAACGTATGAAGGATATTGTGTGTGTCTCCGTGAGTGTAGTTTTTCTTTACAGTCTTGTGATCGGCAGTCACTGATGAAGAAGTCTCCCTTTGTGGATATAATCCTGCTTATCCATCCAATCTAATCTAACCTGCATTATGCTGCAGGAATTCTGTCACATTAGGGATTGTACCCTGTTTTCATACACTGCCTATGCAGACTATTACTGGTTTCTCTTTTTATGAAGTACACTGATGAGGTGGAAACAGTTAAGAGTCAATATTCCTTACCTTATTAAATGTGTAGCAGCGTACTGAGTACTGAGATCCCAATGTGACGTCTTTGAATTGTACCTTTTATCCAAACAGCAGTCCAAGATATTTAATTTACAGTGATATAAAACAGCGTGAGTCATTACATGTTTGGCTTGTGTGCTTGATAACTTCAGCAATTGTTTTGCATATCAAACTGACTGTAAATACCAGAGCAGCATAAAAATCAATGTGTAGCTGCTAAAACCTTGCTGGAGAAAGCTAAGTAATCACACCTAATCAATCTTGGCGAACAATTAGCCAGCAGTAGTTTTTTAAAGTGTTAATTATTCTGACTTGATAAAGCATTTGCCATTTTGGACATTTTATTTAAAAAAACAAAAATTATGTTTGGTGTTCAAAGACACTCCAACATCTGAGATTTGAGAGATGGCTGCAGAAGAGCATTGCCACGTTATTTTGTCAAAAAGCCAAACTTATAAGAGTGACATGGTGCTCGTTTATGAAAGTGGTAGATGTTCGGCAGCTGAGTCAAAACCTGGCTGTCAGAGCATCTTTCAATGGACAAAGAAGAAAAAACGTCAAAACAGTCGTCGTTGAAAATTGGTGTGCACATATCAAAGTGTTTTCGATTTGTAGTTAACAGGCTTAAATATGCATAAGCACATGAACAAATATGCTATAGCACCATGTGCTGCCCTCGGGAGAGAAACTCTTTTCATCTGTGTGGCATCGAGCTGCGCCGCGTCTGGAGTAATTGTAATGATGTTTGCCATAAATAGTGAGTAGGCCGACACAGAGTAAACGCTGTCATCGTATAAGTGGAGACTTAATGAGAAACTAGGCCAAACAACTAGGCTGGGACACAGTGAAGTGGAGCCATCCGGAACCAGGAGAAGATTCAAAATGGCCACTTCCACAACAAAAGCCTTTTGTCAAACACTTCTCTGCCCTCTCTCTGTCTCTCTCTCACGCACACAAGTACACAATTTTATACAAATGTCTTTCTCTTTTACATGCACACATTCACAATCACACACACACCTTCTCTCTCTTGCTCTCTGTCTCTGGTGGTCTGTGTCTTTATCGCCAAAGCCCATACTTTCCTCTCTTCTGTTTCTCCAGCCCTCTCTCATTTGTCTTTCTGCTCTGACTCGCCTGTTTTCATCTCTGTTTCTTTCACTACACCTCTACTTCTCTGTTTCTCTTGCTCAGACTGTTTATTTTTCCCTCTCTCATTATTCTATCTCTCATGCTTTATTCTAATTTTCCTATAACACCCCCTCTTCTTTTTTCTCTTTCTCTGTCTCCTCTTTTGCCCTTAGCTTTCCCTTTCTTTTCTCTCTCTTTCTCTCTCCTATATCCACCTCCCTCTCTTTTCTTTGTCTCTCGCTCACTCCCTCTCCCTGCCAGAGTGTCCAGCAAGGTCACTGGAATCTGCAGCCAGACAAAGACTCTTTGAGAAAAACGCCAAACGCTTTCCAAAAGAGCTGTGTAGTACACGACTGTCCACCTTACTTCAGCAGAATCAAGTTTGGTTTAGTTTGAGTTTAATGGTCTTGTTTGGTTGTAGTTTAAATTTGTTATTTGAGAAGTGGTGAAATTAAATCAGGAAATAAAACCAAAAGAAGAGGGAAAAAAATACAAATTTGTGTAGGAATACAAAATGATCAAACAAACAACAAACCCGGGATGACAAGCAAGGAATCTCAGAGCTGCATAATAGAAAAAAGATGAGTGCTGCTGTTGAGTGAATTTATGTGAGAAAATCCATTGTCTCACTGATGCTTACAATGTCTGAATAAAGGCAACAGGAAACATGTCAGCCTCTGCCAATAAAGACACACTCCCCCCTGCGGTGTCACTTTCATTCCACCTTAAATTTTATGTTGTCTTTTATATCACATATCTGTTATGTGTGTATATGTTATATTCCAGTCCATTCAGCTATAGCTTTTCATATGCAATGCATAGAAAAAAGACTTTTTGCACTTTTTGAATTTTGCATGACAGCAGCGAATAGATTTAAGTTCAGAAGAAGTTCAGGCTTAAAATGCATACTTAACCATCCTTGTTTCCAAAAATACTGAGTAGTAATTTTCACATAAAAATTGCCCTTGAAAAAGCCATTTAGCAAGTCAGTTGTTCATTTTGTGAAAACGAGTACTGTTGTGCTGCATCCTAACCTGACACGCTAGCTCAAACTGTGGCCAAAGACTGCATGGCCGTATGGCTGCTTGTTGATAGTGTGTCTCTTATTGACCACAGGGGACAATTCAAACACAGTGGGAGGACGATTTACTTCCAGCAAATTTGTAAAAGGGCTGTAATTCCTGTTTGAGCGAAAGCCAAATGACACATGAAACTCTCCCTCAGGGTGGAAACCCCACAACAGCAGAAGCAGAAGAAGAGCATCAAACTAGTGCAGTGCCCCAGTATCTAGGCCACTACTGTGGGCTGAGTAGTGAGTGTTACATGGTCTGGTGGCTCCATAGCTTTTACAAACTCCAACAATGGCCTGAATTCAGAGTGATTGTAGTTGCGAGGCTGGGACAGTCGCCCTTCAGCCCCTCCCTGCTTTCACACTGCTGGAACTGTACCTCTATTATCCTGTCACTCAATAAGAAAATAATAAATATAGTCTTTGTAATAATTCTAAAACAAATAATATAGCTAACAATTTAACTGTTGCTGTTTTAAAATAGTTAGCAAAATTGCTAACAAAATAGTGCAGTGCAGGAAGTGCTTTTATTGTAATGCTATTTTTAGACCTACAACAAAGGTTTGGACATGGTCTTATTCAAAAGATTAGATTTACATCTTTGAACATGGAAATTGTGTGGTATTTTCAGTCAGTTTTGTGCCAGCCTGACCTCAGTGACCTTTATTTAAAGTTCATGAGAGCAGAATGAGAATTGATAACAACATAGCAGCTTGTTTTGTTTGTATGTGGGACAATAAATCAGCTGATTAAAGGACCAACTGTACATACATGCAGAGCCAAAGACTTTTATTCTAAAACATACTGCACTTTATTACCTCTGGCCATTGTTATGTTGAAATAATTGTGATTCTCAATGTCAGTGACATTTCCAGTGGCGATCACACACATCTAATAATGTAAGTTAGTAGATGGGATTTTAACCCATTTTAGCCACTGTTTAATGTCATAAAGCCAATGTCTTTCATTCCACTCAGCCACTTTATATTCCATATTTCCACTTTTAAATCACTTGTATAAAGTCCAACTAACAGCTATATTGAATTTGCCCTGATATATTTAATTTAGCCAGAAGTTTATTCAGTAAAGCCCCAGCTTTAGTAAAGCCTCTGGTTAGCCTGTTTGTATTCCATTTAACTGATTTTCCCCTCAACTAGCCATTGTTATATCCCTTTTTAGCATCCTTTTTATGCACTGTTTTATTTGTCTTCTCAGAGCTTGCCAGGTCACAGTCAGAACCCGGCTTCCCAGTGCAGCCATGTGTCCTATAAAGAATTTAACCAGACACTGAATACTTCTGACTCCCGGGTCTTTGCTCTAGGCATGACAACAGAGTGAGACAGTGCTATTTTGCTCTGTTTTTTCCCTCCTCATAAGCACACTGTGTGAGTTGCTGTCTGTTCGAACTAAAAACTGGCTACACTAGTTTGATGGAAGACAACACACCATTAATTCCACTGTAAACAGTTCAGGAATGATATGAATACTAAACTCTGAGCCAAACAGCCTGTAGGGCTCAGAGTTGAACAAACAGCCACAGAAGGTCACTAAAATACAGTAGTATTTTAAAAACTGCAAAAGGGCTAAAAGAGAAAAACATAGCCTCTATAGTACATAGCATTTTATGATTAAACTTTAAAACATCCAGTCAGAGAAAGCAGCGTAACACTTCATTTAACAACCGGAAGCATAGTTAGCCATTACACTAGTTGTACCGAGGTAAATAGAAATATGACCTTATCATTTTTATACTATACTATATATTATTTTTCAATCCCCAAAAATGGTAATGGTTAAAGCAACAGTCTGAGCACCTGAGCAAGGCACTTGCCTATTGTATAAACGCATCTCAGTTTCTAAACGCAAAGTATAAATTACAGCAGAGGACAGGTTTAGGATTTTAGAGACCATCATTCAAATACATCCCCAGGCTCAAACAAATAGAACCGTAATCTGTGTTTATAAACAAATCACTGAATTCAACATTACCGGCTGTTCTGTAATTTGTGAAGGAGAGGGGCAGGCAACTCTTTCCATGACAACGATATAAAAAACAAGGTGACAGATTTGTTCTGCTCAGTAAGCCATCCCTAGATAGATTAAGGTTGTAAAAATAATTAACCTTTCAAGCAAATATTAACAGTGTGATTTAAAAAAAATGTCAGCTGTCCAAAACAACTTGTGTCCCAGACACTCAAACATTCAAAGAGCAGGTCATTTACTCTGTAAACAGTAACTTAATAACAACTTATTGCACTCTATAAAGCCTTGACTAATCAAACTTATGCTTTGTATTGAATCAGCTATGATTTGCATTTCATTATTTAGCTCTAACCCTCCAACTACAAGGACTCACAGTACTCAATGTCTGTTTTCCTGTATACCTGGAGTTCTGCCAAGTTAGAGACTCGTTGAAACACGTCAATTGGTTTTAATAGTGTTGTCTTTTTTTAAGTCAAGTTTTTAAGTGTAAGTTGGCTCAGTATAAAGCAAACACTGCCCAGGGACCAGATGCATAAAACTTTGTGTATGCACAAAGACAACGAAACAATGGCTCAAATGTAAATAAAATTAATTATAAAATTCCTTCAAGTTTAAATTTCACAGAATGCAGTATATACCAGTCAATGTGAGGGAAATGGTGTGTACATGATCAAAGTGGAGTTGGCACAGTCCATTTAGAAGAATCTACACAGACAATTTAATGTAGTAAATATGCAGACCTGTACAGAACCATATGTATACATGGTAAAACAGATCAGTTCATTTGGGCACATGTGAACAATGTCATTCAAAGTCTTGTCACACAAAATCATGTCTGCTTTCATATGAACTGCAGTGTGGTTTGTAGGGAGTAACAAGGTAATCTAAACCCCATAACGTGCAGTTTTATGAGGGAGCAGGCTGACATCTGAGATGTAATGTAAATTACAACAAAAGGGCTGAAAAGTCCAACATGCATTTGCTCAATTCCTGGTTTGTAAAGGTCACTCCTCTGTGTGCAAGTGTGTGTACATTTATCCATTACAGGTTGGCTGGATCAAATTATCTGTAGGTGTGACTGCATGCTGTGCTTTTGACCTAATGCTGCCTGCCCATTTTTCATTGTTTTTAATTTCATTGTACTTTGCATTGTAGCGGTAAATTTATGTTTCTATCATAAAGAATGATATGATAATGAAAACCAATGCTTATTTTATTAGTTTAAAGATTCTTTGTTAGTCTTAACATTATTTGTTTTCTTCATAAAAGATAATTTTTTGTTTTCATTCACAAGATTTTTCGGTTTCATTAATACAGTAATAGGAATGCACCGATCCGATGCTGATATCTGATATTGGGCCGATAGTGATTTAAGAGAGTTGTGTTTTGGCTTATTTTTGACCCTGCTGACCACAAAGTTAAAACATAGTGACACAAAGAAAGACATCTCTATCTTCATTAGATATGCGGCTATTTCTGAATTATAAATCCCCCCCTAGCCAGTCATCCGTGAGATAAAGAGCAGCTGTAAACGACATCACCGAGCCCTGCAGCTTTGCCTTTTCATATCTTTTCTCTTTCCTGTGCAACAATGTGCCATATCATCACTACTGTAACAAAAATGTCTCCAATAAATTTGAAAGAAAGCCTGACCAAGCTGTGCACATCAATTAGTTTCACTATGTAGAATTCCTGTTAGACTATTTTGTGTATTGATTTGTAGCATGCACAGTACAAGAACCAACAGACCATAAAAGGCCGCAGGAGGAGGAAAAAATGTAATTAGTAAAAAATAAAATGGATTTCAGCTATAAACCAGAAAAGGTCTCTCCAGGAGATGTAATAAATGATGGGATGCACAGGAAATTCTGACAACGACCTCTCCAGTTAATTAGCTTGGCAGTGTTTTTTGTAAAGCTGCCATTGTGTGGTATCTGGGCAGCCACCGTGTGTGTACGTGGACGTAATGATTTGTGGACAGGGACAGAAAGTGAGTGGAGAACAGTTAGTTCATTAAAGGAAATTCAACAACCTCATCTCCAAAATACTAATTATTCAGGAACTCAGAGAACAACAATGGTTTTGAAAGGGTTTCAGACCTAAGACTCAAAGCTTAAGACACATATTATTCTTCTATTGATGTTCTAAATCATTTACACCTACATCCTGTATCTTTTTGTAACTTCTGTAGATATACTGTACATACAACCTTTCAAATGTATTGGTTGAATCCTGTCACTTTTGCCACTGCTGCCCACTTGAGTAAAGTTTTGTTTTACATTTTGTTGCCTTTACTGTAACTGCTCCAAAACTTGGCTCTGGCACCGGAAATTAATTCTACCTGAGGACAACCATGTAGGTTGACATTTAGTCAGCAACATCTTCATAGTCATTGTGGCTTCCGTTATGACAGAGCGATGTTCATCTCACTATTAATGAATTGCCTAAAAAAAAATCCTCCATGTGATGACTCCCTAGGGAGGCTGTTAACTGAGCGATGTGTGTCTTACAGGAGGCAAAGGTGGCTCAATGGTGGTTTTTGCCCCCAACTGCTCCTTCCAGGCAGCGCTGCGACCGCTGCCTTCAAGGCACCTAACCCTAACCTTATTCCTAACCATAACCATAACCAGTGCCTCCCAAAGGCACCATTGGGGGCAAAAAACACCGATAAACGCAAAGGTGTGTGTGTGTGTGTGTGTGTGTGTGTCCTCCAGTGACTAATTGTGGGCTTGTTTTTGTCTCTGAGTGAGAGAGAGATTGTGTTGTTGTGTTGTGAAGTATTTGTGTCAGCAGTTAGTAGGTAACTGTGGGTTGTTTTTACTACAATTACTAGTTACTACCTCAGAGTAGAGCAGGGCAATATGAAGAAAATCAATTTTTTATCACAATATTTTTAACCAACTACCTCGATATTGATATTGTGGCGATATTGTAGGGTTGACAATTGGTGCGTCACAAAATATTTCCTGAATGATTTTTTTGATAAACGGGATAAAGTGACTTAGTGGTTAAAGGCAAATAATAGAACAGCTAAAGCAGTCTGGTGAGTTTACTGTAATTCAGCCTTTAAAATCAGGAAAAGACAACACTTATGTCATATCAGGATATTACAATATATCAATATTGATATAATATTGATATATTGCCCAGCCCTACCTTAGAGCTGCAATCAAAAACACAGTTGAATGAAGTATCATTTATTTTAAGTTTTCAAGGGCTATTTGAACTATATTACAGAAAGATAAAGAAGTACAATGATGGCAGTGATTCCAATGGACTTTCGAGTTTTTAACTTTACACGTGAAGGAGTGGGGGCACAGATAGATGACATGTCTTAATTTATTTTTCTTTAGCTGTATACAAGTGTTTGTCTGTAGGCTGTGGCTGCTGAGCTCCTGGTGCTATCCCTTCAGTTTAATAACAAGTGGACCAGTGATAAAACATTGGTTTCTACTCTTTAATTGGGTCACTTATTAATAATTCAGCAGAATTTTGTGCTAATATCTCTTGTCACATAAATAAGAGTGGAGCTACTGTGAGCCTTTTTTCCCTGAAAGCCCAAACAGTGTATGAACTAAACTCAAACACAGTGAACAACAAAAGTCTTGGCTTCCAAAGAGTTTGTTTTATGATAACTGGCCCAAGGCAGAACTGAACGAAACCAGGAGGACCCCCAACATATATAATGTGAACAATCCTCTCAAAAAAGGTGAAGCTGCAATACCAGGAGTATTACAAAACATGTCTTGGCAAAGGTAAGTGCCATCTGAATCAAAAAGTATCCATATGATGTAACAGACAGTCACTGGTCTATGGACATTAAAATGGGATTAGTAATTCGAGTTTACCGACATGTATATTTATTAATATGTAATTTAATGGGGGAAATAGCATTATACTGAAGACACACCCTGAAGGCATACAGACACCTGCTCCTATTTCAAGGCAGAATTTGTTAGCCTGATCAAAATCACTATGGTTTCAAAGGCAGTGTGTAGAAATCTTGTTTAATTCAGAATATGCTATACAGCCCCTTAGAAAGTATTGCATCATATTGCTTCTCTTTTGCTTTAAACTTGTGTTTTACATTTTGCATCCTGAGTTTGGTTATGAAGTCGATTGTGAAACGGCTCTTCGGCATTTAAGCAATGTTTTCCTCAATGGCAAACGCTGACTGTGTTGCTGTGTGTTGGTCACTCAGCAGGGCAGGGACACTGGTCACTTCAACATTCAGCATGTGCATAACCTCTAACATGGTAGTTTTTTTTTTTGTTGCTTGCACTGTTTTAAGAGTATTTCTTGGCACTTCTGTCTGCATTGCATAGTTAGTGAAGTAGTGAAGAATGAAGGTGGATTTTAGGATTGAGAAACAGGCCAGAATTGAGCCAGGGACGTTGTGTACAGTATGCATCTTACACCACTTAGGGCGTCCCCTTGTAGATATCTCAGTATCAAACTTACTGACTCAGATTTAAAGTGCAGAGCGCTGAATACTGCTACATACATTATCATAATTAGACCCCATATGATTAGCATGAATTACTAAGCCCATAATGTTGGGACCTTTTGTGTTAATAGTGTTGGACACCCAGCGACTGAAATAGACTGCTGACATGCATGCTGGGTAACAGAGAGGGAAACAGAGGGAAGGATCTTCTATCTGTCATTTTATCATTATGAATCCATGCATGTGGAATCAGAGCTGATTAGTGGAGACTGAAAAAGCTCCTGCTGTTGTTCTAATAATGTTCTGCCTTTTGATAGCTGGCAGGCCATTTCACTACACAGTACATGTATTTATGCATAGCTAAGACATGATACATTGGTAATAAACACACATGGGCTGGCAGTGAGACAGCTGTAACCACTGAGAAGTTTTGAGAAGCTGTTGTTCATCAACACTACCATGATGATGAGGTCTTGAGTTTGAATATTTCACCCCATATAATGTGAATATCATACAGCTTTAATGAAAAACTAAAACAAGACGATACAGAAGATATATTTTGTGAGACAGTGTGGAATAAGAGGATCTTGTCAACCTTCAAGCTACTAAAGGGTAAGCTAAATGTATTCATATGGATGCTGATGTTCATTAATAGCATAAAAAAAAACTAAGAATAAACACATACAATGTTTGGGAAAGTTAGGTCATTTAGATTCAGTAATGCTGGCTTCATCAGACCAAACATAACTGTAACAGCGCTGCAGACGTTCATTCATTATTTCTGCATCGTTACTAATACCATTACATCAGTTTTAATTCATCTCACTCAGAACATCTTTCTAAATGGCTGTTTGTGGGGTGGGAGCTAATTTGTGATGCTAACACTTCACTTTGATTTTCTACTACTGCTAACATGTAGAAACACTTGTCTTTCTCTTGATCACTGACTTCTGGCATGTGCCAAGATTTATAGCTCTGAAAGAAATCAGGCTAATGTAATAACATGAAACAGTAATTTGAGGATTTACAATTAATACGGGCCTGTTAATCAGTTTATGTTTATTTAGATTTCAAGTTTCATTCCCCTGATTTAACCCGATGAATGTGTTAACAAAACAGCTGCACTAATCATAGTATTGCCTTAATCTGCTTCTGATGAAATGATTTGTGTTTAGTAAATGATTGAATCTACAAAATCTTCTTTTCAGATTTATTCTGACAAAGCTGCGCCCAATTTTCTGCCTCTAGTACACAACATACAGAATGAACTCTGTCCTGAACTTCACTTTTCCTGTATGTTTGGTATATCTGATCACACACACACTGACGGCGAACCCATCTGTGTTACTAAGACAGCACATTTGCAGCCAGAGCATTTGAACAGGAGTGTGTGCATTTTCAACATGACTGGCATCCATGTGAATCAAATCCCCACAGCACTACTCTAACCCTGTGAACATTACTCATTCAGGTTTACAACTATAGCATCCTCCGGGATTTGACCCTGCCCACCCTTCAGAGTAAAGGGTGATGTAAGAGTGAGATTTTATACTGATCTCGAGTCCTGCTCTGGTTCTGTCACATAAACCCCAGCCGGCCGTGATGGAGATCCATCTAGCTCACAGCGGGCCGGGGTCTGTGAAGGAGGACACGCCGGGTGGCGAGGCAGCACCGGCCGCTGTCACGTTAGCCTGCTGAGCTCCTGCTGAACTCCGACACACAGTTGGACAAGATTTGCAATTAGCGATCAATTTTCGTAAAACGGCCCATATTTCACCTCTACATAGTTGATTTCTCGCATAAACATTTCTGAGATCTGCGCGCCCTATTCAGAAGACTTCCTGATCTCAGATCAGTGGTGTAGCCTATGTAAATGTTGGGGCGTGACAAAGGTAGAGACTAGAGCCAAATAAGGAGGAGCCACCAAGGTGACGTCAACTCGGTGGTTCGTTGAGATTTGCCCGTTTTCAGAGGCAGTTTCAAGGAAAGAGGTGTCAATGGGATTTTGAGGTTCTCTGTATGTCCTATTTACCTTCCAAACTCATCGTCGCATTCAACTATGACAAGGTAGAATCGGTTTTGCATTCTAACACCCCTCTGTAAGCCCAGTTCAGACCAAAGATTCATGACGAGACAAAGCCATTTTAGAACTAGCATTGCAGACCGGCGCATTGCAAGTAGTTGCAAGTTTCAACTCGTCTTGTCGCGAATCTTTGGTCTGAACTGGGCATTAAGGTAAAACAAGTTGTAGCATTATAATGCCAGGAGGGAGTGATTATTACTTGCATTAATCCTGTGCAAAATCCTTCATAACAACTTATATATTTTAGATCGAACAGCCAGTGTATAGTAGGTCTATAAAAAAAGCATTGCTATGTGTTTTACATTTCAATATGTTTGGAAGACAAGAACTGACAAGTTAGCATGAGCAGAAAACTAAAAAGTGTGCCACATATAGAAGCTAAAACCTAATCAACAGGAAGTCCAAGGGAAAAAAACAATGTCCTGTCTGGGAAGTGCAGAGCAGAAACATCACAACAGTTACGGCCTACCATTAAAGATATGTTACCAGAATAATGAAAAACAAGTAAGTCATACATTACCATGCTGAGTGACATAGGTGGTTTATTGATTAAAAATAGTTTTGTTTTTGGCATATTCTGTCTTCTATCTCATTCTAAGCCATTACCCCTCTTAATCTGATTTTAACACTTCTTGGAAAATAAATATCACCCCTGCACTCCTCTGTACCTCGCTGTCAGCTTTCTAGTGGCAGTAAAATGCAGTCTGGGCCTGGGCTTGGTACTCATACCTCTCCTGCCTGTAATTTCTTCATTAGAGTCTCTGCAGCGTCTCTGCCTGGTAGCTGTGGAGATGTAATAAGAGCTCTGAGGATGCTCTTAGAATCTGGGCTTCTAGGATATTGCCTTGGAATTTCTAATAGCCGAGCTTCGTTCCAACAAAGACAAAAAGTCAAAGAACATCAAACTAAGTACACTCCTGGATCCCTTCAGTCCTAACACAAGAGGCAAACACAGCTCTCCCAAGCCTTTTGTACTGTGGCTACATCCCCAGCGGCTCCTGCTCCTTCTACCGCTGAGACTATAAAACAGAGTGGAGAGTGGATTGAGTTTCCTGTGGTCCATTTTCTGAGAGATGAGTTTCAGCGAAAGGCAGGACAGCAAGATGATGTAATAGGCCTCTATAGAAGAATCACAAAGTAAACTTAAAGCTTTACTCCCAAACATTTTCAGCCCAATACTTTATAATTTTCAATTACTATGTGCAATTTGTGCCGGAATCTTAGTTTCCTGGGTTTTGACACTCTAATATTAAGACAACACTACATCCCAAAAGCATTATAAATAATACATGTCAATAAAAAGAGAAGAGTCTTAAAGGACAGGGATAGGTTCATAATGTTCAGCTCTCTCTTAAAACAATAAGCAGGTGCCCAAATGAATACTTACATTTACTGTTACCATTCCTCCAATTCATCCTGGCTATTAAGCAAGTCTGTAGTGGCAGCAGCTGATGACTTTGTTTTGGAATGATTAATATAATTGGAAATAATAGAAAAGACAGGGTCCAGGTAGAAACATTTCCAGTCTAGGAAATCTACTTTCTTCACTCTCTTTGCTACTATTTCTCATTTGCCAAGATGTTGACTCTGCAATATTTAGAAAATATACCCTAACCAACTGTAGGATAAATGTATCTGGAGTCATGACCTTACTGCTGGCTGGCAGCTGCCTGTTTGCATATATAAAATATGTATAGAAGGTCTATTATCTGAGCATGCACTGTAGAAGGAGAACCACACCAGGCCAAAACTAGCTGAAGGTACTATCTATTAAACTACAACAACTAATCACAGTTACTACAGTTCGAAAAAAATTGGCAATGTAGGAATCAATTCTAGTGCTAGATTCACTGCATTTCCTACTGGATAAAATCATCAGCCAAATGCCTAAAATGTGCATGTTAAATGGGGAAATGACAGCTGGAGCAGTAATATAATAAACCCTGAAGGCAGATGCAGAACTGTAGGTATTATAATTACTATACAAGAAAGCCAAGGAGAATAGTAAAGTGTAGAGGTGACAACCATATAAAGCATATGATACCAATCTAAACATTTAAAATAATTGTGATCAAATTCCAAGGTATGTTATGGATTTGTTTGTCTTTGATTTATTACTATCTTAGCTGTGCGTTGACATGACTGAATGTCCCACAACATGCAAGCTTTCATTGTGAATCCCTTGCAGATTATAAGGACCAGTGCTGAACACAAGTATGAAGGGTGCTGCCACATACAGTATTCACAGTAGGAATTTACTATATATAGCAAACAGCATGGGGGATGGAGAAAGCTGATGACCGTGTGTGTTTGTGTGTGTAACAGACTCACAAGATGACCAGAGGTGCATGTGTGTACAGTGCGTTTTTGCCTGAATGTGTGAGTACAACACTATAAAACACAGAAAGACAGAGGTGTATCTTGCATTCCAGTGTGCATGCATAAACAAGTCTGCCCACACTGTTTGCACCAGAAAATACACGTCTGCTTGCAAGCTAATATCATTATGTTTGTCGTGTGTGTATGCATGTGTCATACTACTCACGTGATGACCAGTGAGGTGGCGAAGAGTAGTGTTCCCAGCAGGCCACGCCGGCAGTCTGCGTTCTTCCTCTGGCGTTGGTGCATCTCGCCACCACAGTTGTCACAGCAGCGGCACATGCAGAAGAAGAGGCCGGCTATCGGCACCAAAACGGCGAACAGCAGGCCAACTGCCGCACATACTAGGAAGCCTATCTCGTAGTAGATGGCCTGGGGTCAGCGGGGGAGGAACGAGATGAAGAATGAGGGACAATTTATTTAGGAAACATAATGGAGAAAGGAGGTGGACATGGAAATGATATTTAGAGAGAAAATGTGGATCAGAGGTGGAGAGACAAAAAGGGAGATGAAACAACGAGGGGGGAAAATGGGATAGGGGTTGTTGAGGGAAAACAGAATTGGATTGGGAGAGGTGAGCAGATGAGTTGGGTAGTGAGGGAGAGAAGAAAGGAGGGATTAATAACGCAGTAAAGGAGAAAAAGGAAGGACACACAAGGCAGAGGATAAAATGAGCAACAAATCTAAAAATATCTGGTAGGATCCCACTGCAGGAAATTCTCTCTCTACTCTTTGTCCAAAAGGGATTTGTGGATAAACAATAAACACATTGTGTAACACTACTCACTGCTGGAGAGTCCTTTCTTTCTAATTCTTAAATACTATAAGTCAGTTCAATGATCGACTCCTTAACTACATAATTACACAACATAAATGCCAAGACACTCTTTCTTAATACATTTCTCACGTACGCCACTGAAAGCTGGTTGAGACTTGGTGAGAGAGCAGTAAGCTAAAGGTTGTTTTTAACATAAATTTTCAATGAACCGCAATATGCACTGAGAGGATAGCAACACATGAAGGATGATGGGAAATACTCAAAGGAGTCAGAGCCATCCATGTAGCCCTGTGGTGCAGTTTTTCCCACTAATGATGGGGAAAGACAGCATTTCTGATGGGAAACCTGCTTCACTAGGATCAGACTACAAGGCAGTGAGTGAACTGCAGTAGTACTGAAGTACTTTGAAGTACTAAAATCTAGATTTTTTTTTCTTGAAACAAGGCAACAAATCAAATCAACAAAATTTGTAATTTTATTGGGGAAAGTGTTAGTTTCTGAGAAAAAAAAATGAGGTGCATCACTTAACCAGTTCCAGTTTATTAGTTGGGGATATTTGGAAACTGTGTAACACAATTATTAATTTATTTTTTAATTATTAATTATTCTTGCCAGATTTCTGTCACTTGGTTCAAGATAGGATTTTAGTGACATATTGTTGGGTGAAAAACTCCAGCTTCACGCCTAAAAATTGAAGATCTTCATGTGGTATACCTTTGGACCTTTGAAAAAACATCAAAACCTTACTGGACAAACTAGAAAATGGAAAGTTGTGAATGAAAAGTCTTCGATTGTGCACTTGTGAAATGCAGATATACAGTATCTGCAGTAAACAGTTAGATTGTTAAGATTAGAGGCTAGTTGTTTAGGTTAAACAGTTAGAGCGCTAGTAATTAATTAATTAATTGTGGCGAGGACCAGTAAGATTAAGATGCATGGGCTGAGCCTGTTAACACAGGAGTGAGCATAAGAATGCTGACTGTCGTATAATAATGAAAACTCTGTATTTAGACTGTGTACTGTATGAGTTAGGATGGTGCATTGTCTCTGAATAGTCAGCTGTAAAATCTGCACATCCCTCATCACAAAGCTTCAATAATCCTCGACTTTGATTGAATATTAGAAATATTCAAGGTGACTCCACACGATTTCTTACAAATTCCCCTTGATATATTGAGAGAGTTAAATTGCTGCTGTTGGCAGGTTCTCAGTAGAGCTTCCCTTCTCTTGTCATGTACCACATTGCTCCTACTTAATCTGCCCCTATCTACACCACACTCAGCACGGGATTTAGAAATTGGCAAAATTGAATAGGGGATTGGCAATTCCCACACCGCATGTAACTTGTCACAATGATGTTCAATAGCTTCTCGTTAAGAAAGGATCAAAGCAGGGCTGCTATCACCGCTCTTGAATGGGTAAACTGCTCTCCTGGCTGATTCATACTAATCTTAATCGTCTTCATAAGTCAATGACCCTGCCTTCTCCAGGGACCTGCGGCTTTTTGCTTTTTAACATGCAGGGTGAAAAGAAGGGGCTTCTGAACCCGTCAGAGAGGAGTATTCTTCTTGGGTCATTCGGAAATCTCTGTGCAAGCTTAGAAGTCTCAGGCGGTGAGCATAATCCAACCTCCAAAAGCTTGTGTTTGGCTGTGAGAGGCTCCTGGCCACACCCTTTCTAACCTTAAGGAATGAAAACATGGATGATTTCAGGGTCAGTGGACGAGAGATAAAGAGGGAACCGGAGAGAGCTTTCTAGGCAAAGAAAAAAAAAGAGAGACACTTGGCATGTGTGAGAGTGTGTGTGTGGTCTGTCATCTAAAACACCAATGTCGACCCAGTTGTTGAGGACATTTTGCAAATATGAAGCTTTCATTGTCATTCTGCTTCTGGGCTCTGCTTGTTATTGGGTGAATCTTTACCAAAAAAAAAAGGTCAAAATGTTTTTTTGTTTTTTCCACAAGCACTCTTCAAGGGCCTGCAGCTCTGACTATTTTTGGACTATAGCTTTGTCTTGGCGAATGCCAAAAAGAAGAAGGTGACCATCCAATGAGAACAAACTGGATGATGAGGTGGCATCATGTCTGAGTGGTTAAGACAGGCAATTCTGTAACATGAAATCAGATTTAAATCAAAGCAGCAGCCACAAGGCCCGCTGAAGTGTCCTCAAGTAAGATGCTGTTACCCTAAACTGCTCACTGACTGTAAGCTAAATGCCTGAGTTATAGAAGCCGCTGTGAATAAATTAACATCAGGGTTCTTTTATAGCGCTTCCTGTTTTGATTCATTATTGTGGCTCAGATCCTGTTGCTTGATAGTAAATTGAATTGGATACCATTCTGGAACCACAAGATAAACATTATATTCTCGGTGATAGCTTGTATGATTTGGGTAGCAAAAGTGAAGACTGCAACAAACTATTTAAATCCACTGTGTGGAAGGCTTTTATTCAAGCCAAGATTACACCAGGACATTTCACTGATTAACCTTGTACAATCAGGAAAATGATCCGCTGTACTTTTGGTCTATTAAGGCGTGATTGTTCTGCTTTGCATTTATTGGGTGGTGACATAAAGGAGATAGTCAAGGTCAATGCAAATTCCACAAACAGAAAAACACTTTTGCTTTGATATGAATTGATTTGATAAGATGTGGTGGTTTATTTTACAGAACAATCAAAGTATAAGAGCTAGTAGGATGGCATTGGATAACATTTCACTTTTGGGCTATTGACATTGGGCTGTACCGAATACTTTGAAGCTTCTAAATCAAAATTTGAATGCTGCACAGCTTTTTATTTTTGCAGGTCTATTCATTCTGTTTAAACCGTTGTTCAAAAATTAGGCTACACTAATATTATAAGTATTATACTATTTGTAGAATTAGATTCCAGTTGTGGCTGCATAGGATTGATTCTGACATGTGTGATCTAAACATTTCCAATAACTCCAGAGCATTGTAAGGTTCACAAGTCAAAATGTATTAAAAAAAGAAGTACGATTTTTTTAAATTCACATGTTTTTATCTTATGAAATATTCTGCTTCAATCCCTATTTGTTGGCGCTTAGCCTTTCAAAATTATTTTCACTGCAGTCAAAAACTTATTTGCTCTCTCGCTTGCCGCACACAAAGGGAGGCACGCACCTGTCACCATGAATTACATTTAAATAACCCCTTTAGGGTGATGAAATCATAAAAAATGATGACAGACATTCAAAGCTTTGTTCGAAAACCTCATTAGAAGCTGTGAATGTAAAAAAAAAAAAGAAATTCGGTACAGCACTAATATTGACATTAGTTAACTGTATACTGTATACTTTGCTGTGGTTTGGGTCGATATCAGAGCAAATACTACTGAGAAGCAAATTAGACGGCAAACCAGCAGAAAAAGCTATTCTGTCTAAATATTTATGTTTCTTAACTGGTATACATTTATTCATTGGTCCTTGCATCCATGATGTAATCGAGACGGTATTAAGTTCATATGAACCCCAATTGAGTAGAAAAGACTTTTAAGTATAACTTGCCAAACCCATATTGGTATATTTTGCTTTGGTTTGATTTGGCTGTGAAGGGAATGTGCTGGGGTTTTTTTTCATTCCCAAACAGGGACACAAGTCCTCAGCAGCCAAAGGGTACTATTTTACAATAAGCTTAACGTAAGAGTCAGGACCATGACACATTCTAGAGCACCAGAACATTTACTTTGTTATCCAGTCAGCATTGTTGTTTCTCCATGAAGCTGAAAAAAAACTAATCAGGACTTAAATGAGACAGGAGCTACAGTTTTGGCAAAGCTAACTTGGAGGTGGATAGGAGGCTGGGTGAGAGTCGAAGGGCTGCACAAATAATTATGAATAGTCAAATGATAAAGATGTTGAAATAAACCAAAGATGTAGTGATATGTCAACTAAAGTTTAACACAAAGTTTATAATTCTAGGTGGAATTGTGCAACCCTGATGACTCGGGACAGTGGAGCATGAGAAGACAGGGGATGGGTCGCACTAAGTCCAGTGTGCAGACTTTACCTGAAGGGTCAGCACTATGTTCTCTGGCTGAGGGAGGCCAGATCAGAGCAGATCAGATGAAGAGGGCATGCAAAAGACAAAGGCAACGCAGCGTCAAAGAAAGAGCAAAGCCACAAAACAAAAAACATGGATGAAATAGAACAACATAAAAGAGAAATCAAAGGATTCAAAACTGGCATGCATATCCACATAGTTGCATATTGTAACGCTGCACACAGACATGCAACACATTCTCCCATAATTGAGAGGAAGGTACAAAGTGAACTTTTAGATGTCAGGGACTGTCAAAGAGTTAAAAAAAATCTTTGGTTATCAAAGTTGCTCCTCAAAAAAAATAAAATGATGTATCTCTCTCTAAATTCATAGGTTGTGCCAGAAGCAGTTACCATTTTCTTTCAAGGGCACCAGTAAAAAGATGGCCTTGCCTTGGCTTGTAAAAGCTATTAACACCTGAGAAGTCAGGAACTAAAAATATATATATATGTATATGTATATATATATATATATATATATATATATATATATATATTTTTTTTTTTTTTTCTTGAAGCTCTTTGTAGTTTTGCTTATTTAAAGCTAATGTACTTACACTTACTACTTGTACTGAGTTTGCATCTTCAGGGTTGAAAGCACTTAATTGGAAGTCACTTTGGATAAAATCGTCAGCTAAATGACATGTAATGTAATGTAATGTAACTACCTCAGAGGTACATTTCTTCAGTAATTTATATCATAAATTGCTGCATCCAATCAGAAACCATAATGCAATAAGTCGGGCACACCAAAACAATAATTTTAACACACACACACACACACACACACACACACACACACACACACACACACACACACACACACACACCACCGCACACACACACACACAGTTACCTTTTGGTATTCAGTCTGAATGGCTCCAAACTTGTCTTTTGCCAGTTTGACAATAAGATCTGCAACAACACAGAGAAAACAAACATAACATAAAGAGATCTGTTGCTGCTGTTGCTGTGCGTAACTACATTGTATACATTTTAGCATATATTACATCTACTCACACAGCAAATAAGAAATCAAACCACTAGGGTATCACTAAAATCATTTGGTCTTGCGGATTGTGGTATCTTGAAAATGGAAAAGAAAACACTTTGCTCTGGTAAATGTCAGCTACATTAGTAAGTGTTATTTTTCTGATGTTGTTTGTGGTGGACACAAAGGTTCTGACTTTACAACCCAATTAATGGTCATTTTCTTGGTATGGAAACCTACCTCAGCCAATAGCCAGTAGTTAATGTGAGAAAGTATTACTGTTGAGCTGAAGCAGCAAGTTGTCATCTTTGACAAGATGGTGTCAGGAAATCCAGAGCCAAACTCTGACACTTCAGTGTCCCTTCATCTCTTCCCACTGGGTTTAGACAGGGGCAAGTCTGACAGGATAAGGAGCTCTTATTTTATTTATTCCTAGCCTGACATCATGTTAGGGTCATGTTGTTGATAGTCTGGTTTCTTCTGGATCTCAGAAGAACTCAGTGAAACTCTACTTTAGGAAACTGTTTTTCTGGGTGGAAAGGTCCTTGTAAATTTGTTATTTGACTGTTTCCTTCAGTCATGAAACTCATAGTTAAAATTATATCTTAGGAAATAACTATCTGCTGCATAAAAAAAAAATATCATCATTAGAAAAAAGGTAATGGTACAAATCTGCATGCCTACAACAAGCCCCAAAGAGCACCCAGTAGCTTTGCCTTTAAAAGTAAGAATGGCAGTAGCATCATAAGAGATCATCATTTAGATTTGTAGAAAGCGATTGTGTTTGGACTGTTGTAAGAAGAGCAAGTAGGAGTTTCCTGACAATTAGTCTGGATCAATGGAAGTACATTTCTAGGATAAATATCAGGATTTGCCTCTCACCTTATGCTCTCTGTGTGTTGCCGTTCTTAAAATCCCTTCACTACGGGAAACAAAAAACCTTCCAGCTAGCAAGCTACACGCTGAAAATGGCAGGTTTTGAAGAAAATTTGGATCCTGCAACGAGGCAGGCCTGCTTGGTTCTTTCAGAGAATGATTGTAAAGATTTACAAAGAATATGTTTTCCGCATTTGCTCTCTAACTGGGAAGTTTTGGGACTGATTGGTGGAAATTGCTATGGACAGAGTACACACGGCGATACACTGGTAAGAGCAAATTACATTTAACCATGTATTCAGCTAATTTAAATAACTCACATTCCTGTATTGTGTGAACCGTTATCTTCATTTAATACTGTACAGGTGCGTGGCATTTTCTTTTATGGGTTGCAAATGTTCCACCAAAACAAGTTCCTTCCCGAGACTACTTTGCAGAGGCACCGTCGCTGCAGACGAAGCTTAGCGCCGCCCAAGACGATTGTGATTGGTTTAAATAAATGTAAACCAACCAGAGTGTTCTTTTATCCCAGAATGTATCTGTATGTATCACATTTTAATTAAATAATAGCCAGCCAGGAACTGTACTTTTTCTCGGTCAGCCAAGCTGGGTCAAATCCTGTCCACCTTTGCTTCTCGGGGGGTCCAGAGGCAGCGTCTGATCTTTCTGTATTGCAAAGTTAGACAACTAAAACGAAAGATGTGTGGTCATCGAAAGATACAAAACTATGAAAAGATAAACAATCAAACTTTTTTTTCAATCCAGAAATAACACCACAACATTCAGAAATGCAATACTTGAACTATACATGATTAAGGGACAATATGTCAACTTTATTTCTTAATAATTTTACATTTATTTATAATAAAAGATGAATGAATGAATGCGGTCTGGGCCACACTCCAAATATAACTGTAGTAGGGGAAACACAGAATAATATTTCATAAAGGATAGTGTCTGATTTTACAACAATTTTATTTTTGCAAATAGTGTTTCAATAACAATTCAATTACATTAAATCCACTTAAAAAATGGAATTCATGGAAAAACAACCCAAACAAATCTATCTCGTATCAAATACTCTACGTCTCTGTTGTCTTTCAGACACCTGGAGCAGTGCTGGCTGTGACTCATCTTATAATGATGACAGAGACCGCAAGCCTTCTCAGAGGCAATCAGTTTCCAAAAATAAGATGCAAAAGACACAAGGGCTTCTCCCTCTGCAATGCAGTGTTTCTTTTTTCTGAAGGAAGAACATATCCTACAGACAAACAGTAGTTGACACTAATTGTTTTAATTCGACACAAAACCGACTTATGATCCCTGCCTATTACTCAAAGCATGAGATTTGTATTAATAGAAGGACGCTCCAGGCTTATACTTCACCTAGTATTATTGCTGTTTAGGAAGAGGGGAGCTTATCTTTTAAAGCAGTTGTGTCTAATTGCCTTTATTTAAACATTTATTAATGCAGGATTATTTGACTGAAAGGGTGTTTTATTTCTCAGTCAGGCTTCCTCACACTTGGATAGTTGCCCACTTGACCCTCCTGGTACAACCACAGGCTGGTACTGGTTGTTACAGAGCTAGAGCAGGTGCAGTTCGGGTGCAGGGCAGTTTGATAGTTGTTCTATGCGAACAGCTGAAGGTTGTGTTGCACTTTTCCTGCCAGAATTTCCCAACAAGTTTGGGAAAAGCAAATTAACTATATAGGTCAACCTCCCATTGTAGTTTTACAGCTTCTGTATGATGGTTCCTCCACCCCAGGATGGCTGATGTCAGTCACTATTGTGTCTTTCAGGATGAGGTGAGCCCAGCTATCACCTTTTCTTGTAGTGGCCCTTTGCGTGTGTTTCAAAGAAGCCCCTGACCTTGTAGTGAAGGTGTACATTCCTTTTGTCCCCACAAGGTACAAACTTTTTCTGATGGAAAACAAGATCTCTCCAACAGCACAGTAAGCCCTCAGGCCTAAACATTGCAGTAATATGTCAAAATCTGAGAAATGCTGCCTCAGATTTGTGCTGACCTCGCTGAAAAGCCGAGGTTTTAGTAGAAGGTATCAGCTCCAAAAGAGGAGAATTTAAGCACAGAGAGACAGAGCAATAGCAAATTACAGTTTGACACTTTTTGGAAATATATCCCAGCATTTATAAACAGTGGAACAAGTATTCTGGTGTCATTTTAAAAGACCCCCTGAGCCTGAACCCTGTCTCTTCCTGAAGTAAATACTGTATATATTATGACTACAACTGCAGATTATTTTACCATCTAAATGTCAGAAAAAAGTCTTTCCAGAGCCTAAGTTGACTTCTTCATATTGCTTGTTTTGTCTAAAAACATGAAAACGTCAAAGAACAGCAGCAAATCCTTACCTTGGAGAAGCTGGAACTTGTGTACTGTTTTCACCTAGTTAGTGAGTGAGTGAGTGAGTGAGTGAGTGAGTGAGTGAGTGAGTGAGTGAGTGAGTGAGTGAGTGAGTGAGAGTGTGTGTGTGTGTGTGTGTGTGTGTGTGTGTGTGTGTGTGTGTGTGTGTGTGTGTGTGTGTGTGTGTGTGTGTGTGTGTGTGTGTGTGTGTGTGTGTGTGTATGTGCTTTGGCTTTGGGCTTCAGGTCAGCTTTAAATCTTCAATATTTAATTAAGACCTAACCTTACCCGAAATTCTACTAAGGGCTAGTTGCCAGAAGCAACCAAAGCGTAATCCTAGCTGCAGTATGTTTCTATGAAACATGTTCATCAATGCAAATTAAATTTACATTAACCTAAATTGATAGGAGACACTGCTGCAAACCCAGAACTACCAGTGGAGCAACCCAGAGTGAGAAAGGAAAGAGAAGGCTGCTACTGAAGCCACATACACAGAGTGCATGTGTGTGATAATCGATGTGAGTGAATAAATGAATGAATAGCAGATTTTTCTCTGAAATCACCAAAGAAACGGAAAAAAAATCAAGAGGCTTAACTCAACTGAAGACGGTTTGTCCTGCCTTGTGAGAAATGTTTGTACGACCAAAACTCCTAATGTCTGAAAAATGAATGAATGAACTTGTCACTGCTGTAATCATAAGGAATAAAAGAAGCAGTGGAGGATGCAGGGATATGAGAGCGAGGAAGGATAAAGAAAGGATAGACAAAGATCAAAGACAAAGTGATAAGAGAGGAGAAAAAGACGAGAGGTGAAAGAGAGAAAAGCAGCAAGGAGAGAGGGCTGGATTGAATCCAACCTCCGTTTCTAGTGAGAGGCGTCTAATCCCTCTCCATGAACGAAAAGCCCACTTGCTGCTAGTTTCCACCCACATTCATTCTCTCCTCACCACCCTTGCTGCTGGGACCTGTCATTTTAAAGGCCCATTACATTTATTTGTCAAGATGCTGTGGCCTTAACCCCTCTAAACTAACCTGTTGTTTGGCATGTTGACACTATCTTAGTTTCAGAGGTCTCCACTGATTCTCCATTGATTGTAAACTGCTCTCTCAGCAAAATGCATGCACAGTTGTGAAAATGTTAATCTATGTATATGTATGTATGTGTGGATTAATGTAAATGTAAATGCATAGCAGAGGCCAGCTCCAGTAGCTTCTCAGCTCTGAACTAAATCGAGGTAGAGGTTTTACAGCAGATTTAATGAAGCTTTGCAGGGAGCTCAAGATAAAGCAGAACCTGGCAAGATTAATTTCTCATCAGTTTCACTAGAAGGGAGTTGCCCGCCCAAGGAATCCAGAAGTTCTCTATCTTAGTTTGGCTGCTCGGTTTCAGAATAGCCAAGAAATGAGCTATTTTGATGGCCATGAGCAGCGGGGTTTCCCAGGGTAATGAATGCCTGCACCAGAACTTTATTCTCACCAAGGTGGCCGTATTAATTGCAATCAGTTTCTTTTTTTGGTTCAGTGGAATATTTGGCTTTGTAGCATCATTTTAAAGTACATGTCCATGTAACCTTATCTTAGCATTTGCATGGATTTGTCTGCACTCTTTCCCTTAATTTACTGTCTGTGGGGTTCACCCCGACTAAGAACATAGTAAAAAATATAGCTGAATATGAGCAGCCCAGACTGCACTTTGCCCCTAATTGATTGTTTTATGCTTGGCTTTCCTGCTGTCTGCCAGATAACATTGTTTTCTTTGTACTCATAAGATATGTATTTTTTTCCCCTTCAGTTGGTTCAAAATATGCAAACACACCGCTCATATAGAAGAGAGGACTGACACCTGCATTATGCCAACAGCATCAATTTGAGTTTGCCAGTTAAAATCGATTCAAAGCAAAAGTGTGTATTTTTATTTATTTAAACATTGCATTATAGCTACTGTTCATGCTGCTAGTGCTGGTTTTGACTGGCTGAATATGTGAGCTTTCTCTTCTGCAGAGATAGATGAGACAAAAAGTACATTCTAGAAAATCTCATATAAACATCGGCTATAATGACAGGCTGCTGTTTATTTAGAATTAAGTTCAGACTTGGAAAGACAAAAAACATTTTTAATCCCAATGCTGGTGTGAATTATGAATCAAATCTGGTCCTCTTGAATTTATTTTGGTTGCAATTGATTCCAGTGGGATCCAGTTTTCACAAAACTTCCATAGAAACGTCTCAAACTATATATACTGTCCCTCTGTATGCTCCAAACAGTCATTTTCTTTCCACCAAATGTGTCTAAATCATTCAGTCCTTACCATAGACTGTATGAACATCGCCTAACTCTTTCTAAATCTAAATATGGGCAAAGAGTTGAAGCGTGGATGAAGCTGAGGCAGGCCAAATTAAGCCTACAGTCTATGCTCGCCTCCTGTGACGGCAGCCACACATTTTTCAGCACCAGAGGTTGCAGCTTGGTCCTTATACGCACCTTGTTCACCTTGAAGGACTACACTATAAACCTTATACATGCACCTTTTCAACTTACTATCTACTATTATATTGAAAGTCATACCATAATCTCGGCAGACCTCCGCTGCTCTGCTCACACACACACACACACACACACACACACACACACACACACACACAACACCCACAACTGAAACAGGAGTTGGTGCATGAAATCGATAGGTGCCATGTACTGTTTTTGCATAGTGTTCAACATCCATTGTTTCTTTATACTGTACTATAAGACATTGTATTTCATTTGTTAATTAAAGAGATACAAGACCATCAGAGCAAACAAACTGGGATGTGTGACTGGTAATCCTCGCAGCAGCCCCTATGGGTGTCCATGGAGAAAAAGGCGATTAGTGCCATGGATTAAATGATTTGACAGAAGTGTTCAAGCCTGCACCTTTAGTGACTGAATACAATACAACACACGTGTCCATCTATGCATTGATTGTCTATAGTATAAGGATTTGCAGCAGAAACGTACACAATGGCATTTAGCTACGCTGGCATCTACACCACATACTGTTTCTTCGGAAAATTAGTAAATGGGTGCTTTGCATGATTTTAGTTACATTTTTACAACAGCTCCTTCTGTATATTGAGAGCAACTGAGAACCGGAGTCAGATTGTTTTTTCTTACATGTGAGCAGGGCGGGGTTCAATGTCTTTTACAGATCACTATTGCTGGACACACTTTGACTCTTGTCTGTGTTCCTTATTACTAAATAATTAGGTCTATGTGCAGCACATCTAGCTTTATCCATATTTTGTATTGAATAAATTGATATCGCCTTTTGTGTAGTATATGTAGGGCTAAGTGTTATTTGAAAATTATAAATGCTAGGGCCGAGTTTTGGTACCCTTTTTTTATAAAAAAAAAAAATGAAGCCAAAGTCGACAAATATTAAATAAGCCATCATACGAGAACTTTTCCTTATAAAATAGTCTAAAACTGAAAAAAAGATTTAAATCAGGAAATGTCTCATCAAAGAATTAGTAATCAATATGACGACTAGCCAGACATTTAATGCCAGCTTTCAGTACTGATTAGAGTACTATACAGTACTAGTAGGATAGTTTTTGATAATCAGTACGAAGAAAGTATTACATATAGCCATAACATTTTTTACATCTTAACAGTGTTTATTTGTGTAATATTTGCTCTAATAATACTTTATATAAAAAATAATTTTTCATGTAGAAGAACATCTGCAATAATATAGTTTCTGTGAGGTCAAGTATGATAGTGTTTCTGATGTTGTTCAGTGTTTTTAATTATTTCCATTATTCAGCAGTCAGTTTTTTTTCTTCTCATGGCAGTAGTTTTTACAGAGTCTGCATGAGCAATAGGACATCCTGTGGTTGTTATTGAAGCAGAGCTGTTGAGATGACTGACCTTTGTAAAAGCTGTGCTGAGGCTCAAACTGCATAAACTATTCAGGAATATCATGTAACAGACAGTCTATGAAAAGCCAGAAACATTATCCCTGTGGGATATTAAAGCTTTTTTCAATATAAATGTCACACAAAACAGGTCCAATTGACAATGAAGCTGCCTGGAGGGGGGTGAGACAAGTGAGTAGCGTTAAAGGGCACACAACGCACTTTCCACTATAGTACTGAAAAGAAAATACATATTGTCAAGAAGCTAGGTTTTAATCATTCACTTCTCTGCCAGTCACCATAAGGACAAACACATACTGTGTCTCTTCTACTTCAAATCAACAGTTGTGTGACTTTGACACTCAGGGCCAGATGTACTAATGCTTTTCCGCCCACTTCAGGCGTCTTAGTTTTGCAACGTGCGAGTAAAAACATGGTGAGGTACCGGTATGTACAAACAGGCCGCACTGAGGTAAAAGCGCAGACTACCTGTCGCAGGAACTGAAAGTGTCAAATTGCACTTTTCCGTGTCATGCATATGCATTCATGGAAGGGTCAAGGGGAAAGTGGGAGTTTCCCATAAAGAGATGGGAGGGGAAGCGTAAAGTGCACCTAATTATGTATTCTGCTGTATGTACAAAAACTGCCTGTGAAAGCGCGCCTCTATTTTGCGGTGAAAATTCTCCGCCTCTTAAAAGCAGGTGCAAACCATCAAGCGGGTTTCCTTGCATATGCCTCCTGGTGAAATGGCAGCAGTAATCCGAGCAAGACAAAGACATAGGCCAAGGAGACGAGCTGCAAAGATTTTTGCCACAAGGATCACACTTTTTCAATTGAGTGAACACGAAATCATTAAGCGTTACAGATTAAACAGCCATGCAATATTACAGTAACTGGAAGAAATGAAAGAGGACATTGAATCTCCGACTCAGCGTTCACATTCCATTCCAGCAGTTGTTAAACTTCTCGCTACATTACAAATATTGGCATCAGTATCATTTCAAACAGTTATAGCATCAGCAGTGGGAATATCGCAGTCTGCACTCAGCCGTATCATAGCACAAGTACTTAACGCTTTGCTACTGAACTGAACTTTGAATGAACTGCAGGTTTGGTAAATACGATGTAAGCTGAAGTATCACAGTGTGCGCTTTCTGTGGGTTGGCCATGGCACTGATAACGCTACAATTGCAAATGTACGTACATCTGGCCCTCAGGCTCTCACTATTCTTGTCTGTAATGTTGGAAACCTTGGAATCTAAACCTTAACTGCTGCGGCTGCAATCACTCGAAGTCAATTTGAAAGTCAAAGCCTGCAAAAATACAAATGTAAACGCACAAATGTATCTTTGTTAGGCTGTGCGTGACGCTCATTTAGATGGTATCTTCATCTTGATAAACCGTCAGTGCTGCTATTTTTAAAGACAGCACAAGAAATATTTGCACTGTGAAGATATATGGTAGTAGTGCTATATGTTATATAGTCTTGTAAACATTTCATACATTGGATAGAACAAATTAAATCCACCTTGTAAGTTGTGTGGACCATTACTTTGCCTATGATGATAATGAACTGATACTGGATCACAAGTCAAAATCAAGCAGTTTAAATATGGTTTCATTTTGAGGTGTAAAAGAATACTCCACAAATTTAACATTGAATTTCTATGAAATTGAAGGACTCACGATGGGCAGTTTGCAAAAATAATGGGAGTGGAGTTGTGACTTATAGACGAGCAGTGCGGCAGGAACTGCTCAGTAAAAAGTGGCAGAAATTTCAATCCAGCTTGCTCCAAAAGCCACCAGCCACCAGCCGAATCAACAAAACTCTTCCCCATACTAAGCCCCGGCAGATGTCTGTGACAACACCCGTTGCTAACAGGCTTATTATAAAAATAAATAAGTAAGTAAGTAAGCCTGGCCATGAGATACACTTCCACACCACAAAATTTCATTCAGCCCCGCTCTGCTTGTAAGGCGTATGGTGCAACAAAGCAAACAGGCAGTTGGGGATTTTTCCTGAACAGAGGAACGCTGTTGCCAACTACGTGGATTCTCCCTCACAAAGTTATCTGAGGACACACGCACAAACGAAAGAGAGATTTATGTTAAGAATTAAATTCAGCAGGAGTTGTAACACTAATGCAGACAGGGAACTCTGCTTGGCCTTTCCGTCGCTTGTGTGACTTAAACCAGTATTTTCGCTGATGCCTTCATTTTTTACACAACTGTGTAATAATGCATTACATTTGCATATAAAGACATTTTTATTTAAAGTTGCTATAATCAAAACTTTTATATTAACAATAGATCAAATGACTACATGTATGTTACTCGTAGTAATCTCTACAGTCCGTTTTAGCATCTTTGAGCTCTCTCTTTACAGCCTGCAACTTCACTGTTTTGGTTCAGTCTCACTGCAGACAGACATTTATTTAGGAACATTTAGCAGCTATGAGCCAAATATTTTTCTCGGGAGTTGGTGGAGAGCAAAACAGAGCTAAAAGAGAGTGAATATGAACTTAAATGTATCAGGTGGACAGAAAAAAGACCCTATATTAATGCTGCTCCGCATCTGCTAGGTGTGTGTAGGCTAACACGTTCACCATAGGGACTTAAATGCTGTGTATACAGCTTTTTCTGCCGTCACCAAAGTATTAGTCTATATCCACGATGTTCCATTTCTGGGATTGCTCCAGTGCCGCCGAAATTCCGACGAATGTCACTCTTTTCTTTCTCTTTTGTGATTGGTTAAAAGAAATGCCAATAAACCATATTTTTTGTTGCCAGATACCGTCACCATAGTGTGTGTACCTTTAGCAAATAACAGTTTTTACATTGAACACAAAGGTCCTGCAGGTATTTTTCTTTTTTAGAAAACAAAAGAAGCAATACTGCTGCGTTTGGAACAGAATAGTTACCAGGCAGAACAAGGAAAGTAAAAGAAAAGTGCAACAGCGAATGAAACTCAAAGTTCATAAATAGAGATATCCAGCAAAGTACCACCTCACTGTTTGGCAGGTTAAACTGTGTAGGTGTAGTTAAACCGAAGATTTCCAATTGAATAACTGCATATGTCATGCCAATATGTTTTGCTGTTGAGTCGTTTTGGTACCCAGGATGCCTTTTGACACCTTCTGGAGGTGTCATCAGGGCCTCAGGCTGTGATCAGACACAAGGCTTTTCTCAAGGTGACGCTATAAATGTCTAGTAACAGAAGGAGCTAAAAGCATGCAGGGAACATTTCTCCATCCTTGTTGCTATGCAACAAAAAAAGTTTTGAGTATTTTTGGATAATAGCTTTGGCTTTTTTGTGTTTATTAGAAAAATCATTACAAGAAGGAGTGAAACAAGTGATGACAGACAAGAAAGATAGAGAGATAGAGGATAATTATGCAACAAAAGTCATTAGTCTGATTCATATCCACTATACACATCTACCTACAGTAGTATAGCTCGATACAAACTGCGCTACAAGTCATCTCTCAGCTTAAAGGGGCACTGCACTGATTTTACCCAAGAAGGCCTGTTCATGAAGAACACCACTCACTGTGCCAGGTTGTAAATTGTCTGCAGTTCTGTAGGAGCTTTGTTAAGTCTGACAAAATAACCCCTTCATGAGATAAAATGTGGTCTTAGATACGTCTAGTGTCGTACATTTCATGTGCGGCACATGTTAAGTAATCATACGTTAGAGCTGGATCTCTCTTACTTTGCCCAAAATGCATTACATCCAAAACACAAGGTACACAGTCTGGGCAACACGTGTACTTGGAAAATAACTGACAACAGCAGCTATATTACTAAATGCAACCTGTGTTATTGTAGCCTAATTCGAATAAACACATCCTACATGCACAATGACTCCCACTTCCTGTTTCTCCTGTTTTCACACACCAAGGTCCTGAAACATCAACACCAGGTTGCAAGATAAATCTGAGAGGTAGTGACATTAACAGGATATGAAAAAACCTAGTTCTCCCACACAATTTTCTATTGTCTTTTTTTAAAAGTGTCTAACCTTTGCTTTTCATTGTAAAAATACTGAATAGTTTTAGTTCTTTAGTCCTCTAAAAAGTAATCAAATTAAACAACCATAGAAGGAAAATTTAATTGATCCACTCACAACTCATCGACATGTGAAACTTATCACAAGTGGACATTGCTTAATTTGAATGTGTCAAAAGCCAAACAGTTTGAGAAGTACAGGTGTAGATGATTGTAGAAAATGTATGTACACCCTTAGATGTAGTGGAACTTAGATAACCTACTCTATGGCTTATAGTTTGACGCAAACAACCTAAGATATTGAAATAAATTGCTACAATACCTACTGCTACCTCATAACAACAAACTAATGTTGTTGTAATCCTGACATTCAAATTATCTTGATAGTACTTGTGGTCATTTGTAGTCATAACATTGAAATTTGCCTATAAAAATGTGGTGAAAACTCTCGCATCAGATCCTGTTTTGGTAAATGTCAGAACAGTGAATGTTAGCATGTGACATGACATTTAACTTAAATGCTTCTGATAAAGAGGAACAGCCGTGTGTGTGTGTGTTTGTGTGTGTGTTTGTGTCCCCTGACAGAGCGTATCAGAGCTGACTTCCTATGAGCTTGGTGTAAAAACACCTCCGCACAAGGTAAACACTCTGTTACCATAGAATCTGTATCTATGGAGAAGAAGAAGAATCAGGCTTAACTTTAAAAAAACTAACAGACAGGAGGGGACACACACACACACACACACATACATACACAAACTTACAAAATACAAGGTGCAAAGGTATTTAATTTAAAACTGTTAATCTTTTACCTTGATGACTTGGTAACAATGTTCCCACCAATTACATTTGCAGGATTAAACTGAATTGAGAGGTTGAGTGTGCCTCCTTTTGGTATCCCAGATGGTTTAACTAATAAAAAAGGTATTAGTTGGTCTTAACCTGCCATGAGAAAGTTATCCCTCACATTTCAATTAAAAAGGAATATCCCTGTGGTTTCAATCTCAGCCCTTTGTTAGATATTTATGTTAAAGCAGAAATGCATTTTCCATCTATGTACATACAGTAAATGTATATGAGTGGGTGTATGAGGAGCACTTTGTAAACAGCTGTGTCTTTTAGCTACATAAACAGCTGAGGTCCCACACTCCACTTAACTCTGTTTTCACACAGGAGCCAGATGAGCACATGAGTAAGACACGCACATCAAACAAACATCCATATGTCTTATCTGCACACATGCACCAATACATACATAATGTTGTACTGTACAATCCAGTGTTCACATTTAGTATGTTAAAGGGGTGATAGAATGCAAAATCGATTTTACCTTGTCATAGTTGAAAAACGACAGTTTGGAGGGTAAATAGGACATACATAGAACCTCAAAATCCCATTTACACCTCTTTCCTCCGCAAATCTCACAATTTGAAACTGGTGCTGAAAACGGGCGAATCTCAACTCCTCAACTCCTAGTCTTTGTCACGCCCCAACATTTGCATAGGATACACCACTGACCTAAGGTCAGCTTAGTCTTCTGAATCTAGCTAGGTCACGCAGATCTCCAGAGGTCCGCTATTTAATTACCGAATTTACTACTGAGACTTTTTTAATCAGAAATCAACTATGTAGAGGTCAAATATGGGCCGTTTTCGAAATTGTATGGCTAATTGCAAATTTTGTCCAACTGTGTGTCGCAGTTCAGCAGGAACTCAACAGGCTAACGTGACAGCGGCCGGTGCTGCCTTGCCGCCCGGTGTGTTCTCGCCGCCCGGTGTGTCCTCCTTGTTAGACCCCGGCTCGCTGTGAGCTAAATGGATCTCAGTCATGACCAGAAGCCCGCGGCGCTCCATACCCGTGCAAAGTCACCGTTTGTGGGTGACTGGACTACCAAATGCTGAGGCCCTGACGGAGGGCCGGGGCCTGCAGCTAGCCGCGATCTTTACCCATAGGATTGAAGGGACACCTGCAGCTAACGAAACCCCTCAAATTCACAAAAATGCATTAAATTCAAATTAGCTTTGTAAGACCTTAGGGTAGCTGTTCTATAACTGACGTGACGAAGTTCAAACTGTAAATATATTATAGTTATACCGAAAGTGTAGCTAGCTAGCTACTCTTTACCCATAGGATTGATAGGACACTAGCAGCTAACAAAACCCCTCCTATTCACAAAAATGAATTAAATTGAAATCGGACACAAGCGTTAGCTTTTTAAAACCTTATGGTAGCTATTATATAAGTGGCGTGAGGAAATTCAAACTGTAAATATATTATAGTTATGCTGGCTGAGCCCCGGTTGTCCAGTAGCTAACCCAGTAACGGTGACTTTCTCCTGGGTATGGAGCGCAGCGGGGCTGCCGCTGTCTCGTCACACTGTGTGGATCTCCTGAAATCCGACACGTCTTACCAAATTTGCAATTAGCCATACATTTTCGTAAAACGGCCCATATTTGAGCGTTATATAGTTGATTTCTCGCATAAAAAAGTATCAGAAGTGAATTTAGTAATGAAACATTGCAGTGTCTGAAATATGAGACCTGCTGTCTCGTCTCCAATGTGTTTCTATGTGGTTCGCTCAAACCAATCAGCGTGCAGCTCATCTAAATATTCATGAGCATACCATATTTGGAAGAAAAGCTCTTGTTACAAATAGGGCCATATTCACAGGGTAGTTAAGGGCCCATAAAATAGCATTTGGGCAATTTTTAGCCCAACCAATGATACATATCCTATTAGGAGACTTTAAGGAACAGTGTGAAATGCCCTATATAATCATTCTATCACCCCTTTAATAAACATGACAGCCTGCCCTCAAGTGGAAATCACATTGTTAAGTAGAAATGCATGACAGAGGGAGAAGCAAACACATTTAACATGCACCACAGATAAAAATAAATCGGGTCAACATGGCAACAGACACTAATAAAGAATGTTATATTGCACAGGGACTTCAATCTTAAATCTTGTCCACTGACTTCCAGAAATGGCAATATGAATCCTGTGTACTGGGGCTCTGAATAATAAACATAAAGTAGACTGATGTGCCTGCAGAGATGCATACAGTAAAGTCTACTATGTGTCATACTGTGTATTTCTCAGCAGTCACTAAAATGATTAGTATTCTGCAGATGGTTGTTCATTACAGTACTGTTAACAACTCAATCTTTTCAATTCAAAAAGTAAAATTAAAAAGCGATTCCCTGATTTTGTTACATATTTATCTACATTGATGTTTTTATATTCTCAATCAATTTTTATTTGTCATGTATTCTGTTTCAGGCTTCAGGTTACTCGGTGCTGATATAACTGGACTGGAAAATGTGTTACATCTTGAGAATATTGAGCCCAACATAATCCAGGTTTATCAGGTAAATGTTCATATGGCATGCGTAAATACTTTTCTATGCTATGCATCTTGACATAACATATCATTGTATATCTTTATCTCTCAGATACAGTGACCATATGAGAATGAAATTCGGGACAGGGGAGTTGGGGGTGTGTGGTAATGTGGCCTTCTTTCCTGTAGAATTTTAATCTAATAATGCAGAAATGATCCACAGGAATTTCCCTCCCCACCCCTCCTGGTATCTGTAGTAACCATAATTCATGTAGGCTCCGGACTTAACAGTGCCCGTCTGTCGGAACATCAAAGTAGTGTTTCACTACGTTCAGCATTAAATGTTTTATTAGGCTTTAACTTTTTAAAACTCTGATTTATTCAAATTTTCAGGACAAATGCTTGTAATTTCGGGACTATACTGAGTTTTCCGGATGTCTGGTCACCCTACTCTCAGAACTCAGCACTATGCTTAAAGGCCCGGACACATAGAGCCAATAATCGGCCATTGGACAGTCTGGCGAGGTCATTGACTCGAGTCTGTTTGGTGTGTTCCGTGCCACCGTCCATCCGAGGGGCTGTTGTCCTTCATTTTGGCCGATTTGACATGTATAATCGGCAGGATGGGCACTGCCGGCAGTCAGACTCAAATGACCCATCTGATTGGTAGTGTGCTAACCCAGAAACGGGGAGCGGAATGAGCGTGACTAGTGTCTCACAAAATCTGACAAAAATCTTTTAAGCTGACCTTTGTTGATCTGAAATGAAGACAGATTCAGCAACTGCATGGCCTATTTCTCGCTTGTTTTCAGAAACATGTTTCAGTGAACTATTTTAGTACAATATGAGATCGTATTCTGAACAAGCCGCCATGACAGTCTGTCTTTGAATTTCCGGAGAAACAAGACCCACGTGACGCGTTCGTCATCAGCTGCCGGTTTTCATTTTTGGGCGACAATACAGATTAGCGCCGCCTGCTGTTATGGAGACATAGTACGTCTCGTCGCTTTGGTGTGTTCCGAGGCACTTTTTTGACCAACTCGGGGAGACTGATCAGCCCAACTGCCTTTCCTGCCAAGGGTCGGTCGTCTGGTCAGTGTGTCTCCAGCCTTAGTTTAGTTCTATGGACTGCATTTAAATGACCTAATGCTAATTACATTAGCATCTCAATATGATCCAAAGTGCTTGTCGGACCGCCAAACAGCATCTGAAACCCCCTCTCTCCACACATTTAAGATGTTGAGATTGGGAGGGCCTGCTTTCGCCAATTTTTATAACTTGTAAGAAACCGAAAATCTCACATTCACAGTGTTTTTGCCAGCTGTGTGCAGGTGATAGAGTTAAAGATAAAGGATTTGTACCTTTCATTCTTCACACAACTATTTCAATTACTTTTGGTGTGTAAATACGAGTGAAAGGCCACACAAATGCCTTCGAGGTGTGTTGGCCCTTATCCCCATTTGTATGAGTGAATGCATCAAAACTACAAAAACAAGAAACAAACAAAAGACAAAGAGCTCTTAAAAACAGATCAGGGAGCCACAAGGGGGCTTTGACAGCAGGATTTTCTGAACAGGTATTAACATTTTGGGCTTTAGATGTGGTTGGAAGATACATTGTACAAAAATGTTACAAACATACTAAGACCTTTTATGTTCTTAAAACACCCGAGTATGAGCCACATGGACTGGACAGTTGGGTTGGATTCTTTAGAAACTCAGAATTTAATTAATTGTTGTTTGATGTTGTACTTCCTGAATGAACAAGATAAACCTACGCAGACATATTGCCGTGCAGTTTGGTGAGTTCACATTATTTTAATGTGTACTACTCTATGTCTAGTACTTAAAGGTGAACTGTTTTGCGTTTCCGTATTTTCTGTCATATCTATAATGTCATAATGTTGGATTTTCATGTTAAACATGGCCAGAGCTTCAAATAATGAGGTAAACGTATTTCAGAGAAATCCCTGTGAGCGTAAACGTTCGGATTTCCCACTGTTCCAAACACTTTTTCTACTTTTTCTACTATCAACCAAGCCGGCCTTCTCTGGCCTATGATTTTGTCATAGGCAACATGCTAACGGCAGTGAAATCTGCCAATGTTGTTCATTTCTCCCCAATTTAGGGTCACATTACTGTTGAAACATGTCCGGTTGGGTAGTATTTGGTTCAGAAGCCTTTATTGGTGATTTTCATGGTACAAAGTCCTGCTTTATAGACTGGGCTTTTTTGGGAGGGGGGCTCAAAGAGACAGGTGCTCCTACAGAGCGTCTCTGACAGAGGGTGAATACAGATCCAGCAGCCATGGGCAGTATGAGAAAAATAAAGTGTTTTTTGAACATTGAAGCATGTAAACATGTTCTAGTACAAACACAAAATACAAGTATGAACCTGAAAATGCTATATAATAGATCACCTTTAAAAGAAGTGAGAAATCCAGTAAATCAACATTTTCTTTTCACTCAAATCTTTTTGGATTCTAACTATTGTATCCTGATCTTCTTGCTTCAAGCTTTCTATTCTAACCTTTAGGCTAACAAGTTATTTTAGAGTCCAGGGACAAAAGGCCAAGCAGTCTGGTCAGCTTGTTGACTGCTGGACAGACAGTCAAGAGGATTGGCTCTGCAGTCCTGCCCAGGTAAACAACGTCCCAGATTACCATCAGATAATTGAGACTGAAGCCAGGCTGCAATGGTGACAATGACAGACAGGAACTGTGACCTGCAGACCACTCCGAGGAGACAATCTAACATCTACCTGCCTAGAGTTAACATGAGAAAAGGAGACATGCTATTAAATTGTCTGGGGCAGAACTTCCTCAGGAGAACTGCAAAAAAAAGCTTATTTTAGCCATGTAGCTGATGTTATTATCCAGAATGCATTGTGCTTAAGAAGGAGAAGCATTTTTTGTTTTTTTCTTATACTCTAATTCTCTCTCCCTCTTGGTAAACAACAATTAACAGTAGGTCATGATCACTTTGCTTAAAAAAAAAGTTAAGATAAATTAATAAACTGCACATTGATTACTGGTGCACCTAATTTTAAGTTTTGATCCCATGCCCATCCAAGTGAATGAGGACTATCAGTAAGAGGACAGAAAAGTATCTAAACAGCAGTACCAGTATTGATAAACTCCTAACAAAACTCATCCTAATACATGTGATCACATCAACCAGGGCTGGTTGGGAATAAACAACTTAAGATCAATGCTACTTTTCTGATCAAGCATACTTTAGCTATTACAGGCCCAAAATGTGACACAGCCATGTTCCTGTGACACATCCTATTCAGGGGAACTATCTCTGCACCGCTGAGTGAAGGCTACAAGCATCTTGTGAAGAGGTGTGACGGGTTGCATTGAGGCTAAACTGCACGTTGAAAGAGGAAGGTCGTTTAGAGTAGTCATCTCCGGGGTTGGCAGGTTGACCCCTTACCGCCGCACATCTGCAATTACAACTCAGCATGTCCCCAGAGTCGACTCGTAGCGGGCACCACTGCACCCACCAATGAAGCGGAACAAGGGGACAGAGAATGCATGACTTGCCATCCATTCAGCAGGACTGAGCCGCTCGCTTCGCCTTGCCCTTGCCTCTCCTGCTTGGCTAACCAGGCCTGACCCAAATATGATGTCCCCGAATGAGACACGGCTTTAGCAGCACCCGGGGAACTGTCAGCTCCAACGCACATCCTCTATTTATTTCTTTTCCCTTTCCTTTTTTCTGTCTTGCTTCTTTAAATAAGCTGATCTCTTCGCAGCCTTTCTTGCTCCAGTGATCTTTTGATTTCCGTCTCTACCTGTGCTTTCACTCAGCCTGTCTTTGCCACATTTGTCACCTGCTCCGTCAGATAGCTGGGAGCTTAAGCTAATGGTGGCATTACTGTATAATATTACCTTGAAATGACTCAAACTTTCAACAATCTTAATGCCATAGCTCTTATCTCCTCTTACTTATGCTGCTGATATGCCAGCCCCTGGTGGAGCAAGCTGTCTAAATGAGATGCATCACTTTCCTCTCAGAACCCAGGAGCTGCTTGTTCAGTCTATTGATCTACTTCTTCCCCCTTATACTGTAAGAACACACTTCAACACTGAGAATCAATGACACAGTGAATGGCCTTTCACTGTGAAATGTATTAGGAAACACATTGTGATGGAGTCATGCAGTACCGCTTGAAATAAGTTTTTATTGTCTTAGTAAAACGTAAACAGAGCTGTATCAATGAAATGTACGCATTTCTTTGAAGCATTAGTCATTTTAAATTCCTAACCACAAATAAACAAACACATCATAAGCAATGCACTGACAAGATTAGTACATTGTGGGTTATTTAAAAGCAAATAAAGTCACAATGGGGGGGGGGTCTTTGAGCATGGAACAAAGCTAAGCTTGGATTCACTTTTGAAGGTAAATCTTGTGCATTGACAGTAAAAATTAAAGGTACAAAAAAAGGAAACAGTAGTGCTGGCTAAGTGAAGAGAAGAAATCATGCCATGTTGATGTAATTTGCGCATTAACATGTATTCTTTTCTTAAATACAAAGATTTGTTTGTTGTTAGTTTTAAAATATTTGTAGATTAAATAAATTGTAAGAGGACATTGACTAAAATTATTGCTACTTTTAATGACATTTCAGGCACATTCTTGGGGCTTAAACAACAAACAAATGAGTTAGCAGGATGGCAGAAAGCTGAGAGCAACTGACCTGTCAAAGTACTCGGATTGGTGTTAGGGTGTTGTTTTGGGTACCGGAGAGTAGGGCTGCACAATTAATTGCAATTTTATCGAAATCGCAATATGGACTACTGCAATATCAAAAATCGCAGGTGGGGGAGGGAGCAATGTTTGTTAAAGGCATAACATGTGTCAAACACTTCTGAATTAAAGTGATGGTTCGGAGTAATTCACCCTAGGGTCCTTTGCACAATGATCTCGAGCCAAACACCCCCCCAGAAGCTAGGGTGAATTACTCCGAACCATCACTTTAAGTATTGTGGTAGGCCGTCATGTTGAATGTAAACAAAAAGCTGCTTCCCTTCGCTGCGCTATCGTCATTGTGTAAGGCTCGCCTCAACGGTTGTGATTGGTGCGTCGATTTGGAAAAATTGGAAATGGGCTTGAATGGGCTCTTGGCCAGACTGACTTGCAAAGCAAATCTCAAATTTGTTGGAAGTTCATCAGGGTTTTCCCAGGCTAGTATTGTGGTGCTCCAGCCTACAAATTGTATCCTACAGACTTAAAGAAAAAAATCTTTGTTTTGTACAGACCCTTGAAAAAAATCACATTATAATCAGTAACATTTTTTATTTTTATTTTAATATTTTTCTAGGAAAATAAGAATAATGATACAAAAATAAAATTCCCTCCAATATCGTGGATCATATCGCAATCGTAATATCAGTCAAAATAATCGCAGTTAGATATTTTCCTCACATTGTGCAGCCCTACCGGACAGACAAAGAAATACCAGGATATCCAGTTAGTAGCAATAGATCCATGATTTTGAAGGCTTATGAGATGCAACATTACATTGCTGTTTATACTATTAGTTAAGCAGCAGTGTAATGTTCAACATGGCAGCTATCATTTTAGTTTTTGTTGTGACAATGGTAAAGTAATTTTAGATGATAACTAAGTAAAAGTATAGAGATGGGGCCCTATTTTAACGATCTGAAACGCAAGTATCAAACGTGAAACGCAAGTAGCTTTGTGGGCGGATCTCGGGCGCTGTTACTATTATACCGGCGGGATAAATTTAGATTGCGCCCGACACAAATCTAAAATGGGTTGGTCTGAAGTAGCTAGGTGTGGTTTGGGCGTAACGTACAATAAACCAATCAGACAATCTCACATTCCCTTTAAGAGCAGGCGCGCTTGTTCCATGGCTGATTGCTATTATGACGGCGGATTTGCCTGGCGCACGCCAGCGGGAGCTGTCCGGGATGCTGCAAAGTAATAAATGCCAGTCTTGACCGGGTGGAGATGTTGCTGCGGCCTCTCGGGCGCATCTCCTCAAGTCTGGAGAGGATTGCTGCAGCCATGGAGCGTGGGCCTCCAAATGCACCACCTGCTCCTGTTGTGCCCCTTCCTCCTCCCCCCCACTCCATCTCCGTCCACCCGCTCCATCAGGACCGCATCGCGCATTGCCACTCCCGGACCAGATCCCGCCGGAGTGTCCAATCCCACCGTAGTTCAACATCACGTCTCCTTAATTCCTCTAATATTTCCTCATTTATGTTATCAACACATCCATGATTCATGGAAATGTTGTGTAAAACACAACAAGCCACACACACTTTTTGAGGACTGTACTGTAAAGTGCCTCCTGACCAATCCAAACACCTGAAGCGCATTTTCAGTAATATTTTTCCTTGTAATTATGTATGGTTTGCAAAAATGGGAACTGCTGCGTCTGTGTCGATGAGAGAAGCAAAGTGTATGCGCGTTGTGCACACGCTACATTATGGCCAAGCATGCGCCCCTAAAATAGCATCTGAATAACTGCGCCACTGACTTTAGACTACCGCCACTGACTTCAGACCAGGTTGTTCCACTGTGGCGGAATTGTTTTCTGAAACTGCAAAATAGCACTGGGGAACGTTTGCGCCTGAACACGCCTCCTCTTTTCGCTGAACCGCCCCCGGGAGCGTAAATACATTCCCTAATTTACCGACATGCGTCTGTGGAGGGAAAAGTCCGCTGTACGTCGGGTGCAAATTAGGAATGATACATGCGTCGGTGTACAAAGGCAATTGCGCTGAGTGCAAGATAGGGCCCTTAATGTTACAAGTCCTTTGCGTTGGCACTTCCACCATGTCGAAGCAGTGGTTCAGTTCAAATGAATGAGGGGGTTGTTTCCTTGCTGAACGCAGCCTGGAAGGTTCTGAGGTTTTGTAGAAGGATTCAAATCTTGTGACAGAAATCTGACCTCTGACTCTTTGATTGTCTCTTATACATAAACAAACGTTTGATGATCACCATAAACAATAAAAGTCTCATACATGGTGATCCATAAACATGGATACATAAACTGCTTTATGAACTGTAATGGCTCAATAAAACTACAACAAATTTAACAGCCATAATTAAGGATGAGATTTTCAGTTAACTGCCCATTTAAATGTCACATAAACTGCCTTTTCCTGGATCTTTAAGTGGTTTATTTAGTATGTTTTCGTTAGTTGAAGGTGAGGGAAACCTTTCCTCTTTGGAGCTGAAGTGGGGTTGGGCTGCTGGTTGTTGGAGAAGATTAAACAGCCCGTTCACCATCTTAACTTTCAGATGAGCTTTTTTGATGTTCAGCTGCTGCCCATCTCTAGCTGTCTCCTCCATTAAATCAATTTATTTAAGCACATGCATGTGTCATTTCAATTTGGTAACATTGTGCCCATTTTAGCAAATGCTAATGTGTCATCCGTCCTTCAGGTTGTCTTAGAATCGTTAGTTTTGTATTACTTAAAATTTGTGTTTGTGGATTTGCCACATATTTAAATGACAGAATAATGGAATTGGTTAATTTACAACTGGCCACCTCATCTGGCTGGCTGAGCCTTCAGAAAGACTAATCCCAGATTTGTGGATCCATTTCAGGAGTAACAACATGTAGCTAAAGGCTATTTTGATATATTTTCACAGGCCCTGGAGCTGCAGGCAAGGAATTAAAGTGCTGTACAATGTTTCTTTTTGTGTTCTGATTATGCAGCGTGATCTTCTCTCACAAAGCTGGGGCAGCGGCAGCTTACATGTAATAGAAGCCAGTGTGTGATGTGAGAGTGTTACCAGTTTGTTTCTTTAACCTACTAGAAAATGTCTTGGGTGGAAATAAAAAGCATGTTACTCTCCTTTAACAACTAAAAGCCAAATGCAACACACTATAACATTAATTATATAGCACAATAATAAAGATAATGTGAAGAGTATGTTCCTACAAAAGGTTAATGTGACAAAAGCACAAATTAAATGCCAGTGTTTGATACATTAATGTAAAAGGCAAGTGAACAGTAAAGAATATGGCTGCAAATAATGATTATTTTCTCTTTCTAGTAATCTGCCCTTTTTTAAATTCATTTATCAAGTGTTTAGACTATATAAAGTCAGAAAATAGTGAAAAATAATCCATCAAATTTTTAATTTTAACAAGCAAGCACAGGCATTAAAGCAGTCCATGCAGTAAAAACAATACAAAGGAGACAAGAGAAAGGAGAATAGTCACACAGAGGCCACATCGAAAGCACACACAAGACATAACATGGAGACAGGAAGCAGAGATGGAACGGCAGCAACAATGACTATGTCACATCAAACACACATCACATCTGACAGATGTGTGCAGTTATAGTTATCGGACAGCCATGTTTTAAGGTGTGTTGAAAAGGTGCTGTATGTACGTATATCTTTGATAGTAGTGGGCAGTGAATTCCAGTTTTGTATTGCCGTAACAAAGAGTTCACCATGAAAAGAAAAAAAAAAGAAAAGTCAGGCAAGCAAACACTTTTACCTTTTCAGTATCAGAATTGCCTGCACCATGTTATCCTACTGAGGAATCCATTTAACTTTTAGTGCATGGCACACTTTATTTGCAGTCCATGAGATCATCCTGATGCCAAATGCAGAGACATTATTTTCGAATCTTCAAATAGACCCTGTCAGAGGCCAGCAGTGTATGATTTAATAGTAGTGGTGGGCTCCACCAACAGTGTAAATATGTGTAACTGTTTGAATGATAAGCTTCGGAGCATGGAGTTCAGCCAGCATTTCTTGGAAAAATATAAATTTTTTCTTGTCTCTTTTGACTAAGCGTACCAGATGATAAAACATCTGAACATATGAGCAGAAAGATATGAAGATATTTCCGAAATGTCTGTCATTTCTTAACGTAACCACTTGTGATAGCCTATTTACTTCTGTGCAGCAGTGCTAATTGCCTCTGGTAATCAGCTGACATTATGTTGTAGGCCAGGAAGGCTGGGCCGGTTAGTGTCCTGCAGCGTCCCAGTACGAAGGCCAATCACTGTCAGTGCAATGACATGACTGCATGTGACAACACACAAACACTGCAGAGGAACCATATACATCACTTTCTGTCGTGCACATGCTACTACAGTATGACTGGGTCGGGCAAGGGAGCTTACAAAGGTGATCAGTTTTTATGCATGTCATTTGTTTATACACTACATTTAGGATTTGTGAAAGAGCACAATAATCTGTTTGGTTTGATGGTCAGATAATTAGATGGCATCATATTAACTGGCCTGTAGGGCTTCAATGAATCCTCTCTCGATCACATTTGATCTTGTTAAGTAACAGATGGAAGCTGAGAAAAGTTTAAAATATTGAGGACATGAACGCCTTCATCGCATCCAAACATGTTTGTGTTTTTGGCCTCAGGGCAGCTATCCAATCCTACAGAATAATGGAGAAGCAGCAACATGATCCCATTTTCTCTGTGTGTCAGTATTTGTGGTAATTCAATAGGCTACAATAACCACCACTGTTGTTGAGCAAACATTTGAGACATGATAAAAAGTTCTTATGAAAAAAATCTGATAATGAATGTGAATATTCCGTATGTGTGTCAGCTAACGTTGGCCACATTTTAGCTTGCCTGTAGACAAAAACATGAATATGAAATATGCATTGACAAGGTTTTAATATTAAAAAGCAAGACTGTCCTCCCAAGAGGATAACAGAATCATTAATTTTAGCAAGCTGCTCGTTAGAGCTGTAACAATTCCAAATTTTGCTGTACAATTAATTGTCTCAGAAATAATTGCAATTAACAATATAATTGTCTCTTTCAGTCAAATTAAAAAAATACTGATTTATTACTTTTTCATGAATGAATTCCGGTATATATCTTTTGGTTATATCACTGTCATGTGACCCAGATAATGTAATAACACAAGTACACTGCCTATGAAGTAAACCACGCCTCTTTATTATCTTAAAACATTGTATATTTTTTTAAATTAACATAAAATTGATAGTCATGATGCTGGTGACAGTTACTACTGATGGATAGCAAACGTTAGCCTAAGTGGGAGGCTGCTAACAGTTATAGTAGCATCAGACTGTCGTTTCCAACTAAATATTAGCCTATAGATCATTGTTATTAATAACAGGTTGATCAATTACAGACGACACTTAGCCTAACAATAGTGATTTAATCAGATATGTATTTCCACATAAGCAGTATGCGGCCACCGTGTTGGGTCATTGATCCACTGATACGGGGGAAGACTGAGGGGACATAACGGCGATCAACCTTCATTTATTAAGGTATCGTGAACGCTCAGGTTCAGGCAAGGTCAGAAAATAAACATTAAACATGTGTATAAAAATTACATTTTTTTTAACAAGAAATAAATCCATACACATTTGTCAAAATTATGATCCAAACACACGTCAAATTGCATTGACTTCTATAGGATCGTCTCTTTTCTATCCCCCAAAAGGGGGCGTGGCCTTGACGTTTAGCGTTAAGCACGTGGTCATTATTGTAAGCATGTAGGCGAAAGTCCCCTAACCTTAACAAACAAGTCATTAAAACCCGTAACGTGATCTTTCCCTAAGAACCTAACTCATTTGTTTATGTTTTCCTAAACCTAACCAAACCTTAACCAGATTGTTGTCACATCAGATACAATAGATTTATTTTTCAACAATGTTTTGTAACTGTTGGAACTGGAAAGCACCGAAAATTCATATAGTTGTTCTAGAGCAGGGATCTTCAACAGGGAGTCCGGGACCCCTAGGGGGTCCTCAGAGTCATTGTAATTGTAATAGTAATTGCTAAGTTTTTTTCAATGAATCCAACATATTATTAGCAAATATTAATCCCCACATGATAGGCTTACTGGCCTATGTAAGGTAGTCACTAAGGTAGCCATCCACAGATACAGTTAATACTGAGGATTTACTGTGCCACATGTATGTTTTAAAATGAAAACATTCATAAGGCTCAATTTTTTATTTTTATTTTAAACTCTTAGTATTCCATGCAAAAAAGGTATGTACAAAGGCTTTATGTGTTAGCCTTTCAAATAAGGACAAGCCTATATAGAGTACCTCCCAGCATTATAGTTTGTAGCAGCTAGTTTTACATTTTAGTGCACAAGTATGAGGAGGAAGGACAGAGGGCCAAAGTGAAACCGGAACTTTTGGATTCAATTTCAGAAGTAAGAAATTCAAAATTACACTGACATTTATAATAATACAAATAACTAGAAATCCAGCCTTGGAACAACATAACCTTATTCAACAGTATGCCGTGTGGTTCACTACACATGTTTAGATAAGGATGGTATTTAAAACAAGTCCACAGTCGAGGGGAAGCCAGAGTTCAGACATGTCTGTAATAACAGCAAGTCAGCAAGGACGGAACAATGTAAGAGTATTTAGACAACAGAGATTACAGCAACAAAACAAAAGAAATAAATAAAAAAAATAAGAGTGTTGGTGAATTTGCTGTATAGCCACATTCGCACAGGACTAGTATTACCTGGGGACCTCTAGTAATTTGTAATAATTGTGGAGGTCATCTGTGATCTATAGCTGTACAAATCTGCCATGTCTGTAATTTGTCAAGTAAAAATTCCACCGCAAATGACCTACCATATATCGCCAAACACACAGGAGAATATTAGTCCCCTGCGAATCGGCATCTCTGCTATATGGGCTCGCATTGGCTGCGTTGGCAATTATAAATAAACATTTTGACAGAGCCTTGACATCATATGCGGGGGGTAATTTCAGTAAATTTGAGTAAAATACAGACTTCGCTTATCTAGTGGGAATGCAATGTACAAAACACAGACGTGGGGGGGATTTCTAAATCACATGAGGACCCCTGGTAATATGAGCCCCATGCGAATAGGGCTTATGTTTGGAACCAAGTTATGATAACGCGCCGGCATTGCTGCGCTGACATTTTTAAGGGAGCTGTAGTTAAGTTTTGTTGTTTGTTAACAAATGAATCGTCATTTAACTTTGTTGAAATCATTAAGGTGTCATCTTCTTATAGCAAGTAAGTGATGCAGTAAAAGCTTAATTGTGAACAGTAAACCTCAGGAACATATTTCATTGTTTCATGCTTAATGTGGAGGTCAGGTCAGGATTTCGGCTCTCTGTTCCCACCATGATAACTTGTAAAATGCTACCTCAAAGGTGAACACTTTTTGTTAGAGTCTACTTTAACTGCCAATGCCATCTGTGACAAGCTGTCCGCAAACTGCTCTCTGCCCAGCAAAATGCAAGTGGGTCTGTATGCACAGCTCAAATTGGTCTGACCCTTTAACCCTCATGCAACGTAAGCATCTGAGTCCCCACTGCACCAACAAGAACATTCTACTCAGCAAGACATGCACACATAGTTACGGTTTGGTACGCTTCAGTGGGTTGGTACATTGATTTGGTATGAGATGTTAAAAACATATATCTGATATACTTTTTAGCTGGTCACCTTTGCAATAATGTTATGTACCCCACTTTGTCAATGTATTTTATTGCAGTACTGAATAATTAGGTCTTTGGTAATAGAAAAGAAAAAAGAAGACAGACACCAGCTAATCATTTTAGCAAACACGGTTCTGCAAGACATTGGTATCTGCTTTTTTTTTTTTACATTATGAATGGAGAAATGATTCAGATCTGCCAAACATTATGATTGCAAATGTAAGCCCTTTTGGGGGCTCATCACAGCATCTAATGGTAATCTACACAGATGTGCCAGCTGCTGAAGAAATCTCTAATTAGGAAAATGTTTGCAACTGGCTGAAAAAGTGAGTCATGACTTAATTATACACACACTCCCAACTTAAAGATTTGACCGTCCTACACAGAGATGTTAAAGTGCAGGGTCAGCAACGAACTGGCACTCAGTATGTTGCTTAAGGACACTTCAGCAGAGCAGATGCTTGCTGTCATGGGGCCCGAGCCCCAGCCTTCCAGTTGAAGGACACCCTCTTTAATCACTTTACCACCGTATACCGTAGTGTAACAGCGCCTGCAGCATTAACCAGTCATCCACATGTGCTATGGCTGACCCGTGGGCTCATCCAATTCATTATCTAACACAGACTTTTTATTCTGGCTTTTTGGTGCAGTCAAAGTGAGCTCTGGAGCGTTTATGGCCATAAGTGTATTCAAGGTTAAAATAACACAACCAAACTAAAGTGAAACCCTGACAACCTTCCCCTCATCTACATGAAAGTACTCTTTTTTGGCTCCAAAATGAACATCTGACCAACTAATGCAATGCTGGTAAAATCATTTTTTTGTTGTTGGATAAATTAAAGAAGACCAGATTCTACAAATAGATTTCATTTTTGACGCAGTTTTTGACGCTTTTGAAATTTCCACTTCAACTGTAAAATGCTAAAAGGCACTGTGTGCAGTCTAATCCACTAACTGTGATTTGCCATGCTTATAATTTGGTTCTTGTTTAGTTTAATGGGCGATAATGATGTTAATAGGCTTTCAGAATATCTTATAAGCTAAATTATGATATGTTCTAATTTGGAGAACTTCCGTATGTGAGTGTAAACAATAATTAGTGAAATTGTTTTGGATACTTTAATACACCTTTTAGTTTGGATGAGTCATGCTGGGGTTTACTTTGAGGCCACATTCAGTTAAGCTCTTTAGCATTAAGTTAATTAAGCTCTTCCATTCATTTCTATTGAAGCCCAAACAACAGATACATTCAAGCATGTTGCTGCAATCTCCAGGTGTTGCAGGTCCGAACCTCCCAACTTTGCTTATAATAATAATATTTTCTGTTCAGATTAAGCAACTTGCTACATGTTAAATCTCAACAAACCTTATGCTGGTACACAACCACCTAGAAAGAGAGACAAAAACATTTGAGGTGAAAGTACAACGACGGATATAAAACTAAATGTACAAAAGTTTGACCCTTATTCACCATTATAGTTGAGATTTATCAGCATTTAACCTTAAAGAGGCTCTTTTGTTTGTTGCATTTCTTCCTCAGAACATGAAAGACTTCAAACCAAAATATCTGCTACTTTATAATTCCAGTACATCTCTGATTCACATCACGAAGAACTTCAATCTCTGCTTTGTCCTTGGTTAGAAATCTTTTGAAGTGTTCCTCTTCACTTCCTTTCATGTTTATGTGTCCTTCACTGAACACCAAAGTCCCTTTATGTCTCTGTGCTGTGGAAAGAAACACTCTGGACTCCCTTTTTGATGAGTGTTAAATAACAAACATGGCCCGAGGTTGTATAACCTGAGCTATTTCACCTATGTTAGCTCACATCACACCGGTGCAGTGAGACATATTTAAGCCAGCGAGATGAACCAAAACACACCGGCCACGATAGCTGCTGATAGGTTTCCCTGGCAACTGTTGCTGCTCTTGAATTAATGCCAGACTTTCACCAGGCCTCTGTTATCTGTAGGTGTGGTTTCTCGAGGAGGGGGAATACAGTCACTAATGAGAAAACATTTCCAACAGGGATCTGCTGCATGACGGTGGCTGGCATCAACTCCCAAGCCGCGCTCACCCACAGGCATGGAATAATACTATTCAAACTGCAGAAGGAGCTTAATGCACCTCTCTTCTCAAGTGATGGCTGACTTATACCAAGATTACTTAAAAGACTTGGAAAAATGAAAGTTACATTTAAATGTGTTGATTTATTTATTAATTAGCTTAGGGAGCGTAGTGGATGAAGAATTTAAATTCCTTGTGGTGACTGATGTGGGTCCACCTACGGTCAAGTTTTCTCGAGAAACACTGTGAACTCACTCCCTGTAAGTCAAACAGGACAGATCCAAATCTCAACTCCAGGCCTTGATGTGAAATGTTGGAATGTGTGTTAAGCTTGGGCCAAACCTGACGACTAGTTAAAACCTACAAAGACAGGATGAAAAAAAAAAAAACATTAAGACTGTTTCTATTTTTTTGTCTTTGATCAGTCTATAAAAATAATATCCCCCTCGCAGAGGAACTACATAAATTATAGTATAATCAGACCGTCTGTCTGCCTCCTTGTATTTTCAACTTTCATTCACACCAACTGAACGGATGAATTAATGAATATCCAGAAAAACGCAAAAAGGAAGATGGTCAACTTAACTAAAAATTGTATTCTTGGACTTTATAATTTAGCCAGCAGAATCTAATACCTAATAGATTCACTAAGGGAGAATAATGATTAATTAAGGCTTTAAAGCTATAGGTAGTAACTTCAAAAAAATATTAATTATAAAATCATTTTTACATCGTATTTACTCAAACCGTCACTATATCCTGACAGTACTACGTGAATCAAACAATCTGTGAAAAGAATCATGTTCCTCTGAACCTGTACATCAGCCAGTGTATTGGCATGTAGCAGTTGTGTGTTGGTGAGAGTGTGATGGAGGGAGGGAGGTGAGGCTTCCACACTGCGGTGAAAACAGCAAAAGAGAATATGTCACTGTTCATTTGCTTTGTGTGGGTGTGGGTGATAGGCATTTGTTGCTTTTTGCTAATAACACCTCCTACGGGCTGGGAGCCAGCTTGACGCAGAGAATGAACGTGTCAGTCGACTGCATCAAACATTAATGAGAATATAAAGACGTTCCACAATGTAAAATGTCACACAGTGATTGTGAAGACGCGATGATGGGGTGTCGCTAATTACACAGCAACAGAGTCGTTTCTATGGTTACACCAATATATCAGGCCGGTATTGACTACAGTTATGTAACAATATTTTCCTTTCAGCTTGAGTGTGAGTTATCCATCCAGGTAGTTTTGAGATTTAGAGATATTGTAGATTATTTTCATTGTCAATCTGATTATTTTCTCGATCGATTAATCGGTCTATAAAATGGCAGAAATCAATGTTTTCCAAAGCACCAGATGACGTCCTCAAATTACCTGTTTGGTCCACAACTCAAAGATATTCATTTTATGCTCACAGAGAAGAGAGGAAACTAGAAAATATTCACATTTAAAAAACTGGAATCAGAATTTTTTTTACTTTTTTATTATAAAATGCTCAAACCGATTAATCAATTATCAAAATAGTTGCCGATTAAGTTAAGAGTTGACAACTAATCGATTAATCTTTGTAGCTTTACAGCAGATACTGAACACTGAGCTCCATGGGATGTTGTTTGTGGTGCTTAAGCTTTCGACTAGTGGTTTTGTTTTTCTACCATATTAAATGGTCTTTATCAGAATATTGAGTTTGCTCAAATGTCATTGATCTGTTGACATGCAAGCTCTGTAGCTTAGCTTATTCTTATTCTTCTTCTTTTATTTTTTTTAAAGATTATTTTTTGGGCATTTTTAGGCCTTTAATGACAGGACAGCTGAAGAAATGAAAGAGGAGAGAGAGGGGGGAATGACATGCAGCAAAGGGCCACAGGTCGGAGTCGAACCCGAGCCCGCTGCGTCGAGAAGTAAGCCTCTACATAGGGGCGCCCGGTCCACCAACTGAGCTATCCGGGCGCCCTTCTTTGGCACTTAAAGCCTTTATCATACACAGTAGAGAGATGTCAGGCAGCAAGGGAGAGAGAGATGCAACAAAAGTCCCCGGCCTCTTTAACCAGGGAAGTTGTTGTTCATGTTCAGCCTCTTAACCCCCTAAACCACTGGATCCCAGAATAAAGTTAATTTTTTACCTTAAAAATTGTAATAGTAGTTTGACTAAGTAATACCAACTCAAGCTTCATTTACAAGTATTTTGTTTAGCTTTTTTTTTAAAGTAAGTGGACCTTGAGTTGGTATCACTTTGTCAAAAAAAAAACACATCTTTAACTACATTTAGGTTTTGAGCTTGCATGTCCACAGATCCAAAGTTCAGAAAATTAGGATAGTAAGTGGACCTTGAGTTGGAATTATTTTGTCAAAAAACATTATATCTGTAAGGAGACAGTGCTGTTGTGTTTTTAAAATGTAAAGTTTTGGAGCTTTTCTTTTATTGACAACGATGTAGATAACAGATTATTTTTCTGCTATTCTTGTTTGTTTGTTTTATATCATTGTAAAGTCAATATATTTGGATTATGGACTGTTGGTTGAATGAAACAATCCAACTGGTGATGTCTGCCTTGGCGCAGGGATGTTTTGATGTGTTGACAATTTTTTGACATTTTATAGACTAAACGATAATAGTGAAAATAGTTATTGTCCTAATATCACAACACTCCAGATGTCATTGTGAACGTCTGTCAACTGGTTATCTGCACAAAAAAAGAGGATCTGTTGATAGTGAGATTGGTGTATTGATGTCACTGTATTTCAAAAGAGATGTTGCTGTTGAGTCAAAATGCCATCTTGGATGAACTGTGTCTTTGAAGAACAACTTACTACAAATGGAACAGCACTTGTTAGGGAAGATCATTTTTGGCGTTTTTCCTTGAGGATTCAGTGATTCATTCTCTAAATGTCTGCTGGAAGAAGGCTAACGCTGTAGTTTACCACAGGCTGAAGTAAAGAGACACCTACATCCACCCAGCCTACACAGAGCTCCAGTCTGACATCTGCACCACCTCCAATCACAAACCACTGGAGGTGAAACTATTCTCAAATTCTTTTCTTTACTTGTCTTATAGATTTTGATGTAACTCCAAGTTATGTTTCCCAACAAACGGCACAGCAGAGGGACTTCCTGTAACATGTTGTTATAGAAATGGCAAGCTCTGCAAGTCCCAAAGGTTTGCTGCAAACCAGCCTGTATTCATCAAACCAGACCTGACAGATCACTGGATTTACCCTGCTAAATATCCATGCATGCACTGCTGCTTAATAAGCAGATGGCCTTTTGCTTACGCCATCTAGATTCTGATGAACCTAAAATAAAAAAATGAATTCCCTGGGGCTTTCTAATCAAAAGAATGACAAAACTGCAATCATGCAAAAGTGTTTGTCTGCTGAACTATTGTGTTCGAACCAACAATTTCTACATGATTTCCATTCCCTGTGATGCATCATGTGGCGGGTGCACCCATGAATGAATTCACTCAGCAGTGGTCTGCTCCATAGGATTAGGCCACAAGCCCCGGAGTGGTAGTGACAAACTGGAAGCTAAAAGGCCAACAACATATGGCGCATGGGTTTATGGGATTACTCAATTAACAAGGTGACTCAGAAAGCTGCTAATCTACAAAATGTTCCGACTGAGTATGGACACAGACTGTGACGCATGGAGGGAAGCACATCTTTTGAGCATCCACCACCCAATTAAACACACACACCTCATGTGTGTATGGTTAAGCAGTCAGCTCTAATTGTATTAGCCTAAATGTAGAGCCAAGCGCGCTGAGGCTTTCTGGGTGTCTGGGGGCTCAAACACTCACTCACTCAATCAGGCAAAAATGGTGTGTAAACCAGCCACTAAACACTTGAGGCTGTCAGCGAGAGCTTCATTAATTGTAATTATCCTGACATTTTCCTGACACAAAGTGCACCGCAGGCAGAAACACCACCTATCAAGTGCGCTGTCAGCTCTGCGCGCAAATCATAAACGCGCGCGGCATGGAGGGACGTGACGCACAAATGGGCTACTAATCCGCGAGTGGACACCTTTTTACGCAACGAGACAGAAGACAAGACGGGTATCATCAGTTAAAACGGGCGCCGTTGATTCACAATCATTCATGATGAGAACTAATTTAAACGTCTTTGACCAATTGAAACCTCTTTGCACGCAGACTTTTGGCGCAGGGAAAGGTGCCAACTGGGTAGAGACCCGGTACAAACGTAGATTTGATACGGGTATACAGTTCATTTCATTTGTAAATCCTACGTGCGGAGATTGGTAATAGTCTGTAGTAAGGGTTAATAACAACTTAATGCAATCAGACCAATTCAGTGTTTCCAAAAGTGACAATTCCCGATCGCATTCCCTAGGAAAACCGTGTTTGCTGTTAGTCCTTGTCAAACCCCCCAGGGGTTTCATTCAGAGGTCAGACGCTTACCTTGTGGGAAAGGGTTGGGTTGCACGACATGCAGAAAAACGTGCACCATATGGAACAAGATCCCTATGGGTCCCGGTTCGTAATGGGCCAGAGTCTCGTAAACTCCCGCAGGCACATAACCGAAATCCAACTTTCCCGGGGGTGGGAGTCTCCGCGGCTCCGTCTCTTGTTGGAGTTCGCCGGACGCCAAAAACACCCACAGTAGCAGGAGGATCCCGGTCTTCCACATCGTGCTAAAATCAAACCGAGACTGGTCTTTAAACTGGGCTTAGATACCCAAAGAGGACTGTAAACTGGAAGATGACTGTCTGGATTCTTATATTTCTTATCAAAGGGGAAGGGGTGAGAGTAAAAAGTGTCCAGATGGATGGACCGCAGCTTTTTAAGTCCTGCTGCCTGCGGAGTGACTCGTTCTGAGCATCGCTCCCCGCGGTCTGAGGCTCCTTAACGGACGCAAACCGGTCAATCTTCTCTCCCGTCTCCGGTTTTCGATGCGTTCAGTCCCACCGAGATGAGCGCGCATGCCGCTTCCACTCCAGCATCTGTGCGCACGGAGCTGTGCTGCGTCACTGGAGCGGGCGGGGGTTGCGCGCCTCGTCACTTTTATCCTGGTCCACAAGGAAGCGCTCCTCCTTCCGGGGAGTGGAGGATGCAGCTCAGAGGATAGGAACATCTTGTATTTCAATATTTGGTAATCAGATACTGCTGTACTTGAGTCGCAATACCGCCCTGTAAAACTACTCTATAACAAGTAACAGTCCTCCATTCAAATGTTTTGGTAAAGTATTATCAGAAAGGTCTGAGCTTTAAAATGACTCAAGTAATTTAGTAAGTACTCGTAAATTCAAACAGAATGGTGTGTATATATATATATATATATATATATATATATATATATATATATATATATATATATATATATATATATATATATCATATCATATTTATCATTGATGCATTAACATGTGAGCAGCATTTTAATGTAGTCAATGTGGAGATGATTTTATTTTGTCTGTAATTATGTAAAATCTCCAATGTAACCAGTAACTACAGCTGTCAGATAAATGTAGAGGAATGAAAAGTACAATATTTCCATCTGAAAGAAGTATAAAGTAGCACAACATGGTAATATTCCCAAATAAAATTGTACTTGTAAATGTAGTTCTTAAATTTACTTTGCAGCTTGTACTTTTTGTATTTCCATTTCGTTTTATAATACTTTTACTTCACTACATCTCAGAGGGAAATGCTGTTCTTTTTTACTCCGCTGCATTTATCTGACAGCTTTAGCGACTTTATAAAACGATGCAGTACTTCTCGTGCTTTACAGTATTTCACTTTCCATGTCTCCAGCCAACAGGTGCTCTCTGTCCTCCCGACCTTTGACCCCTTTTCCACCCAGAGGGCAGACACAGGATACCTGGGGTGCAGCCCAGAGGCGAGATTGGTGGAGCAGCGATCAGGTGGGTTTTGCTTCTGTCTCTTTGTACAATAACGTCCTTGTCCTCTCTGCGGAACACATGGGGCCCCCGGCTCCTGGACACAAGAGGGACTCCTGTTTGTAACCGTTTGATCAGTGATTCTGAGCACCTTTCTTCACTGATCACACACACTCATTAGAACTGCAGGGGAGGGGGGCGGGACTTTTAGCTGGACAGACACTTAAGGCAGACACTGACGGAGGAAATAATGTGATTGGCGAAGGACTTTGGTAACACTTTATAATGCAGCACATGCGTTGCAGTGTAATTTTGTTGTATGAATCGGGTACCAATAAAAAACATGACTATGGGGAACAAGGGAGTAACAATTTTTGCATTTAGCAGGAAAGGAGGAATACATTATTTTTTAGGTATTTTTGTAAATACTGGTTACTTACGAGAAACAGTAGCAGAACACAAAAACTGAGGTTTTAGAAATACGTGTTAACAAAACAGATCTTCTGCAGAACCTATCAAGTAATTATGTACAGTTATACTATCCTACCAAAACTGTGATGGTACAGTAAGCTGTTTCCCAGTACTGTACCCCAAAGGTACCCAGTATTTAAATGATAACAAATAGAGTTAACTTAGTTCTCCTTTCCTCTAAAATGGCCAAATAGTCTTGTTTTCTTCCTCTGTACCTACGTTTAACTGGCACCTTATTAATACAAAACAATTACACTGTAAATCGTGGGCTGGGTTTTAGTGTTACAAGCACTTCCTCTGTCATTTGAACCAAAAAGACCTCGATACATGACTTATTACATGAATATATGTAATAAAAAATAAATAAAAAAAATAAAATAAAAGTACATATGTAAAATCCGAAAATGCCAGAGCTAACTCCTCATATTGTATTTTAGGGTTTTATTAGTCATTTTCCCTACTTCCTAATTCGTCTCGTGTATGCTGCTGATACCTTCTTGTCATTTATTTGAGGTCGCCTTTTTTGTGGCATTCATTTGTTTTCTTTTTGAAGTAAGATCCCTTTAAGCTCTGTGTCAGAATGTACCATCCTATCATCCTCAAAGTCTATCCGATGGCATGGACTCTCTCCCAAGTACTACTACTACTACTGTTGTCCTGTTTTTAGACAACTTCCTGTTAGCTGAGCTGAAGCCTGTCTCGGTTATAAGGAGATTAGCCCTCTAAGAATGTCAGCTGCAGATTTACTCTACCTGACCTTAACTCCTCAGCAGATACTGAGGTGCTTGGTCTCAGGACAGGTGAGCACATCGGTAGTGTACACCTCGACTTACTGGCAGTGATTTTTCTTTGTTTTTGTGCACTAGAAAAGGATTGACAGTCTGGGCCGACTAGGCTATGGATTAGAGCTGGGCAATATATCGATATTATATCAATATCGTGATATGAGACTAGATATCGTCTTAGATTTTGGATGTCGTAATATGGCACAAGTGTTGTCTTTTCCTGGTTTTAAGTGATGTCATTTTCTGAACTCACCAGTCTGTTGTAACTGTTATATTATTTGCCTTTACCCACTTCCTTATATCCACATTACTGATGATTATTTATCAAAAATCTCATTGTGTAAATATTTTGTGAAAGCGCCAAAAGTCAACACTACAATATCGTTGCGGTATCGATATCGAGGTATTTGGTCAAAAATATCGTGATATTTGATTTTCTCCATATCGCCACTGCCCTACTCTACTTCAACTATATTGAACTACTGAAAACAGACATATTTGTATATGATGTAAAGATGTATAAAAGTATAAAGTGCTACATAACGTACTATTTATTCATTGATTTGAACTACTTTGGATCAGATAACAAAAGTCATTGAATTCTGACATAAATTAAATATTTGGCATAGCTCCTGAAACGTTATTGCCCGACATTGAGTTGTACCATTTATTTTGCACTCAATTGTATTGTATTTTTTCTTCAAGCTTTTCAGACTCGTGATTATGAACCTTATATGTTAAGGACCCAGACAAATGACTCTGAGTAATCCCAGAAACTGCAGCTGGGGAAGTGGAGTAGACATACTCAATCTGTAGTCTAGTTAAAACTTTAAACTTTAGTTGTAGTTTCACATCTGTAGGAAGTTTGTCTCATCTTGACTCCAAATCAGGAAGTTGTTTTTATGCAGGAAACAGCACACAGTCTGAGGCTAAAAACAAACCTGTCTTAACCCTAAACAAAGAGACTGCTACAGGGAGGACAGACACATATCTTCAAATGTCTCTACTTTATTTCTCAAGTTAAAAGATTTTTATGTTTATCTTTAAGGCCTTAAATGGCCTAGCCCCGGCGTATTTGTCCCGAGATTTTAACCCTTCGTGAGCACAACTGGTCATTACGGTCATCCAACCAACTTCTTTTAGTCCCGAGGTCAACGTACAAACTGTGGGGTGATTGTGCTTTTGCGGTCGCTGCCCCAAGACTTTGGAACAAGTTACCCCTGACATTCGCACTATTACAGGTGTCACTCTTTTTAAATCCAAACTCGAAACTTATTTATTTGGAATGGCTTTTACAGGGTCAAATTTATGACTTTTTAAGACCACTGTAAATGAAATTTGAGACCAATATCACAAAATAAAAAACCCCAAAAAACATCAATGAAACATCGCTAAACTTGCACTTCCACATAGTTGAAAGATAAAATCCATTCCGAAAGAGACTCTCGCAGCCTTGCACTTGGCTGCAATATAGTTGAATGTTGGTCTCATTTGTAGTCCTAATACAGCAAATAATATTTGGAGTACAGAGAAAGAACTACAACACCACAGAATAAAAAGAAAACACATTGTGAAGCGCTGCGTTAGCATTTCAATGAGAAAATGTAGACCTGTTTAAAAATTATTTAAGACCTAGAACTAAGGCCTAAAATTTTGATTTAGAAATTTTAGACTTTTTAAGACCTCGCAGAAACCCTTTTTTACAATTTTTTTTTCGATTGCTGAACGACAGTGGGCACAACTGGAGTCACATGTGCAAAACTCTAACTCCAGTCTGCACAGCAGCAGTTCATGTGGACCAAACTCTAGCTCGTTTTTCATCGCTTGAACACAGTTTTCAAAACTCTACACACTTATCCCATCACTTTAACCACAACGTGCACAACACTGTAGATTTACAGCACTTTGTGTAACACTGCTGTCAAAACTGTTAACCACACATTCAAAACAGAATAGATTTCAGTCTGGTGCCTATCAAACACTGCTGATTGGAATTTTAGCTGAAAGCCTAAGCAGGTGTCTTGTTTTAGACTAGTTAGTGAACATATACGGTAATATATATTTATTTAAATATATATATTTTTAGAGAAAGCTCAGAAAGCCTTTTTTTATACAAACACCAAATAAGAATGAATGAAACAATTCTACGCTGTACAGTTTGAAAGATACCAATATGTCCAGGTAAGATGTCTAAGGTTATATACACAGCTATAAAAAAACAAGTGAAAAACCCTATATCTTTACTATAGTAAAACTGCATTCTTACTGTTTTTCAGAAAGTAATGGAGGGGAAAGCAATGGAAACCCCACATTCATTTCTATTTAGAGATGATGCAGACATCCAATGTGATGAAGAAAATTTGCTACATGATGCTGGAGAGAGGCAGGATTAGTCACATTATTCTTTGTTACTGTTATGTACCTTTAGATTTTTTGTCCCAGTAATTCCATAAATTACTAGAGACAAAATACTATATTGAAGAGAACTGCTGATTTTCATTCCTTCTTGTTTACCTTACGTAAAAATTGGTATATTATACAATCTACATCTTTTCTTTTAAGACACTATTGAGTAGTGTGAAGTCACTCAAATTGTTCAAACTGTAAAGATGGGAAAGTTTGTAATTTCTGTATTGGTGTTTGATGCTAGTGTTTTAACTGCACTGATCCTTTTTTGAGACGTGTGTTAAGAGTTGCGCTGCTTAGAATGAGTTTTGCAGGTGATGTGAACGTTTAGCTCAGGTGACTGTTGGTAATGCAGACTGTGGTTTGAGTTTTAGCTTCAGTTGTGCCGTGTCGTTTAGCAATCGAAAAAAAACTGTAATACATAGTAGCGCTGTGACATTTTCCCCTTCTTGCTCCTGTTTTTCTGCAACCTTTTCTGATTTTACTGTATGTTTTATTCTTTTTATTGTATGTTATGTTTTATTCTTGGTCCTTGTTGTAAAGCACATTGGATACCTGTTGGTTGCTGTAAAGTGCTATATAAATAAATGTTGATTGATTAAAATAACACATTTAAAAACAAAAACTTTTATTATCCAAAAGGGGGCGTTTTCATACAATACAGAGGTAGGAATCAAATAAGGAACCAAACTGATGAAACAAAGCAGGCAGTGTACTGGACCCACGCAGCTCGTATAAGAACACTTTTGCCTCGTCTCCATTAGCTCGGTTGAGCCCAGCTGGGTCCAGTTGTGGTTCGGTCAGGTTCAGATTGATCTTCTCCACTGCAGATTGGAACCACTGAGACACTCGGACTCTGAGCCAGACCACAACAAGACTGAGCTCAGGCCAGCGGAGACGAGACAGTTCCCAAAACCACATGAAGGAATTGTGGAGAGTCAGATTTCATGCGCATAAAATATTATCACATCACAACTGGCAGCTCCAAAAAATAGAACTATCTTCCCTATCACAATGGCAATGGACATTATAAACATGGATATGCGTTTAACTATGTATTTCTTGCTTCTTCTTAAACTATGAGGCTCCACTTTACATGACAGCGTCTTCCAAAGCAACTTTAAATACATTAGTGCCATGTGTTAGATTGTGTTATTAACAGGGCAGAGAAGTAAATAAATTAGGAGGGAAGGAATTTTAACTCAAAGAAAAGGGATTTCTGTTGTAGTTTATTTAAAAATTACCAGCATTTAGTTTGTATATATATATATATATATATATATATATATATATATATATATATATATATATTTGTTTATATCTTGTACAAATAATGTCTGTATAATTCTGCTAGAACTACACAGCATGCTGCACAAAACTGTTGCTGTAGAATAACTCTATGCAAAGATGGCACAAAGTATAAAGTGCTACATAACGTACTATTATTCATTGATTTGAACTACTTTGGATCAGATAACAAAAGTCATTGAATTCTGACATAAATTAAATATTTGGCATAGCTGCTGAAACGTTATGGCCCGACATTGAATTGTAAAACTGATATATTACCGTATATTTTGCACTCAATTACATACATGGGTGACAAATGAACGCTGGATGATACAACTGGCCTGTTACAGGTTGTATTTATAGATTATTCATTGCAATAAAAGAACATTTTCAATCTTAGCAGTCAAAGGTCAACAAAATGTAAAACACACATGCAAAAAAGGCATTCTGTTGTGGAAATATTGCTTCCGTTTTCTAATATGTAAACATTAGATTACTTGAGAGTCGAATGAGAAACATGACCCGTCATATTTAAGACAATACGGTCCATAAGTGCAAACATTCTCAAGACTGAAACAAATGAAAAATGAAATACCATATTTGTAATAAAATGACACTGGTTACTTGGTGAAGGATGCGTAATGTAATAATTATCCTTAGGGGCAAAGTGATGACACTTTTTTAACGATTAGAGGATTTCAGATTATCATTTGTTGTTTAATTTACTGTATTTAAAGCAATTTGAAAAATGTTCCCAAAGCAAGAAGAAAAATTAAGATTATCTTCAGCGTTATTAACCAACAAAGTTTTCTTTTCCATAGTTTTAAATGGACCTCTGAAACACGTTTGGACTCGTAAACGGCTGGCAGAAGCAGCAGATTTAGTGTCAACAAGCTTTCATTAGATTGGCAGCTTGTGTTCATGTCGTGCACTGACTGCTTCCTTTAATGAAAGCTCCTTCAGTAGCTGAAGGCGCCATGTGTGCTGAAAATGACTTTATCTGTTGGCCGTGTAAACAAAATGCTCTACTTTAGGCTCCAATTACTTCTGGACTGAGCAGCATTGACTCAGATTTTATAAATGCTGCGTTTCCCAACCTTTTTGGCTTGTGACCCCTTAAAACAAAACATTGTCTATTTGTGACCCCTTGTTAAATACAAAGTCCAGTATTTCATTTAAGTTTTAGAACCCACAAAAGATTAAAAAAACAATAATTATGCAGTAATTCACAAGAAAATTCTGAATTTGTTTTTGTGTGTGAGACATAAATGTTTTTTTTCTGCTTTCCTGGGTTATTTATCACCTTGTGACCCACCATGTTTATTTTATGACACCTTGTGCAGGTCTTGACCCTCATATTAGGAACCACTGGCTTCAAGTCTATTATTATTATATTATTATTATTGGAACATCTAAGATGCCTTTCCACTTTTTTGCCAGATATAAATTGTTTCAGTAAGCTCAGTGTCTGATTATAAAGGCTCTGCTGTAAAAAAAAAAAAAGAAGAAAAAAAAGGTGCTAACACTTTTATTTAAAGAACACATGACACATGAACCCTAACCCTAACTATAAAAAAACGAATGACACTTACTAAAAGAAGCGTTATGTCATAAACGTTTTTGACTTGTTTATAAATGTTTATGACACGTTCATGACAGTGTCATGTCACTCTTATGTAGATACCTTCAAGTAAAGTGTAACCAAAAAGGCTACTTTTTTCTTGGAAATGGTGTTGATATGTTGGATTACACCTGATGTGTACCCCAAATATGTTTTTAATCAGGTAAAAGAGGAAACACTTGAAGCAATAAATGAATGATTCAGGGATTACATTTCATGTTTTTTGCTGATGAGTAAAGTAAAGAGAGTAAAGTTTCTCTCTTTCTGGTCCCAGTGCTGCTCAGACAGGAAGTGCTTGTGCGCTCTCACATATGTTTCTCACACACGCACAAACGCACGCTCACTTCAACTACTTAACCATCCTTACACTCACATACACAAACACACACTAACATGACAGTTCACACCACTGAGCTGCCACACTCACACTTTCTCTCTTCCGCTGTTTATCAGCCAGCTGAAGTTTTCTTTGCCAAACTTCTTGACTTCAGGCTTCAACAACAGCAGGATCGTCTATGTTCACGATAACTTACTGTATTGCCACTGACTTTTAATAAATACTCAGCTTTCTGCTGCTGTTGGCCAGGAGAGCAGGGCTGAAAGGCCATTTGCTCTCTGTCTTTCCTGAGTGGTTAATCGCTACATCAGCGGCTGCCGCTGGTCAGTCGATGCGGTTACCACAGATTGTGAAACGGTCGATCTCCAGCAGGTCTTTTTTGGGAGTCCTGTGCTTCAGTTCAGAGGCCCCTTGTGCCTCGCACTCCTCTTCTTTGGAGAGCGAAGGTGCAGGCTGTTCAGGTTCAGGCGGTGGAGTTGGAGGGCGGCTAGCTAGAGCAGCAGGAGACGGATCAGCAGGCTGGGGAGGAAACCAGTCACTCCTGGGAGTTGGCTGGGTGGTCACAGAGGAGGAGGAGGAACATGGTGGTGGGCTGCAGGGTGGGACTGGGTTCTGCTCCATCTTAGACTCACCTGTAAAGAAGAGTGGGCAAATATTGACAAAAGAAATATCATTAGGGTAAGTTCATTTTAGAGTGGTCAACTTGTTCACTGGTCAGTGTGGCTATGGACTCCTAGCACAAGCAGCATGTTAGCAAAGCAGCTGTTTCAGTTCTCGCCTGTGCCAACACAGGATTGGGATTGTGTCTTTATGACATTCTTTACTATGACTTTTTTACAACACACTATACTATTGACTTTTTACAACATACTAGAGTTTTTTTTGTGACAATTTTTGACATACTACACTAGGAATCTTTTAATGACTTTTTTTCGACATACAATATTATATTATACTTGCCACTTATACTTTTTGCAACTTTTTTAGGACAAATATATACTATGACTTTTTTGTGACAATTTACGACATACTATACTATGAATCTTTTAATGACTTTTTTTCGACATACAGTATTATATTATGACTTTTTTGGGACACATTTATACGACATACTGTTATTTTTTGTGACAATTCTTTTTTACGACACTATACTATGGCTTTTTGTGAATTTATTCGACATACTATATATACTATGACTTTTTTTCTGACTTTTTCGACATACTATACTATGACTATTTTGGGACTTTTTTCCACATACTATAATATGACTCGACTTTTTTCAAGATACAATATGACTTTTTGACATACTATACTGTGACTTTTTATGACTTTAATGGCATACTATACTGTGACTTTTTATGACTTTAATGGCATACTATTCTAAAACTTTTAATAACATACAATACTATGACTTTTTATGACATACTATGCTATGACGTTTATGACTATTACTTTTTTGACATACTATACTATGACTGTTTTGTAACTATTTTCGACAAACTATACTATGACTCTTTGGGACGTTGTTTCCACATACTATGAGTTTTTTTTTTTTTTACTTTTTTCCACAGACTATACCATGACTTTTTTCGACATACTATACTATGATTTTTTTTTTGCTTTTTTCAACATACTATAGCATGAGTTTTTTTGTGAAATTTTTCGATGTACTATACTATGACTAATCAACACAGTACACTATGACTTTTTTGTGACTTTTTTTGACATACTATACATTTACTTTTTTTCAACATACAATACTATGAATATTTTTGACATACTATGATTTTTTTGTGAATGTTTGACGTACTATAATATGACTTTTGTGAATTTTTTGACATACTATACTATGACTTTTTTCGACATACTACACTGACTTTGACTTTTTTCAACATACAATACTATGAATATTTACGACACTACACTATGACTCTTGTGTGACTTTGCTACTTGAATGACATATTATACTGTGACTTTTAATGACATACTGTACTGTGAAAGAGAGAGGGCCCCCCCCCCCCACATTTCCATCAATGGGACTATGGTGGAAAGAGTCAGCAGTTTACGGTTCCTGGACTCATCACAGACCCTATCACTAAGACAGTGAGACAACGTCTCTTCCTCCGCAGGCTGAGGACGATCAACATGGACTCTCTCTCACTTCTACAAGTGCATTATGGGAGTATTCTGACCGGTTGCATCACCACCTGGTATGGCAGTTACACTGCCCTTAACCGTCTACAGAGGGTGGTGAAAACTCCTCAGTATATCACCAGGACGGAGCTGCCATCCATGGAGGACCGAGCGGTGTAGGAAGAAGGCCAACAGATTTATTAAGGACCCCAGCCACAAACTGTTCTGCCTACTGTTGTCCGGCAGACGGTATTGCAGCATCCGGTCCTGCACCATCAGGCTAAGGGACAGCTTCATACCGCTGGCCATAAGACTTTGTACTCCTGAGCTCATGACTTTGACACTGTCATTGTAACTTTATATGATGGACTCCTCTTACTCCTTTCACAGGCTGTTAAAATTCTCTTTTTTTGTCTTGCATGATTTTCTTGTTTTATACATATTTAATGAGCACTGTTGTAGGGAGCCTGAGCTCTAAGATTCCCATTGCCAGTCAGTGCTTCTCTGTAATTGTTTTGCATATGACAAGAACTTAAAACTTTGTGTTGTCATTTCCTTGTTTTGAAGGCTGCATTACAGTAGTGATCTAATTTTCCAAATGTACCTGAATATTGTAGCTGTTCTATATATTCATATATAATCCTACTTTGTCATAAAAGCATTCATAAAAATGTCATATGAAGTCATGTTATAGTTATTGTATAGTATGTCATAAAAAGTCAGTCTTATGTCATAAAAACTCTTAGTATTGGATGTCGAAAAAAGTAAAAAAAAAAAAAAAGTAAAACATGTCGAAAAAAGTCAGTAAAACACGTCGAACAAAAGTCACAAAAAAGCCATAGTATAGTATTATGGGTCATAGAAAGTAAGTATTGTAATAAAAAGTAATAAAAAGTCATAGTACATTATGTCAAAAAAGTCATAGTATAGTGTCATAAAAATTCATAGTATAATATGTCGTAGAAAAGTCACACAAAGGTCATAGTATATAGTATGTCAAAAAAGTCACAAAAAGTCATTGTATAGTATCTCGTAAAAATGTCACAAAAAAGTCATAGTATAGGATGTCATTAAAAAAGTCACAAGTCATAGTATGTCATAAAAGTGTCACGAAAAAGTCAGTATGTCATAGAAAAGTAACAGTATACTGTATGTCGAAAAAAGTCATTAAAAGATTCATAGTATAGTATGTCGTAAAATTGTCACAAAAAGTCATAGTATAGAACTGTATGTCATTAAAATAGTCATAGTATAGTATGTCATAAGAAGTCATAGTATTGTATGTCAAAAAAGTCACAGTATACTGTAGTAGGTCATAAAATTAATAATATTGTATGCCATAAAAAGTCATAGTGCAGTATGCCATACACCAAAAAAAAATAAATCATAAAAAAGTCATAGTCAGTATTGTATGCCAAAGCAAGTCATAAGAAGTCATTGTATAGCATGTAATTTAAGTCATAGTACAATATACCATAAAAAGTCATAGTATGCCATAAAAGGTCACAGTGTAGTATGCCATAAAAGTCATATCATAGTATGCCATACAAAGTAATAAAAAAGTAATATTATAGTACGTATAGTTATGAGTTATGACTTACTATTAGTATACTATACACCATATTCTGAAATTTGTATGGCATGCTTTTCCATGACTATAGTCATTATAAATGTTAGTTAAAATGTGTCATGTATGTACCCGGGTAGAACTCAATGTGACAATGAGGTTATAAAATGTTTGGAAATGGACTTAAAAAAAAAATTAATTGGTATTAAATTTAACTTCAGGGTTTCTGCATATACCCTGAAACTACAAAATATCATTTTCCATCCGTTCATATGCATTAAACAAACAAGATACATGTTAATTAATGAGTTTAGAGGTACAGTACTGCTAGGTGGATTTTCGAACTCTGCAATGAATCAGGCTAGCTGTTTCTTCATTCTTCCAGTCTTTATGCTAAGCTAGGCTAAACTCTTGCAGATGTACATCCACCTGGCTGCTTAGTTTCAAAGTAGCACAGAGCAAGAATAATGAAACGTAGCCAGGAAAGAAAACAAACCTTGAACATGAAGAAGCACAGTTGGTTCTTATCACAACTCCACTGCATTATGTCAAGAGAAAACACTGCAAAGCCTTTTTAGACTTTGAGCACACAGAATGAACTACATTAGAAAAATCAACCAAACAGAATAATTCATTATATTAGAGAGAATTGAGAGAAGAAGCATTGGATATTAACAAGGCCATCCACAGAGAAAACCAGCGCAGCTGTGGGCTATTTGGCTACAAAACTTCCAATTCTTACTGTAGACAGAGTTGAACACTTTACACTACTGAAATACTGCAGCCCACTGATCATATAGAGTGTTTGAGTAAGGCATTAAAAATCATTTCAAATATGATTGAGGCCATGAAAACAGACATTGTAGGCCAACTGAATATTAGAAAACATCTGGTCTTTGGTATTATATTACCTTCAGTTTTGCCTGAATAATTCAGTGGTGATGAAAGTCATTCCTGTTGATATAAACAAGTGTACACATCTCTCACTTCACTCATTATTTCTTTTCTTTTGCTTCAGTTTAACTTTGATTAATTTGGTAATGCCAGGATGAGACAAAACATTCATTTTAAAGTGACTTGGACATTGCAGACTGCATGTTGGACCAGCCTACTTTCTGTTTTTCACAATTTGTTCAGGTAATTAGTAAGAAGCAACTCAACTGTTCCATTTGACAACATTATTCGTCTTTTGCTTCACCATGGAAACAACATCACAAAACAGGCCAAACTAGCTGAAACCGAAAGAAAGCAAAACAAACTGGAACGCAAGATTTCTATTGGGATGCCATGAAGAGTCTCTTAACCTGCATCATTTGTCTTCAGCTAGCTCACTCTGTTGAGTGTGCGCCCTCTGGAGGCTGAGTCCTTGCCATTGGCCCACTATCTAATAAAACAGCCCCAAAAATAATCATTAAAATCACAACTTTTGCAATTTTACTGTTTTGGTTCAGTCGCTGCTCAAGGCTCTGATAAACGCACTGTACACTACCCGTCAAGCATCAAAAAACTGGCTTACAAAAAACAGATGCAAAAAGGATGTAAATTGCTAGAAATATGGAGCCAAATATATGCTAATGTATAGTGCTGGAAGTATGAATAGGCAACTGTTCACCATATACATTTTATAAGGTTATAATATGCCAATATTGTTTTGCTACCTCCAAGTGACCAAAAGAAATTCATTAATGCAGGTTTGTCAGCAATGAATTTTGTTTGTTATTTAGTTAGTTGTTTTTCTTTTAGTTACACCCCTTCCTGACTGGGTTTGATTATTAACATGTGGAAATAAACTTTTATAAAGTGCGTAAGGGTGCACAGTACAAAAGGTTTGAAAGAAATGTAGAGGTCTCAACTTGGAAGATATTTGAGGTTTAAAGCTATAGTGCGTAGTTTCTGTCTCCCCGATGAGGAATTCTAAGTAATGACAACAAAACTGTCGTCACGTCCACATGATACAAGCCTTCCATGACCGTGCACCGCCACCCCCCTCCACGCAGTTGCTAGTATTCAAGGAGGACACAGAGGATTAAAAAAACATGATGGACTCTTGAGAAGAGGTCATTATCTTCACTCGAGTTTCTGCGGGAGAAAATCACCGGACGCCACAATCTGTCTCTTTCTATACTCTCTCCTTTCTCTCTTTCTTTGAAATTTATTTCAAAAATGTGTTAAAAAAAATAAATAAAATCAGCTCATTCAGAAAAATAATATGACATATAATAGACACATAATAACAAAACACTTTTTTTCTTTTCTTTTTTTCGACATGTCCGAAAAGGTCCATGTCCGAAATCTTCTAAACATAGCCATACTGAGAAATACAGAGAGAGTTGTGTGGAGCTGGTAGTTTTAATTAGCTTTGTAGCAACTCATTTGGCAATGGCTTGAATGTAACGGACGTTCATTAATATCAAAAAGTTATGCACTAAAGCTTTAATAAAAGTCAACTACTATATGGGGCTTGAAATGGCTTCTGTGAAACCGCTCATTACCCATTTCTGCCCTCTGGACAAAAACATGCAGTATAGACAGATGGCATATCTAATGTTATGTGAATACAGATCATTGTGAAGACAAAGACATGCAGATGAACATAATTGTGCAGTGAATCTACTGGAGCAGCAGGTAAAGCTGGAGGCACAGACCGACAGAAGTAGCTTAATGTTAGAAGAGTGAGCATGTGCTGTAAGGTAGCTGGTTCACATCCCAGCAGCAAATGTGTGGGAAGCAGAAAGAGACTTGGATTAATTTCCCACAACCTCAAAGTAGTTATTATTATACTCTATATGTTGGAGCGTGCCGCCTTAAGCCTTGTAGCAGCTGCTTTCTGAGAAACTAGATTCATTTGAAACACAAGCCCTGGTAAGAGCTTTGATGTTTGATATGACATGATGCACCATCAGGATCTTTTTCATTTTAAAGCTCCTGGCTCAGAGCAGCAGGCGGGTCTGAGGCACACGGGAGTAAATATCAGGAGGGATTTGGCTGTGAATGACAGGGCGATACTGCCACCTCCAAATCTGTGTTTCTGATCGTACGTGTGTGTGCGTGTGTGTGTGCGCATGGTACAGGGCCTGTTTAACGGTTTGTCAAGATATTGACATGAATGTTAATGAGGACATTGATATGTAAATATTTGAATGAGGGTTTGTTAAGTTGTTTATGTCTGTCATTTCTAGGATGATTTCTAGCACATCACTGCTTCTCAAGTCTCCTACGACTACAGCCAACAATTACTTTCATTATTGATGAAAATGCACATAACTTTCTTGATCCATCTCTTGGTCTATAACATGTTAGAAAAATCAGAAGTTGTTTGTGGTTTACCTGAAGGTGTTGGACAACTGGCCTGGTCAGCTTTGTTGGGGGTTTTCCCAGAGGAGGATGGAGCGGTGGATGGCCTCTCAAACAGTTTGTCCTCCATGTTGGCCCTTTTGACGTAAACACACGACTTCCCCAGCAGCACAATACTGTTCAACACTTTAAGTGTAACCAGCCTAAACAGGGAGAAGACCACTGATTAAAGAGGTGCATTTCTAACTGGTAGAAGCATTTGGCAGCTCAAGCAATCGCACCGTGAATTAAAAACTCTTTGCATACCTTCAAAAAATACTTTCTGTTTTAAAGCAACACTAGAGAACTTTTCCCGCTTCGGTCCCCCTACAGGTTGGAAGTGGAATTGTCCATTACATTACATTACATTATGCAAGTTTGCCAGATCGGGTAGCGGATCTGTAGTTCAAATGAACTGGACAATGTAATGTAATGGACAATTCTGCTTCCAACCTGTAGGGGGACCGAAGCGGGAAAAGTTACCTAGTGTTGCTTTAACAGTCTTCTACAGTTAACCAACGTTGCTGGATGATGAACTTTCATTTGTGAAATAAAATATTGTGATGTTGTCTTCTGTTTCTTGTATTCAACTGTGTGTTAATTTTGTGTGAAGCACTTTGGGCTGCATACTTGCATTTAAAAGTGCTATATAAATAATTAAATTAAAGACTTTTAGCAATTGGAGTTGTTTTGCCAGTTCGGTTGATGGATTCAGCACCAAGATGAACTGTAGATTTGATTAAAGAATATAGCAAAATAATGTGGATTATGATTTTAGTCATAACTGAACAGCCTATTCCATCTTTCTTGCTGTTATTCAGTGCTGGGATGTAGCTGAGTTATCACAGTGCGGTCTTGAGCCTCAGCTATAATGAATCTCCTCTAACATCTGGTTTCGCTCGCCACTGTTCACATTCCACCACTGACTACGGCATGTTGATGTGTACCATCCTTCTGTGTTTCTGGGCTTTGCCATCAGGCCCAACATCTGACACTGTGATATGAGAAAGACAGACATATTTGGGTCTGTGGACCACTGCTCGCTGTGACAGGGTGTTTCGGACAGAGAGCGTGTCAGCATGGCTGAGTATTTGCCAAGGCACAGTGGTCTGTGAGAGCCAGAGTTATTTTTAAATCAGGGGGTTGGGGAGGCCAGAGATGGCACTAGAGATGACAACATTGTATTCTTCACCCTGAGGGAAACTCTCCAATGGTACGAGCTCAATGGGATCCGGCAAATGATAGTGAGCGAGGCAATCATCAGCTCAGCACAGGGAGATTGTGAGGGCACAGTGTAAATACTTATGTAACTGTGTGTGTCTCTGAATTATAATCTCAGTGTGTGTTTAGGACAGTGCCTGCATGTGTTAGTGTGACTCTGCAAGCATGTCTGTATACAGCACATGAAAGTATCTGTGCATATTAAACACAAAATAGTCATATTTACATATCCACTGATATATGACTAAATGTTAAGGTAAAAGAAGGGAAATAAAGATGTTGACCTCAATTACAAGGGTACTTCAATAAGAAGAAGGGAATGACAACATATCACCATCAACCATCAAATTATTTTGTTTGTTCAAGCGCCCATATTATGCTCATTTTCAGGTTCATAATTGTATTTTAAGGTTGTACCAGAATAGGTTTACATGGTTTAATTTTCAAAAAACACCATATTTTTGTTGTACTGCACAGCTCTCTCTCACTGCTGCAGATCCTCTTTTCACCTGGTCTCTGTTTTAGCTACAGAGTGAGACCTCTTTTCTTCTTCTGTACTATCTTTGATTACACTCACACATGTGCAGTAGCTCAGATGTCGATCATGTCAGCTAGCTAACTCTAGAGACAGTAAAAGAAAGCCTATTTCTCCAACTTTGGTCAGTTACGAGGCAGGATTAGCTGGGAGACTTTTAAATGAGGGCGCACATGTAAGTAGTTCTTTTGTAGATTATGGTGAACTTGTGTGTGTTGTAGCAGTGCTTTGCTATTGAGAACGAGGTAGCATGCTAGCGTTAGCATTAAAGTTAGCATGCTAACGCTAAGAGCTAACGGTTGTTGTTAGCCAGCTCATTTCGGATTGTGACATCACAAGCTGGGTCGATTTTGAACAGCTCACTAGGAGACTAAAGGCAGGACACATTCAGAAACCCGTATATCACTCAAAACAGCATGGATGGATTTTTTTCAAAGTTTGTATGTGTGTGGAAGCACCAGAGACACAAAATAACACCCCAAATCCCAGAAAAAGTGTTTTTTTATTGCACATTAGTGCATCAGTTTCAGCCTTTAAATCTCCTCCTGAGCTAAATTTTGTTCTTTCAGATTAAAATAGATTCAGCAAATGACAAATGAAAATGCCAAGTTCAGTGTTACAAATACAGCAAGGCTCAAAAGGCTCCCTCAATTTTGGATGCTGAGCAGGGTGATCCACAATAAAATCATGTAATAACAGTGATATTTAATTCAACAGTATAAATGTAATAGACTTACCCGAGATAAAAGAGGAACACACACGTGTATGAAAGAGCTCCCTGCACCTTTATCGAACTCATTACCACTCGGATGAGCTGTTAAAAGATTAAAAAGCTGAATAAATGTACAATCTGCCTTGGAAAATAAAAAAATAAAAAAAGAATGGTGAGAACCATCAGGCAGCTATTCTCAGCTTGTGGCATTAAGTACAAATTATAGGAACGTCTTGTTCATTTTTATATGCCGATGACTAACTATCTTCTTGTGTCAAGTGTCTGAATAGCAACATAGTGCAGCCTTTCTTACCAGAACAGCCAAAGGCAGAGGGATGAAGCCCATCCTCCGGGCCACTGAGTCACTGTAGTCTGTGCAAGCCTACACAGTGACAGACAAGCACACATTACAGCACTCGACAATACTGCATTGATTAGCTGCGAAGGCTCAATGCAATTTATGTAAGTAAGTAATGAGACAGGTGCTTACGTTCTTCTGTCGACTACTGAGAAGATCGAAAGCCAAACTGGCCCTGTATTCACTGTAGACCTGGACAAGAGAAAAAAATGTATGGGAGCAAACAAGACTTCATTAGGAAACTGACCAGTATGTGAGTCGTTGTTGAGTTGGGGAGTAGGCCTGCACGATAAATCGTTATTAAATCGTTATTAAATCGCGATCTCGATTCACCCTGTTTGCCATTTAATTTTTAATTGACTTAAAAAATGAAGTGGCTTCATCCTCAGCCAATGACAAAGCGCCTTTTAGTCACGTGTTTCACTCGTCATGCGAGCGCGGTAGTTCGGAAATAAACCAAATGGATATTGATGAAAACCCAGGTACTAGTGACGAGAATCAGCCAACCACTCAGTCTCAAACCGAACTCGTTCCGAAAAAAGGCTCACATTCGGTGGTGTGGAAGTATTTTGGATTCAAGCAAGACAATGAGGGTCAGTCTGATGTGATTTGCAAGGCATGCTTTGCCCTCGTTGCAGCACCGCAAGGTAACACCACAAATCTTTACCAGCACCTCAAACATACTAAAATATGATGAAGCCGTACAAGGCAAGAGGTCCGAAAGACGTTTCAATTAGCCTATTTACAGCCATGTTCAGGGCCATATTCAGCGCAGTGCGTTAAACTTCTATTTTTGGTAACCTACTTGCATGGCCAGCTGAATGTTAATTCTAGAAAAGGCAAGCAGTTAAAAGAGTGTGCTAAGAAATCATTCTGTTTTTGATACTGTACTTAAATTGGCAATTGACAAACTCCATTTATCTAGAGACTGAAGCTGTAGCATTTTGATTGACATGTTTGAATTATGTAAAGACATGTTCAAGGAGTTCAGATAGAGCCTGTATCAGGGCCATCTTTAGTTCAATGTGTTATATGTCACTATTTTTGGTAGCCAACTGTACTTAAATGGCCAGTATGTACTTTATTTTCTTTATTCATTTAAGCCTCTATGTTTACAGGCTTGTGGTGATGCGCAATGTGCTACAGGTGCCAAAGATTCATTTTTTTCCCCGAATCGTGCAGGCCTATTGGTGGTGGGAGTAAGATTTTTTTAGAAATAATGAACATAAGGTTTGGTCCTTACATCTGCAGTGATGTCATTAAATTTGGTGATGAAAGCATGTTTAATGATGTCAACAGCAACTTCAGAGGTGACAACCATGAAGACATCAGGGAACAACACCCAAAGGTGGTCTGTGGGGAAAAAAATAAAAATAAAAAAATGGCACAACAAACTTGTATTAAAATGTCAATATTTGTTTTAAATCTAAATTATGAGTGCACATGCTCAAGAATCCTTCCCTGGATGTTGTCTACATTCTGCCTACAACAAACCAGGAAGTAAAACCAGTTTACTTTTGTTGGCCACTGTTATAAAACAGTGGGAGTTAAAATATCAATGAATCTCAGTTGAACACATGAAATTGTAGAGGTACAATTCCAGTAAAAATAGGTTGTTGATGTTGTGTTCACTGCCTACTGCTGAGATTGTCTGATCCAGGATTCAATGTGGTGACACTTAGGTTACAACCTTCAAGTTTTGCAAATATTAGCAAGTTAGAGAAAGAAGAGTCCCAAAACACACGAGTCATACAACATTTAAAGCTGTATTAATAGACTTTCAGCACACAAACCAACATTAGCATTAATTTGGAGTTATGTTTCTGTGCACCTCACTCTCCTTTTAGTCCTGGTTTTATTCCCCACCAACTGCTGAGGGAAATATCTGGCTGTGAGACTAAACCAAACCAGTAAATCTGTGGGCCTCAACAACAAAACTGCAGTCAGGTGATAACTATGAGCAACTGCCATCATATAAGTAATTTGATCCATTGTTAAATATATTGATTCATGGAGCTTTACGTAATATAACTACTCACACAATTCAATGCATGAGTTTTCAATTGCTATTAACATATTTCACTACAGGTTACAATACTTGTATTATGTTTTTTAAATACTTAATGAGCAAAATAGTTTTGGCTCTAATCAAAAAGTGTGTAAGCAGGTACTTTGATTCTGTATAATGTAAGAAGTGTAGGCACCACTAATGCGCCATGGAAGATAAGTAAATTACTGGGGACTTGTGATTTGTAGCTCTGCTAGTATTAGCACATCAGTGTTATGATTGCAGCTGACAGGCCACGTCTGTCATCTACTGTGTGTCTGGCTTTGAGACTGACAGGAGGAGTTGAGTGTTTTCAGACAGCTCTCCCACAGAAACACCCAGCTCTCATCCTTCACTCTGCTTTGTCTCATTCACTTTTTGTTGGGAGAGAAAAAGATCCCCTAAGGTGTTGCAGTGGGTCAAACGAAACCAAAACAGCAGGAGAAAAGCTGCTCAGCATATTTTTCGGAATATTTACCATGACAAGTGACGACCCTTCTACTAGGGTGGAAATATAACCTTTAACATATAGTGAGTTGTTCAAAGAAATCTGCTTTTGAAATAGACAAACTATGTTGAAAACACTGTCTGTTTGCATTTACAATAAAAGAAAAGAAAAATCGGTTACACTTTACTTGAAGGTATCTACATAAGAGTGACATGACAGTCATTAACGTGTCATAAACAAGTCATAAACGTTTATGACATAAAGCTTCTTGTCATTCGGTTTTTGTCACGACAAGTTATGGTTAGGGTTAGGGTGATGACAGTGTCATGTGTTCATGACAGTGTCATGTCATTCTTATGTAGATACCTTCAAGTAAAGTGTTACCGAAAATTCTAATAAACCGCAGCTTGAGGAAGAACAGTTAATTACCTGGTTTCCATGCAAACTGCTCCATGTTCCTTAGACAAACAATGAGCAGGAGAACGTAGCTGGTGAACCTTTCCTTGATATCTGCAGGATAAAATAAATACATTTGTGATTACAATTTCTTTGGAACAAGTTGGTTAAAGAAGCATTCACATCAAAGACAACTGCAGTAACGTTGCATTCACCCACATTTGGTACCCTCATTCTGCAGTTGTGTTTCAGCAGTTGGTGTTAAAGAAGGTGTGAGAGAATGTTTTAAATTAGATCTGTCAGTTTTACAGTGATGCGCTTTGCTAAAAAAAAAAAAAAAAAAAAAGGTGCTATGAAAAATGTCTGAAATAAGTCACTGTTCATACATTACAGCAGCATATCACAGTCACAAGGCTTTTAGTCTGATCACGGTATTGCATGCTATAAAGATCCATCTACTGTAATTTGAAGACCCAGGTGTTAATGTTTAGGATGCCATCATCTGTGCTAGTTAGGACCACGCTCAGCTCCATCAACAGAAAATCTTCCATGATGTGAGTGAACAGCGAGAGGGAAATGGCAGCTCATTAAGGCTTCTTGTCTTCTGCTGTCATGAGAATACAATAAGAGTGACTGAGATAGAAACATGCTGCCTCCGGGAATCAAAAGAGAAATGCATGATACATTTAATATCTCTGTGTTGTATGACTATCAAATCGATAAATTTCATAAAGGACTTGTATGTAAATAAGATAAATTGTTGTTCATGTTTTTCCATTTCAGTTTGACACTTAACATTTTACTAAAAATCAATTAGTCATGTTGACTATATGTCAGTCATACAGACAACAAACTGATGAAAAGCAAATGTTTCATCTACATGATTAACTCAAAATTAGGGCTGAAACGATTCCTCGAATAACTCGAATAAATCGATTACAAAAAATCCCCGAAGCAAAATTCTTTGCCTCGAAGCTTCGTTAAATCAATGGAATTAAGGTTGTACGGCTCACTGTGTTTCCGCACGGAGGATTATTACTAGCACACAGTTTGACGCTTCTGTGGACACCATAGACTGTATATTAATAGTATATGGTGGACACAAGACTGACGGCCCAGATTACAAATGAAGGAAGACGAAAATAGCGAGGGTCTAAGAGACAGGCGAGAGAAAACGACAGAAAGGTTGGGATCATTTTAAGCTGCAAACATGCTGCTACATCATCTCTGTAGAAAACATCTAGTGTACTCATCCGTTCCACGGAGCAAACCCGACACAAGGTAATCAACGTCTGCTGCTCTCGTCCATAGCGCTGTTTTACACAACTAGCCTACAGCATGCTACTCTGCAAATAGCCATGTTTTACCAACAAGCTAAAACGAAAGCTGTCGGTTTGTGGTCTAACTGTTTATTAGTTTGCTACTAATCTTTGGAAACTTAGCTGCTGCCGGAGACAAACCGGCTCCTCCCCCCAGCATGGCCCCTTAATATGCACGTGAATGACATCATCATGCCAGTGATGTCTGCATTCTTTATTCTTTCTCCTCACTGTGTATTAGGCTTCTGAAAATGTGTCCCCCAGAACAGTGTAGTTGAATAGTCTTGCTGTAAGCTTTGTACCGTCATATTTACCCTCTGGTCAGTGAACAGCTCTTTTGCCTATCCAGCGCAAAGAGCCAGAGGCAAGAAGGGGAAGGGGGCGAAAAAGATTTACATTTGGGCCACCAAAAATGTACTTGGAATTTGGCAATAAAAAATGTTGCTTTTTCTAAAAAAGAAAACCAGTCTTTCGTATACATACAAAAGACAGGTTTCCTTTTTTTTTTTTAGTACGCAGCAATAATAAATATTTACTATTGACGTTTACTAAGTATTTCTTATTAAGTATTTCTTACCCGATTAATCGATGGAATAATCGGTAGAACAATCGATTACTAAAATAGATAGCTGCAGCCCTACTCAAAATTAGGCTTTTTGAAACGAGAAAGTGTTCCTTTCTAACATACAGTATGATGTCTTCAAAATGCTTGTTTTGTCCAAACAACAGTACAAAATATATTCAATTTATAATGACATACAACAGAGATGCTGTACAACCAAGAGATTTGATTTGAAAGGACACCAGAAACTAGATGCTTTTTATTATTTATCCAGAAGTTTGTTTCTCTCACTCTTCTCAATACTTAAAATGATGTATTAAATGTATGCTCTCTGATAGGACATTGAAGATCTTACCACTGTTTGACATTTGGAATAAGTTGTTCTTCTCAAATTTCTTGAACACACTTCCTTTGATCTCCACAAACTGTGATTCAGACAACAGAAGAACAAAGAAATAAATGCAGTTAGCAACATTTATGATCCAGAAAATACTAAATAGCTGCTTGCAGCTGCAACATTTATGTTTTATCACCAACATGCCAAGTTTCATTTTTCTGGAATACATATGCATACAAATCATTTAACTTAAATAACGTGTGTGAATATATTTTGTTTGTGCTAGAGTGTAGCTGCTTAAACAAATCACATCAGGCAGATTATTGTGTACAACAATATCTTGGGTAGCATACAAATGCTTATCTGCATGTGTGTATGTGTGTGCACTGACATTGTTGGACATCATGATGGTGAGCAGGGACTTGTTGTGTGAGTTGAAGGCGACATTCAGTGTGGAGGCTTGGACCATGATGAGGATGGCATGGAGGACTGAAAAACAGCCACTTAGGACAACAACTGATTTAAAAAGGATTTGAGCACTGACTAACCACTTCATTAAAACTTAATTAAAAGTATACATCTTAATAGTTGAACAGACCACATTCTAACCACAGTCATGACTTTCCTTTGACATATCCTTGAGCAAGAATCTCTGCCCTGCTCATTCCCTGGAGGTCACGCAGTACTTTATAATGGCAGCATCAGTTAAATGCTCACAGTACAAGTACAGTACAAGTAATTTAAATCTACTAAAATCCGTGCTGAAAACAATTTATGCAAATATACTATATTGCACTGAACTGAGCTGGTTCAGGTCCCTGGTCTTGCCCAAAGAGAAACAGAATAAATTTCTGCCTTTTAGTTCTTGTCTGTCTCGTTGGAAGAAAATCAAACCAAATTTCCTTCTGGTGTGTTGGCCAAGTGATCAACACTTATGGGGCCCTATTTTAGCGATCTAAGCGCACAGCGTGAAGCGCATGGCGCAGGTGCGTTTAGGGCGTGTCCAAATCCACTTTTGCTAGTTTGATGGCAGAAAAAAGGGTCCGTGCGCCGGGCGCATGGTTCAAAAGGGTTGTACTTAGTGTCTTCATTAATTCATAGGTGTGTAACATGCAATAAACCAATCAGAGTGTCATCTCCCATTCCCTTTAAAAGCCAGGCGTGTTTGTACCTTGGCGCATTGCTATTATGATGGCGGATTTGCACCGTAATATTTTTATTTGTAATCTTTTGCCTGTTTGTATTCTGCTGTGCTTCCCTTTGTGTGTGTGTTTGTAACAAGCATAGTGTGCACTGTGCATGAGCCTAGGTGCATTTTACTAATTCGCTGTTAAAATAACAATGAAATGCTGCGCTATTGACTTGACCAGGTTTTTGTTGGTCAATGGTGCAATCACTTCCCCGCTGCCTCAAGATAGTAATACGCCAAGAATTCACCTGAACACACCTCCCTGTAAGACCAGCACACCCATGGACGCAAAGATGGGCGGAGGTGCATTTGCTATTTAAACGATGTGGGCGCTGGATGGGAAATTGACAACTGCGTCGGTCTTAAAGTAGCAAAGGCACTTGCGTTGGGTGTTACGCTGCGCCGGGTGCAAAATAGGGCCCAAAGGCTTCATTTATCTTTTTTCAGTGGTCACACACAGCTCACCAAACTCACAAAGAAAATGCTGGTTATGGGCATTTCATGAGACTGTGGCTGTTATGTCATCTGTCATAACAACATAACACAGAAGAAAGAGACGCCCATATTTCTGCTGTGGATCTGACCTAGAAGGATACAGACGTAAAAGACAGCCATGAAGAAATGAGGAATGACTCCTATGCTGTCTCTTTTCCGTTCTTTGGGTTCTGTGGCCGTCCAGTAGAGAGCGTCCAGGATGTCTTGACCGAAAGAGGAGAAAAGGCGGTCGGCCACCTTACAAAGAAATGACAGATAAGATCATAACATTAATAATGGCATGTATTTCAAGCAGATGTTTGGTTCATTTCCTCTTTTATCTTTTACATTACATGAATGCATCTTGTTCTTATTACTGTTGTTAGTATATATTATTTTATTTTATATCATCTATTGGCTGTTTATCACATCATCTGTAGGCTAAGCTAAATCACTCTATATAACAAATCTCATATCAAATAAAAGTTAATTCCAACTGCATCAAATGTGCAGTCTGACATATATTGCATGTTAACCTTTGCCACATCAAGAATTTCTAGGTAATTCCCTGGTTTTGAAAAAAACTTTTCCACTTTGAAGACCCAACATTAGTACAGTACTATGGGTGATCATTCTGTAACTAAATGAAATCAATCTGGAGCTATGCAATAAACCTACATTTGTCTCACTATAAGCAAGTGATTACACATATTTCTTTTCTTATTTTATTTTCTCAGACCACAACTGCCAGAACCAAGTTTAGTTGTTGTTTTTTGCATTTGGTCCATTTAGGTTAGAAGAAGTGTTCCAGATTTATACATCTATTGCGTGTATATACAGTAAGTCCAAAACTATGCACACTGTATGCACAAAACTGGAACAGACACACACAGATTCGTAAAAAACTGAATGCACTAGAAGGTTTGAATCCACCCATGTTTAATACGTGCAGTTATTTTACCACCAAACGTCAGCTGTTAACGTATAAAATATGAAGTACCTCCAACATGTTGTAGATGATGTAGAGTTTGATGACAGACTGCCCTCTGATCTGGTGGTAAATCATGGAGTAATCGACATAATGCATCATGGAGAAGCACAGCACCATGATCAGACCCTTCAGCACGTCACATACCTGCGCTGGCTGCAGCAGCCGAGAACCGCTGACCACACACACAAAACACACAGAAAGAGCAACTTACAGTAACTGTATTGAATATAAAAACACATTAACCAACCTTTTTGAACATTCTTGTGTACTTAACACATACTTGCATGCTGATGAGTACAGTATATCCAAAGATAGGGTTTATTCTTAACATGTACACACAATAATAACATCAAATAACCTGAGTGAACAATAAAATGTGTTTGTACTCAGGTGTGTAACCATGACTGCAACAGTACTGACTACTGCTGGTTATGGCGGCTCTGAGTCGCTGCTAATTATACCATGTGAGGACACAGTAGGTCAACACATAGGGGGGGGGGGTAAATACTTCATTTCTGTTCAAAATGAGATATCCCACATAAAGGAAAAGGCTACAAGAAGTGATAACACAAAAACACAATATGTAAGTATCTCCTTTATACCAAATGTTATCTCATTCATAACATTTATCTCATTTTAATATGTTTCTGTTTTTGTTCTGTGCCTCGGTTTGTATAAAGATTCAATATTTGTTGTTCTTATCTACCAAACTGACTACAGCACACCAACAAAGATTTGTTTGTGTTTGAGAATCTATCTTTATGGAAATATTTCAATTTTGTTACCAAAATGGGTGCAGCATTTTGGACAGAAATATTTAAAATGGTGTTGCAAAATAAATGGAAGAAAACACACAAGCTTAGCTGTCACAAACCGCAAGAACAGCAAATCATGTCTATAATTACATAATCTTTAATGGGTAACAACGTGTTTAAAACATGTGCAGCTTTCATAATTAATAGCAATGGTTGGCAGTGGCAGCTTGAGAGCATGTTAAGAGGAGGGCTGACAAATCCATAGGACCGGTTATTTTGTATTTACTATGACAGGGATAACCGGGAAGAGCCAGAGAGAGAGCTTAACTCTAAGACATCCTGCATATTTTACATGTCAGCTGTGAGACTGGACTATGTGTGTCCCCAACCACTACTAACTACAGCAAGAAGAATAGGTTTCATACACTCACCACACAGGCTTCTTACTGAACATAAATCACAACTTCAATATTCAAAAACATTGTGTTGTTCATACAGAATTGCCCCAGAGAATACAATAAAATTTCTCTCAATAACAGCCATCTCCCTTAATATTTAACAAGTTGAACCCCGCCCTACAGGTAACAATTCTCCACTAAATCACTATAAACCACAATACTTGACTAACTCACTAGAGCACAAAACATGACACAACAACTGGCTACTCCTACAGCCATCATACCTTAATTAACTTTAGCGGCTGTTGATTAGTCTTGCAACACAACAACAGGGCTACTCCTCACCGTGTTACACCTTTTTAAAGCATGAAAGAGGGAAAGAAATCATGTATCAGATGGAAGAAGAAATAGTGGGCTGGAGGGTGTGGAGATCTATTTTTAGACTCAAAGCTGAGAAAGAGAGGAGAAAATGGCCTGAGTATTGGAAGATGTGGAAAGGAGCTTATTTAATGTAAGCGTCTTCTGAATTGTGTGCAGCTGAGCACACAACTGTGAAGAGAACGGGATGAGATGAACATCTGGGCCGTTTTGTTCAAAGCGTAAAAGACAACGACTCCCTTCGTAACCAAACAATAGTTGGGCTTTAATTTGAGCACACTGAATTTATGAAGGGTTTCATTGATGAGGTGGACTTATATCTATACCTATGACAAAGGATAAGAGTCAGATAAACTGTACTACCAATATGATATTGAAGATTTCTCGTGGTTTGTTTTCCTGAAGCCACGGCTCCATCCAGTGGTCACCTCTGTATTCATTCATGTAAAAGAGGCATGGCTCAAAAATAACAACAAAAGCTGGGCTCCTACCGATTACCCATTAATGAATTAATGTAAAGATTTTGTTCAGTGCTCAATGTACAATTATTTACAATAGATAAATACATGTTTAGTGTACTAGGGCAAAGTTTACTGTAGCAGAAGATACATGACTGAGGGTAGAGATAGAATAAAAAAATATGAATATAAAATAAATAGGAATGCTTGGACTACAACACACACAGAGGGAGTGTGACTTCATTCTCTGCTCAGGACGCCATTACTCCATATCTTTACATAACAAATATTTGTTTGCTACTATTTTAATATTCTGAATATCGTGTACAGCCTCTTTAAGGTGATGTCTTCCCTTATTTTTTTCAATCAACAGTCCAAAACCCAAAGATATTTCATTTACAATGATAAGAAAACAACAGAAAAGCAGCAAATCCTCAAATTTGCAAAGTTAGAACCGGTGAATATTTGACATTTGTGCTCGATAAATGACTTAAAAGAAATAATAAAATCATTAAAATTATTACTGGTTAATTTTCTGTCAATCTTCTTATCGAATAACAGATTCACAACATTACACTTCTCTTGAAAACACGTTTAGGTAAACAGTAGCTTTTGAATTCAGGTGGTTAAGGTGGTAATGCATCTTATTCTCAACATGTGCGACACACTCAGCTCTCTGGAGGCAAAGCTGCAGGCAGTGTAGCCTGTACAAAGCAGCTTTCACTATCTCTATTCTACAAGCAGTATCTCCATAACACACGTGAATATTATGCATGTTTGAGCGCAGTCAGTGAGTCAGCTATGTGCTGCATTCCAACTAGCCATCACTATGTGCCATTTACTATATGCATTATTAGCCTGACAGGCATTAAGACTGCACCAGTAAAAGAAAAGAGCTTGATTTCTGATGCAAAACCTTGTTAGAGAAGCAAACCTGCAACCTGCAGAGCAGCTGGGGGTATCTGTGCAGGGAAGGTGAATAAACAGAGTTTTCCCTTCCCTTAAACAAGACAAATGAGCCCCAAACTGCCTTAGAGGAGCTGTGCAATAAGCTGCCCTCCAGTTTAAGCATGTGCAGCTGTATCACTGACAAGCAACATGGTGATGAGAATGAGCATGCACTCTCAGCAAACCTTCCCTGGATGAGTTTGAAAAAAAACAGACTTATGCGGAACCAACATGGCTGCTCTGGCTCGAAGAATGGAAACATGACATGAGGTGTCGAGCTGTATATTAACAGACACAATGGAGATGAAGATAAACCGGTGAATGGATGTGGAGGCCAGTTCAGGACAGTGATAACATTTATGAAGCATTGATAGGCTTTAGGGAGCGTACCTGCTTCTCCTGCAGTAGGGGCATGTGCGTGCCCTGCAGGGGGGAGGAAAGCGAGGGGAGAATCAGATAGAGGGTGAGGTGAGGAAGACGGGCAGTGTCCATCAGGGGGGAAGGAGGGGGTCTTTGGGTACATATGAAACTGTATGTTTACTGCACTTTTCAGTGGTGGAAGAAGTATTCAGAGATTTTACTTATGTTAAAAAAAGTAATACTATAGTGTAAAAAATACTCAGTTACAAGTAAAAGTCCTGCATTCAAAATCTTACTCAAGTAAAAAAAGTATACAAAAAAATATTAGCATCGAAACATAGTTAAAACACCAAAAGTTAAAGTACTCATTTAATAATAATAATAATAATAATAATAATAATAATAATAAGTATTATTATTAATTGCATGCATTAATGTGTTAATCACTAATGTTGCAGCTGGTAAAGGTTGAGCTAATTTTAATTACTTTATATACTGCTGGGTACCTTAACCTCTGATACGATATCATAATTTCATTAGTTGATTTGTATTTAGTATTAATAATCTAGATCTGCAAACTAGTAACTAAAGTTGTCAAATAAATGTAATGAAAAAAAGTGTAAAAAGTACACTATTTGCCTCCAAAATGTAGTGAAGAATACGTATAAAAGTAGCACCTCAAAATTGTAATTAAGTACTTGAGTAAATGTACTGCTTTTCAATTTCAATATTACATACTTTTTATTACTATTTGGGTCAATGTGTGTTCAAAGTGAAACCGCTGTTAATGAAAACATATAGCAAAAGATGACTCTTTGACAGTTGGCTAAAAGCTACATTGAGTATTGTTTTTCCAGATATTTTGTACAAACCCCAAACTTATCAAGGCCTAAACACTATCACATTCATTTTCAGACATAGTGTTGAATTTAGAAGCCTTGAAGTGCTTGAATGTAAACAGAAAGACAGCAACATTATCCTGGTAAGAGGCAGACCAGTTATTTGACAAACCTTGACAGCTGATATAAAATAAGTGATCAGAAAACTTGACCAGAATGTCTTTAAGGCCTATTTTTGCTCCATGTGGAAGAGGAAAACAGCTGCTATGTTTAAAACTATAGTATGTGTTTATCTGTTTATAGGGAAATACACAAAACAAAAGTCATGAACTGGTGGCATATTACAGCAATATATCAGCAATATTATGCTTTTTAACATTTTACCAGTGCACAGAATGTGGATATTTGCTGTTTGAAGAAGCAACCAATAGTTAAAGATGACCATGTCGTAAGAGAGAAACAAGACAAGCATTTCTCACAAAGCCTTTTCATACAACATTAGCTACTAGGTCTGTTTAAATCTGTTTAAATCAAGAAACCAAAAAGGAAGAGGGTAAATGTTGCATTACTACAAATCATGCTCATATACCAAACAGAACACAACAACTTTTAGAGTCATGTGTATGCATGTATTTGTTTGTGTGTGTGTGTGTGTGTGTGTGTGTGTGTGTGTGTGTGTGTGTGTGTGTGTGTGTGTGTGTGTGTGTGTGTGTGTGTGTGTGTGTGTGTGTGTGTGTGTGGTGTCTGTGTGTGTCTGTGTGTGTCTATGATTTAGCTCCACTTGTATAATAGGGCTGTACAATTATTTATGAATGATAACTGCAAACACAACTTTGGTCAAAATTTACAAGGCAAAACATTGTTGCATTACATTACAAATATTGTGTTTAGCAAGTATAAGCTCCTAAATATAATTCAACAAGTTGGAGATTTTTTTAAATAAATTAAATATCTGTTATAAAATACTTAAGTACCATCCTTCTACTCCTGTGCTAGCACTCACTGGCAGCCATGCAGCATTCTTTCTATTCAGCTTATTGTATAACATTTAGAAAAGTTATACCAGGAAATGGCAACAATTAATACTTCCACTGCCACTCTCAAACTGAAATGGCATTAGTACAGGCATGAAAATGGGTCAGGGGTGAAAAAGGTGAGAAGGATATTACCTGTCTAGGGGGGTCCGGGGGCATGCTCCCCCGGAAGAAAATTTTAAATATTCCATATTTTAAAGCATCAATCTGATGCATTTTGAGATGCATTTTTTGCCAACCAACAATATAATATTTCAATATGCACTCATTAAAGTTAATTTGACTGGCAAAACAGTTAAAGTCCTTCTGACATTACACAATAATAAAAGTCATAATTTTTAAAGACTAAAAAGTTTTGGATCAATTTTTACTACTTCCAACCATATGTTAAATAAAGAGTCAATGTGGATTTACATATTGCAATAATATCATAATCCTACAATGAACCATTGTGAAAACTAAAATGTAGTACTTTGGCCAGGTCATCATCAAAAAAGCGAATTAATACATTCAAGATTTTGTCCATGTTGATATTAGCTGCTTTATTTACATTTATTAAAAACGTTGCATTGTTTATCTTTTCATATAGCTAGACGTCTAAACTCTGGGACAAGGCCGTTATGTTTAAATACCTGCCATGCTGAGTCCAAACAGACAGCTTTGTCAAGGCAGTTTGGGCTTCAGATAGCTTTTACAAATCATGTTCCGCTATGAACGTGCACACACGTATTGTTTGTATCACGGTCGGTCAGTAAAGGCGCAGTCGCAGTCTTAACAGTAGCGGTCGTTGCCGGTAACGTACTCGTATGACAGAGTGCACGGACCGAAGCTTTGTGACTAGCATCTAATGACTAGCAAGCACTGTCTTACCGCTGCTGCCGTCCAAAACATGCGCTGCAGAAGCACCTGGCTCCCTCAAACGACTTCCCGTCTCCACCCTTTTCTTCTTGTCCTCCATTCATGCCCAGCGCCATTTGTTTTAACTACTTTCTCAACTAAAGCTACAAGTTTGATAAACTTTGCCTACATTTTTTTTAGCCGCGTTACCACGGAGAACACACCGGCACCGCACTCTGACATTTCGGCAAAGACCCGCCCTACTTTGCATCCGATTGGCTACAACTCGTTTCATTGGTCTAAAATAGTCATAGGCCAGAAATTGGGCACCAGGCCCGAGTACTTACACCCCCTCTCCCCTTAAACATTTTCTCATTGAATCTACACGATTCACGTAGGTCACCTATTTTGGTTTCAAAACGGCGAATTTCGCCGAAAGGTGAGTGATTTTCATGTCTGTAGTAATTCTCGCCAAGTTACAGGTCAGAGTTGAACCCCACTGAACTATGCAAGAAGCAAACAAGGTGATAAATTTCTGGAAGTCTGGAAATTTAAGTGCCAAACTTAAAACTAAAGTTAAAAAAAACTTTAGGGTATTTTTTTCAAAATGTTGAATCAAATTAAATGATGAATAATCATGATAATCAATTATCAAAGATATCTGTTTATGTGTAATTGTGCAGCCCAAACATCTGAATGTTACTGTAGTACAGCTTTATTCCTGAGGCTTATTATGTGCTGCTGTGTGATTATATTTTATATTGTATGCAGGTTTATGTTAAGCGGCACTTTTGGTTTGCAGGGATAATTACATGTTTTTCTTTGGTAATGTGTACGGGTAGGAGAGTGTGTGTTTAGAGTGTGTGTTTAGGCTCTAACCTGAAGCCACAGCATGGCAGGGTGAGGAGGCGGAGCACGGCCAGCAGCACCCTGAGGGGCAGCAGAGTGAAGACATACAGGAATGCGTCCACACACAGGAAGAAGCCGAAGGTCATCAGCTGGAAAAGTCACACCGAAACACCTCCAAGTGAAACAATGATTGTCAGTGTGAACAACATGCAGTATGCATTAAGCAAAACCTCCCTGTTAAACAATGACCATCAGTGGGAAAGATACCGTACAGCCGGCAGACACATTTACTCATCATCATCTTTAACTATGTATCTGTATCAAAGGACAAGAACAATAACATAAAATAATTGGGGAGGGGGGGACACAACAGTTTCTTTACATCCAAAAGTTATTTCTAGCTGAAAATGTCCCTTCTCGTGGCCAGGTTGGCTCAGTGGGTAGAGCAGGCGCACATATACTGAGAGGCTTATGCCTCGACGCAGAGGTCCAGGGTTCGACTCCAACCTGTGACGATATCCTGCATGTCTTCCCCCTCTCTCATCTAGCTGTCCTATCAATTAAAGGTGAAAAAGCCACCCAAAAAAAAAATCTTCGAAAAGAAAATGTCCCTTCTCTTATTTTCTGAGGACGTCACACATCTTCTTTCCATTGGAGGAAAAGCCAGGAGAAAACTAACAAACTACATGTAACCATAAAATAAAAGGGTAGGCCTAAACCAAATTATGCAGCAGACACATACCTTCACAGTTTTCCACATACAAAACAGCCATTGCCCTTTCATTGTTTTTTAAAATAAGTGAATTGTCTTCTTACTCCTTCTTCTAACTGGAGAAACATAAAGGCATGAGGCAAGTTTTGGGAGAAGCTGGTGGGAGGGTTTGTCTCTCATTGGTGGATTCTATGTGACTTGACTCGTCGTCAGGTGCCCATGAAGTTGGTAAGTCTGCTTAACATAGTAAACTCAGTGAGGTCTTTTATGTTTACACACATTCCTCTCTTGCCCCCAAAGGAAAAACCGAGCCAGTAAGAGCTACGTTCGTCTGGGCTCGCTTGTTCGGATGTATTTCTGCAGAAAGAGGGTCTACTCAACTCCACAAACAATAAACAAAGACACAGAGGAGGATAGCCTCAATGGCCTAATTGTACGATTTTAAAGCATAATTGTTTAATTTCATAAGTTGGGTCAGTTTTCTTAACAGGCTACATGTTAACCTGTGTTTATTATTATTATTTTTTTTTTAGATATATAGATATATAGGTATGTAGGATATGTGACACATTCCTAAAGAGAAGCAGCACACAGTACAGATTAACCACATTTTATGTCTCAACACTGCCACCTGGTGGCTAATGACAAGAACAACAAAAATAAACTGGTGTCAGTGAGTCACATGGCAAAATTCTATGTTTTTTTTTTATATTATATTGTTTTACATACGTCAATTATGTGTAAAAAGTGTATGTATCTACAAGTGTACTTGAGAATGAAACTAATGATGATTTTTTTTTTATTTCTGTTTAGTCTTTTCAGTATTCTTTTTTTATTTATTTAAATTAATTACTTTGTCTATCAATGTTAGGCAAACAAAGACTAAATTGATGTTTTGAAATTGCAAACTTTATCTGACCAGCTGCTACAAAAAACACTAAGTTCAATGTATAATAATATCAAATGGAGAAGGCAAGCTGGTTACAACTTCCTTTGTGAAGCTTTAGCCAACAAATACTGTAGTTGGTTATTATTTACTTGATAAATAACCAAAACAATGAATTGAGTTCAGAATTATTGCAGAACATGTAGGAGGATTATAAGGCTGAGGAATGACTCAGTTTGACATAGAGCTGGGCAATATATTGATATTATATCGATATTGTGATATGAGACTAGATATCGTCTTAGATTTTGGATATCGGAATATCATAATATGGCATAAGTGTCATTTCCTGGTTTTAAAAGCTGCATTACAGTAAAGTTATGTAATTTTCTGAATTTACCAGAATGTTGTAAAATCTCATTGTGTAAATATTTTGTGAAAGCACCAATAGTCAACACTGCAATATCGTTGCAGTATCGATATCGAGGTATTTGGTCAAAAAAATCGTGATATTTGATTTTCTCCACATCGCCCAGCCCTAGTTTGACACAGTTATGGGCTGACTGTGAGCTGTAAACTGAATGAAATAACATCAGACAGATGGTGATAGATGAAGAGAGGGAGAGCAGCTGAGTTCAGGACCTAAGTACCTTCTCAAGCTCCTTGGGAATACGCAGGAATGTGTAAACTCTCTCTCTGCGCTCGGTGTACTTTGCCTCATTGTGTTCCAGGAAGTAGCCTCTGGTGAGCTCTGCGCTAATGAAGCGGGTCAACGACGGATCTGGAACAACATCAGAGCACCAGTGTTACCACAAGGCCATTGTCTGCAACAATTACAACCACAGCGATCAACACAATGAGAGCACCAACGTTTTGAGTGTCACACACTGCAAAGTAAAAGAGAAGGAAACTTCTTTGGATGATGAAAACAGGAGGCTTAACAATATTTTTAGCTCACTGCTCACTGTGCACCTTGAATACATCTTTATAATGGCTGAACCTGCAAAATGACCGGCTTTGTGATACAGAAGGTTTTGTCATGACTAACATGACTGAGAGAAAGTGAGTAAAGTGGTAGTGACAGTTTATTTTAACTCTGGCATACAACTTGCTATGGCTAAGTATAATGAGTCTATGGGTGCAAAATATGATTATTAGTTTAATTTTTGATTAATCTACAAATTATTTTTAATGCATCGCTTAATCATTTGGTCTTTGAAATGTCAGAAAATAGTGGAAATCCATCAAATGTTTCACGGGCTCAAAATGAGAAAGTGACTGACTTAATAGGTCTAAATGCATTAAAAGCTACTTGAAGAATGATAAGAAAATTAAAATAAAGTGATTTATCTTGTTATTAACTCGTTAAATAAAGTGAAAAAGCAAACAGCCTGGATTTGTTGAATTGTCACAGTCGGTTTCATCCTAAATCCCCCCCATACTGTGTTGAAATTATTTCCACTCGACTTGAACCTGTGAGATCCTGTCAAACATGTCACGCTTCCTAAACTGAAGACAAAAATAAACTATTTGTACGTTTTCGATCACATGACCTAACAAAACATGTTGGCTTAACAATCAACAACTTTGCTAAGTTGCACACTGAGAGCACCACAAACATGCCTGGATTACAAAGATATTTAAAAAGTCACAAACTAGGGCCCAAGAACATTGTAATATATTTTAATTTAAATTGAACGAGGAAACACTGCAAAATTGGCAATTATATATTTTTTTCCTCTAGTGCAAATTTGCATCTTATCTCAGCTACAGTGTCATCACAATTTGAACTTTATACTGTCCAATATTTATTCAGTAGTGTTTACCTAACATCAGATATGCCCTGTACTTGATTAAATAAATTCACAATGTGCCGGTCAAATGAGGATCCAACTCAAATGACAAGTTTCAAGTATATACACACACAACACTTTTATCACCTTTATTTTAATGGCTATTACCAAACATGTTGCCTCTATAGTATTTAGATAGTGGTGTACCCAAATCTGTGACATTGAGAGCAACTACAAAAAAGACCAAACGACTGAGCAGGTAAGGTGTGATTACAGTAGGGCTGCAACTAATAATTATTTTTAAGTATCTGCTGATCATGTTCTCGATTATTATATTATTATTATTATTATTATTATTATTATTGACCAATTATTAACCAGTGAAGTATTGATGTTATAATATAGGTGGTCTTATTTAAATGTCATTTTTAATCCGATCCACAGTCAAAAGCCAAGAAGATACATTCAGATATTCCGTAAACCGTCATATAGAAAAACTTAAAATCTTCACTTAAAATCCTCACATTGGAGCAGATGGAACAAGGGTATGTTTGGTACCTGTGCTTAAAAAAAAATGCAAGGATTAATAGAATATAAAAAAAATCTGTCAATTATTAATTTGTCTATGAAGTGATCGATTAACTGTCTCAGCCCTAAACCTAACTATGAAATCTGGCGAGCCTCTGTGTATCTCTGGGGTCACATTCATTTTCTTTCTTTTTTATCATAGTTTTGCTATCATATCGTATGATAGAAATGTTTGCAGAGGAAGTATAGCTCAAATGAATTAGGTCACACGATATGATGGGTGACAGAAAAAAACACCTTAGAGCATGATTTGTGGACACCCGTAGCGAACACTGTGAATAGCTAGATAGTGTAGCTAACTTATCTAAATTACACGTACTGCTCACTGAACTTTAAGCAGCTATAACTACATGCGCGGTAAATGCAGCCATGCAAACTAACTTAAGACATTACTACAGTACCTAGCTAGATAGTGAAAGAAAATATCCAGAACTAGTTTTAAAGAATGACTCTATTGTGTCAGTTACAGATATGTTTTTAGTGAGCAGGGGACAGTTCATTATTAGCTCGTTAATCAAGCTAGCACTGAACGCTAAAACAAGTGTTGACAGACTCAGCTTCAACATGTAACTCCTGAAGCTTTTCTAACTTATTTAGATACAATTGACTGTCGTCGTTATAATATCATATTCATGAAGTCACAACAGTAAAATGCTTACAGTCGACAAACTAAAATAATATATTTAAGACGCCTTATATTAGCTGTAACGTCAGTAACGTAACGTGAGGAGGGGGATCCAACGGTTACCTGCTGGGTGCTCCCGCTGCTCCCTCCTGACAGAGTTTATATCGTAAAATCCCAACGTTTCTGGCAGTTCAGGAGTTATACCGAGTTTACCGGACATGTGCAAATCATCCCACGGTCTTTTCTGTCTTTTCTTTAGCTCAATTTCGGCGTCTTTCTCCTCTGACAGATCGGTCCCCGACAAGTCCGCCATCTTTACTTTGGCAGCCCAGTAGCCCTGTGCACCAAATTGCCAAATTGTTTTCCTAGGATGGCGAAGGAATAGGAACGGAATGGCCCGCCCCACTCTCCCACTGATTGGCTAGTACCTGTTACCTGCTCTGGTTGGGTTGGTTAGGTTTAGGCAAGGGGAGTGGGATTGGTTAGGATTAGTGTAAATGTGTCAGGGGAAGCCAATCGGAGGCAGTGAAAGGCAGAGTAGGGCGGGACATGCATTTGCCATCCTGAACTCGCGCAACATGGGGCAACGTCACCGCATTGTGAGTATGGGTAAAAACAATTGACGTCATAAAGGTGAAGTTTCGAGGAGGAAAAAAGATTAAACAGAAAAAAAAAAAAAAAAATGATTAAACAGTTTATTATTATAATAAAATAATATAAAGCTAATAATATATATAATTTATAATTTATTATATATAATGATATATATATATATATATATAATGGACTACATTGATTATATTGATTTCTCTATAAATCCAAAGGCTGTGAAAATGATAAAGACTTACATATTGTGAAGGTACTTCATTATTTAGTTTTTAATCTTTTTATGAAAGGTAATACTCCCCTATTCAAAGGACTTGTGCTTATTTGTCTATTTCAATAAAGAGGAAGTTAGTAAATAAAGATATGGACTAACTCCAAGCCTATACTACAACACATTTTTGCCAAGCGCTGATTGAATATGGCATAAATAGTAATGTTTTTTACTCGTCAGATTAAAATCTGGTCAATTTTTAGATGTGCTTCTTTGCAGCATGATGTCACAGAGATACAGAGAAAAGAGTGACACAAGAAATATAAAATAATTAAATGTTGTTGCAGTTCCCACTATAATCCACTCAACGGCGCCAAAGTTCCATCAAATCTTCATGGATTTAAAGTCTACCCAACAACAGTAGCGAGGACTGTTCCTAAAGAACTTTGCTGGGTAGTTCATACGTTTGTTTGTGCCCCAGGTTTTACTTAGCAAAACTATTCAGGTAACGCTAAGTAAGCAGATGAGGGATGAATACAATGAAGATAGATCAAATCTACAAATACTACCGTTTGATGAACTGTACATTTTGGGCCTATAACATTTCTGCTATCCAATGCTGCTGTTTAAACAGCGTCAGTGTCCTACTATAGGAACATATGGACATAACTGCAATAGATATACTGAAGGCTGCTACAAATTAAAGAAAAAAATCCATGCCCAGATTCCCCACTAGATATTATTTTTGACATCTTCATCACATTCCAGGATTTATTTCGTTTAGTGATTTCCTATATTTCCCAGAATGCTTTTTAATAATCTCCAAGGAGCAGAGGAGAAGGTACATGAACTATTAAGATTTTAATCAAAAGTGAATGTATGAGCATGTAAATGAAAGTAATTAGTGTTTGAATATTGGAGCATATTTATGACGATGGTCACTCCTCATATTTAAAACACAACCTTTTGTGGCTGCATTGCATTTTGGTCTTCTGAGTGTTCTTTGGGAGTAAACATCTCTATTTTTAACTCTGTTTCTTCTGCAATAGAATTCTCCCAGTATGATCATTACATATCAGCAGAAAATGTCAGCTCTGGAAAAAAGCTTTTTGCTCTTTTACTTTTGAGAGACTGACGCAAACACACAACGTTAAGATCACTGATTCATTTTATAACGTAATTTCCTAATAATCTTCTTAAATCAGTTATCACCAGGGACATGAAAAGATTAGCAAAAACACAACTTTAGTTCCCTAAAGTGTAAGTTAAATTTTTGTCTTTTAAGATGCAGGTGAGAATGAAACCTTTACCCTGTTCCATGTCCCAAAAAGATCAAACCTGAATTTTCCAACTGACAACAAAAACACTTATCGCAAAATCCGCTTAGCAGCGGTTCAGGAGCTTTTGATTTTATTACACTTTTTTCCTCAGATATAGCGATGTGTTGTGGAATTGTTTATTTTCAAATGTGTTTCTTTTTCTGAGCACTTCAAGGACTTTTCGTGTTGGTACATTTTCCAATCTGCTGAGGAAGGTCGTGTGATATGATCGAAAGCTTCAGAAGAGCTACTAAATGGACTTGTGGTCACTTGCTGAACATTCCAATGATTTATCAAATTAATCAGAGTTCATTGTAAATAGAGTAACTAAATTGACAAATAAACAGATGCAACATGCACACGATGCATGCAACCAAACCACATTCAACTCCATTGTAAGCACGATTTATTGGCACACATAATGGTAAAGCATACATACCAGACATCAGATATGACACTGAACACCTCTGCTATATAATGTACAAATGGTGTCTAATAATACTAGGCTCAAACATATTTAGAAATGTGTTAGCTTCCTTACAAATGCACAAATAAATACCCATAAGATCCAATTGTATAAAGACATATGTCGCTGTCTTCTTTCCCATTTTCAAACAAATTTCCAACAAAAGAGATCAGGGATATATTAGCAATTCAATTAAAGATTAAAGAACAATTGTGAGCACAAATACAGGGATACCAAACCATTACTGTGGGGTGGATGGGATTTTATCTGTGCGTTGCTTTCAAAATGTTGTAATAGTTTCTTCTTATGTCACAGAATATGCAAGAACTATGATTGTGTGACTGTTAACTTCGTGGCTTTGGTTCTGCACTAGCTAAAAGGATGACAAACATCAGAGAGTTGGGGTTTTTGACCGAAGCAAACCAGTGTCCATCCAAACCACCCAACAGAAATCAGAACCTCCTGTACAAAACAAAACAGCTGCCATATCCAAACTGGTTTCAGTGGCTGATTTACAGTGGACAAAATCGATTCCACATCTATTTACAGAGCTACAAACCTTGTAACAGTGTTCCCAAACTGATGATCCCAAAAGGAAAATCAGACTGATGTGTTTTAAAAAGTACATATATCAAACAAAATAAAAATCCTATAAAATCATGCAGGAAAAGGCTTTAGTATCAGTTTGGGAGTAGGTCGTTAAAGGGAAAGAAGTCAAATTGTTTGAGGAGAAGAAAAAAAAAAAAAAATCAACATTAATGCATCAAATCTGTGTCGGCAAAGTTCACACACTGATCGGCAAAATTACAACGTGACTGCAAAGGATTCTGAGAGAAGCAAAATACCAATAGACTACGAACACAATCAAACTTGTTTGCATGAAATCACAATCTGTGACGACCGAAGTAATGTGAAAAGAACAATCCTAGGACACGATTTCCCCTTGTTTGAAAGGAGTCCATAGCAGTAGAGAACTTTTATTTCCTCCTAATTGGAAATGGAAATAAACAGCAACAGCATAAACAAACCAACAGTCGACTGAATTTCTAATAAAAATGCAATTGCCTCAAACAATGTTTCATTTGTCTCCAATGTGGTTAGTCGCTTCCATTGGCTCTGTTAAAAAACACCTTGCCTTCTCACAGTTGAGCTTGCCATTTTTTTTTTTAGACATTTTGTTTGTTGTTTTTATTCTTCTTCTTTTCTCCCCTCTGTCTACTGTCAGCATGATGACTTGCGACCTGCGGGTCAACCAATCATAGCTGTAGTATTCCGCTAAACAAGAGGTTTGTATCTGAGGGAGAATTTGATCCGCAATTTTCCACTGCATTCTTGAAAAAAAATGCCCACGCCATTGGTATTTTTACATTACAGTTGCATACCACTTATATGCATTTCTTGTCTTTGACATGTGGATATTGCTGTGCAATGCTGCCATTTCTTTTGTTTTCCAAGATGTTACAGTAATTCAGAGAAGAGGAAAATATCCAGAATATTTTGGCTGGACATGCCAGTGGTGAGTTTGCAGATTCTGATTCAGTACATAATTACTGTATGAAGCGTAAAAGCGCTGCCCTCAGGGGTAAGAGAGAGGTTAAAAAGTCCAGTCCACATGAAGTCAAGGATCTGTTTTTTTCTTCTCCTTCGTTTGTTTTACTGCGAGGGCTGGGGCGCTGTGCTCTCAGGCTTGCTGTCCTGGGTGGTTGGGGGTTTGCTGCTCCAGGGGGCGTTGTTGCCCAGAGCCGGGGAGCTGGTGAAGTCGTCCTCGTCGTCCAGGCCGTTGGTGGCGTCGTACTGCGTGTTCTCCAGACGAGTGATCAGACGCTCATCCTCGTCCCCGAACTCGCCGCCCATCAGGGTCGGCTCGCCAACCACCATCACGTCCTGGAAAGGGGAAGAGACGAGGGAGAGCAAGTTTACAAAACTGACAAGTAAGGAAATTAGACATGTTCTCGTTCTTACAAACACATTTTAAAAAGGTCACATCTGCTCAGGCTCGATTTTTTGTTACGCTCACACTTTATATTCACATACTTCTGCTGTTTGAATGTTGGCATTAACATACAATTAGGCCACTGTTGTGTTTCAAATGGGTTTTTTTTCAGTGAAAGAGCCAAAAATCATTTTCTTTTCTAGACCATCATAAATATTTAGTTTATCCAATGGGGTTTTGAATCTTTTCTCTCACACAAAATTGTTTTCATTAATGAACCCATTTTTAGTTTTACATTTTTAAAACAGTCTTTACAGTTATAAAACCGGTACACAAATATAATCAATTTTACACAGGCACCCGTGACATGTTTTCAGTTTTGTGCAGGACCATTCTCTTTAGCCTCGGGGTGATTCAAAATTAATATGCTAAAATGAGAGAGAAATCACCACAGAAGACATTAATGCATATCTGTTTCATCTAATTCTGAGAGCAAAGCACCATCTGAATACCAAGTGAACTCACATCCACCCAAAAAGACCTCATACAGTAACACATGCATTACTTCAAATGAATGAATATGCATATCGTCTGTCTCCCATCAACCGCCTTTTAAAATGGAGGGTTAAAAATACAACCATAAGGTCATAAAGACAAGACTTTCATTCAGCAGCTGATGTCTTTACAGTTGTTGATCTATCTTGTGTGTTTATGTTTACCAGGGTTTCTGTTTCCCAACTAAGCGAGAAGCGCCCAAACCCCCGACGATGGGAGGTACTTCAACACAGAGCCCCTGCTTGCTAAGAGTTTGTGTGTGTGTAAGTTTCAGTGTGTGTATGTTGAGGACAGGCATTGGTGTATCCAGTGAACCCCCAATGCACTCGGTGCAAATGAAACCTTCCCGTACAGAAAGCAGATTCCCCCAGCGCTCTGTACCCGCCCCAATCAATACTCATCATGTAAGACATATTTCACAGAGATGACCCTCTCACCCTCTCAAGGAAGGGAAGGAGAGAGATTTAGCCATTACCCCACCTCTATCTGTGACTCTTGCGGTGAGTCTTTAAAAGGTGGGTGTGCTTGTTTCATTCCATGTTTCAGGACACATTCTTCTGCACGTCATGAAAGTGAAGTGAATTAGTTAGAATAATCACTGGAGTGTAATTTGTGAACTCAAACATTGATCAATAAGCTCTGAATCATGGTCGCGTCTTCATCTTTTTGTGTGTGTGTCTGTGCTGAGTCTGTGAATCTCATCTCCCTTTGACTGACTAAGCACATCCCTGCTGGCGAGCCCCAGCGCCACCCACCGTAACCTGGAAAGAAGCTGTACAGTTAAATGGAGCGCACGCTTCACTGGCCAAGTGTGTCAACGCAGCCTGGCTTGGGAGATCTCGCTCTTCTCAGCCGTCTCCTCTGCAACACACACTCGCACGCACACACAGATAAACGTGCACATGCACACGAATCCAGATTACCGTACAATCACACACCTGAACACAAACGGACAAAAGCACTCAAATGCAAACTCAGATTAACCCTATGCATTGTGCACAACACCAACCCAGGATTGTACACAGAAATCGCACAGCGCTAAGCACACATGCACAGTACAAACACACTTCCATCAAGCATTGATGTAAACACACAAACAAAATTTAGCCCACTCCAACCCCCACCAAAACTCCAAACACACACTCAGATGAAGAGTACAAGGCAGTTTATTTATCGAAGCCATCCCCAAACCCCCCCTAGCGACCACTTCTACACCCCACTATGCCTTAATCAGGCTAATTAATTTAGGTGAGCTTTTCAACTAAATGACAATATCCACACTGATTTGTCAATTTGCATACCTAATTAAGTCATTAGCTAAAAACGTGCTGATTGCCAACAAGCCATGCATTCACCATCTGTTCCTGTGAGGAGGCCCGTCAACCTACCTCTGGCCAATTTTGGGTCCAAAAAAAAAAAATCCCTCAGACGATAACAGCTGGTGGCTAGTCTGAGACGTGGGAGCGCTAATTGTGAGCTAATTAATACTGTCAACACGTCTACTCATCTTGTTAAGAGTTAGCTTTAACGCTAGCTAAGCGGCGACGCTTTGAATGGGGCGTCGCAGCGATCAACGCATCCCTGCTCCCTTCATTCACTGAGCAGTGTCATTAGCATTTTTTTTTTTTACAGAGATTAGCAGTGACTATCTCGGAGGACATATTTGGCCACAACACAACAAGTGGGAATTGAAAGAAGACGTGGATTGTGACGACGACAAAAGGGCCGGAGAACAAAATTGTCCCTTAAAGCAGCAAAAAGAAAAAAACACTGTTTAAAATAGAAAGTAGATAACAAATATTTTAATAAAGTTTAGTCTGCAGGCCTGATGCACACTCCAAGTTTACTGTCCCTCCATCCCTTCTGTATTCAAATTCAGAGAAAGACAGACAAGATCTACAGTGAAAATAATCTATTTCTAGTTTGTACTATTTGTTTTTTGACATCAAAATATAACTTCAAAGGATAAAACTGGTGGTATTCTATATTTTTCTTGTTGTCAACAAACCCAATAATGGGTTGTCTGTCTCTCAATGACTGTGGCTCCCAGGTCCAAGCATGTTTGTTCCTAAATCTTCCTAAAAACTGATCACAATTATGAACTACCGGTAGATACATTTATTTTGCAGCAATTATCATTTTCATAAAACAGCTGGGAGTTGTAGTTTTTAGCTAATGTTACTCACACAACAGAGTAAATAGTGCATTTGTTGGGGACTACTTTCAGTGGAGGATTGATACACATCTGGTGCTCTGGTGAGTTTTTCCTGCAGCAGGATGGTGAATGTGGGATTGACTCAAAATAAACTGCAATGCCCACATTCACATTAATGAAGGAAGATGTCACCCAGAGCAACAGTGTGGCTCATTTATGTGTTTTTAATAGTTTTTGGATAACAACGTAGCTCTATGGCACAGATGAATAAGATTTGGATACACAGACAATACTTGTTACTCAAATCAATTAATTGTTAATTTGGTCGCCATCTGAATAAAATTACTAAAAAACATTTTTGGGGCAAATATGCAAAATACTTTTTTTCAAGATCATTTGAGTCTAAATATTTTTATGAAAGTTCAAAGAGTTCAAGGATTTTTTTTCCCCGGTGCCACACGCAGGCGACTCCATCTTAGTTCAGTGCAGAACCTTTTAAATGTAATCCTCCAATGATCATCAATCTACCAATTTCATAGAGAGTGGATGGACAGTTAATTAAGGATTTAGTCCATAATCTGTGTTGTACTTGTTACAGATGCACTGCCTGCATGAAAAACCTGCTGCTAGAGGCCAGCTTGGTAAAAGAAACAACACGTTCGTCACTAAAATCATAAAATCAGGCCACTAGAGGTCAGTATTGCTCACTGTATGAATCCCACCCCCCCAAAACACACACACCCACACACCCACACACACACACACACACACACACACACACACACACACACACACCATCCCCACCTTCCCCAGCACCTCCTCTCCTCCAGCCGCTGGTAACCCCCCCCCCCTTCCCCTGCGAGGGTCCACTCCTTATTGTCATTGGGCTCACGTAGGCTTGTGCTCAGGCACAAACGAACAACTTCTCACACAAAGAAAGCAGGCGCACAACATATGTAACCAGCATGTTACCAACCACGCTGCCAGTCTTTAAGAGGCGTGTGAATGCACGGCATGAGTGGTGCGGGTGGTGTGTTTGTGTGTGTGTGTGTGTGTGTGTGTAGGAAGGAGGTTGTGGGGAGAGGGTGGGGGGCAGTGATGGAGTAGCGTGTGTGCATGTGACGGAGGAAGGGGCTGGGGGTGGAGGGTTACATACAGATATCTGTGATAATGAGAGCTGGCACAGAGCCAAACTGCCTTCTAGAGAGAAAACAATTGTGCATGCTGTGTTTGTGTGTGTGTGTGTGTGTGTGTGTGTGTGTGTGTGTGTGTGTGTGTGTGTGTGTGTGTGTGTGTGTGTGTGTGTGTGTGCGTGAGATGTACATACGTATGTATGTGTGAGACAGAAAGAAGGTAAGTGGAAAGTGGAAAGATGACGAGACAGCTAACCACAGGACGGATCATAGAGGGACAGTACAGTATGTGTGTGTGTGTGTGTGTGTGTGTGTGTGTAGATGAGAGAAAGAAATACTGTAAAAATGCCAGAAAAACGTAGAGCTTCTACAAGTTCTAGAATGTCCCTAGATTCAAGCCTGTCTCCTAGAAAGTATGTTTTATATCTTACTTATGTAAATTTGCAACAGCAAAGAAAGAAACAGTGTTGCTCGGATTACATTTTCAAACAACATAACGTTGTCAATCATTTGCCGAGTCGCAAAACATGTTCACTGACAACATATTTTATTTGTTTCTCTTGCAATATTTAAACAAAACCCAGATCTTTAAAGTACTTTTTTTGCCCCGACCTAAAAACACACAGGACTCAGGTCTCCGATGGCAGAACATAATCAAGGCAGGAATTATGTCTCTCTTTCAAAATGTAGTATAAAAACGCCACTTCTGGGGGACAGGGTTGCTATACTACACACGCCGTGAGTATAAAAAAGAATCTGCACCCTTAAATTTCCCATTAAGCAGAATTAGTCCAGTGTACAAGATGAACACACATTAATGCCAACCTTCAACCCTTTAACACTGTTTAGTATCATTAGCACACTTCTAACTGAACTGCAATGACCTGTATCCTAAAACACCAGAGTGCTGCACCAGCGTGGTTACAGAAGTAGTAAATTGGATGCAGTAGTGTAAATATAATACAGTATGTGTATAATGAGCGGTATATGGAATAGGTACAAAACGAGAGCATGTGCAGACAACCCACTCACAACAGCATCACATTCTTCAGGGGAGCGCCAACCATGTGGTGTAGCACTCAGCTGTTTAAGAGGCTATTTAACCTCTAACTGGTCAAGTGGCCTGTTATGGAGGCACGTTACAAATTCAGATCCGTGGACACAGTATGCAGAGTCAATATTAGTAGATCTATTGTAATCATTGTTGGTTACTTGTTTTGTTTCTTTGATGTTGGAGAGTAACAGTCCACTGCTGATGTAAGGCAATTCAATTGTTCACTAAAGTCATTTGTGGAAGATTTCCTAATTTAAAAAAGGTATTTCAGAATTACCCTAAAACAGAAAATATGTGATGGGACATCCTGTGGTGAAATGCTGGTATTGTGGTTTTACTGTCCCATGCCTACAGTATGTTGTAGAAATGTTTCCATCACAACATGTTTCAATACTATTTTTTTCTGAAAAAGGAACATTACAACTTTTCTTTTAGTGCTTGAGACTACGAGGTCGCCCCGTTAATTGTACTGTACAATGGACGTTAGGGCTGGGTATTGGTACTCAATATCTTTAAGGTATCGCCGAAATACTACAGTACTAAGTAGTATTGAAACTTCTCCAGTCAAATGATACCTGCGTTTGATACTTTTGTACCCAGATCTAGAAAGAAATTACTATTTGCATGGTTTTGCTTGCAGCCAATCAAAATCACGTTATTGATTTAATGCGACGTGTGATACTACAGCTACAACCCATACATCCTGTGGCGTGATTAGTCGAGCTTGGGTGGTGTATTTGAAGGAGATGGCAGTTCAGCGTGCCAAGATGCTTCCATTCACATGATGGGTATCGAATAAAGTACTGAAGTAGCATTGGTATCGGTATCACTTTAAGGGTACTGTCTGGTATTAGTACTGGTATTGGATTTTTTAAACTCATTATACCCAGCCCTATACTGGACATATTAAGAATAGCAACAAAGGATTATCTAACAAGTTTTGAAGTTTGTGTGTAACAATGGATAAAAGTAATTTTCTAGGTCACAAAAAATATTATTTAGATTTACAGACACAAATCAACCTACAGTAAACAGTTTGCTTAAAGGTGCCGTAGGCAGGATTGCGAAGATCCAGGACTTAGCCAAAAAATTTGAACATCAACAACTAAGCCTAAGCCCCTCGCCCTACAAGGGAGAATGAATGCGTGTCCATGAGCAGTGATTGACATGCAGTTAGACAACCCCCCTGGCCCTGATTGGTGCATCTGAACAGGGAGCTGTGTATTTCTACAAATCGCACTACAGGCTGTAGGTGGTGCCAGAGGAGCCGGATATTTTTTTTTTATTACCTGCTTCATGTAGTTCTACTCGAACATAGGGTCCGTTTCAGCAAATATGATAGAAAGTTAGTTTTATAAGGCTTACCTAATGCACCTTTAAATACAAACATATCTGTATCTTCTATGAAACACACACATCAGTCTAAACGCATTGTCGACCTTTTTATATCCAGTTAAATGCACACTTTCACCACTGAAAAGCTCCACAACTGATATTATTGTCCAATATTGGGTTATTGTTTTACATTTGCTTTATAAATTTTGTTTCTATTTATTACATTTTCTATAGATAATCAAATTGTACTATCTTCATCTTACATTTACTGTTGCTTTTACTAGCTAGTACAGTGTATTGTTCAAAAACAAAATATCAGGTAGGCATTTATTTGTTTTTATTAATTACCCTGTGCTCTTTACATTCAGACGGTTCCAGACATGCAGAGCTTCTGAATACAAGTAAACTCTGCTACAGTACTAGTCCTCTGGGCAGTTGTGAGTTCATTGTCTTGGTCGAGGGCATTTACAGCAGTGGTGGCTGAGAGAGGCCAGAGTGTCACTTTACCCACCCACATTTTCCCATTTGGTCCCGAGTTTTTTAAACCTCTAGGCTACGACCACTTGGTTGAGCAATGGGGTCAGCTGGGTCTTTTTTACACATACATATTCTGAACATGTAGAGTACTTGGAAAGAAACTGGTAAAACTAAGGAAGTAAACCTCTTCTTCGTATTTTCATTTTTCCTTCCATTTTGCAACTCCAGCACCATATAAGGAGCTCAGCTGTATCACTGTGTCTTCATGGACAGATGTGTGGTTTATTACGACACTTGTTTCGATGACAGTAGTACTTACCATCAAGAAAATGCTGAGAAAACATAGTATTTGCACAGTTTTGGAAACTGTGACTGTGAGTTTTATGGGCTTGATTAATTTCTGGAGTTCTTAAGTTGCAACTTGATTTTAATAAAACAAAGTAGGCTTCATAATTTTCTTTTTCATAAACTAAGGAAAAATCGAGAGTTAGTGATACGATACTACCTGCAGCAAAGGAACACTTATTCACCTTCTTTACTGGCTGTATTTGAATTTAGCGGCTGTACGAATTTCTACTTTGATGATTTTTAATGCCGTTTGCGTCACTCTTTATAATATTTGATGTATTTTCCCTTTGTCTTTTAGGGCGACATGTTTTCATACAAATCCCTTGAGGTTTCTTTGTCTCACTGCACAGATTTGTTTTCTACCCTCCCCTCCTGTTTTTCTTTTGTGCAAATAAATTAAACCTAATACTGTAGCTCCAATACCATTAGGAATACCACGTGCCTGTGTGTAACCCTGCAAACATACATGTGGAGTCATAGAAAAAAAATAAAAGAGGAGGCAAACCGAGCTGATGCTTACAGGTACCTGACTGGAGAGGCTGAAGTTGGTGGCGGGGCTGCGTTTCTTGCTGGCGGTGGTGCCTGCGCTGTTGGCGCTGCTGGCTGAGTTCTTCCGTTTCCTCCTCTTCGTGGTTGTCTGTCGGGCGGGCTCAGCTTTGGCACGACCAGCAAAGAGAAACAGAGGCAATGCCAAGAACATAACGCATACAGACGGAGACAAGGTGTAGGGGTGTGTGCAGTGTGGAGTGTTTGTGTGTTATAGGTCATACAGTAGAGAGACTCGGACAGATAGCATCATACTGTATGTGGAGACACAAAGGCGTGCGGACAGAATTGTGCAAAATGCCTGTTTACATGCACACAACGCGCACGCACGCACGCACACACACTCACACACACACACACACACACACACACGCACACACACACGTTACAGAGACAAGAGCAACTAGTCTACACTGATCCATGCTTTGTTTTCTTCAAAGGTTGAACCCGCACGAGCGTTGACATCTCCCAAGACATGCACTAGTACGAAATAACCCCTGTCCCATTTGCATAAATGCTCAACAATGGACCCTGATGCTCAACGTAAAGTAAATTTGTTAATGATTCTGGTGCTGCACCGATTGCTATGTTTCTCAATAGCATGAGCCAGATTAAAACTGCTCTGCTGAGGCAGAAAGCACATTCCTGTTTGTCTTACTGAACATGTTATTATACTGCATCCATTCTTGTTGCAATACTGCAGATTTGATTTGCCGAGCACGAGTGTGTTTTCGTTCTGATCATTATGTTTTAGCCAGTGCTTCAGAATTATGCTTTTACATGCATTAATCTGGCACATGTAACATGTATTTGTTGTATTTCATGTATTAGTGCTATTTGGAAACATGCAGATGAACTTGCACACAAACTTCATGGTATGGCCAGTGAGCAAATAAAATGCTGCTTTCTAAGACTACAGACAGTGTAAGAGAGAAGATACCTTTTTTGTGATTTGTGGGAAATATTTCCGTTTTGAAGTTCTGTGGGTGTCCAGCTGAAACCGGAGCCAAAATAAGTTTTATTTTATTCAGGTGATTGATTAATCTCAACAAGACAGAATGAGACCAGAGATGACAACAGAAAAAAATGAAGAGAAACAATTGTAGATGCTACTCAACACCACTGGAAAACTTGTGCTTAGGTGAAAAATCTTTTTCCAATTATGAGTTCTACATAATTCCTGAAGGTGTAATTAAATCACAAGTGAAAACATTATTATCAAAAAGATATAAAGTACAGACAGAGGTTAAATAGAGATATTGGTGTTTCTAGTATTTACAAAATAATCTATGTCGTGCATAATTTATGAATACATGGTTTAGCAAATTCTGCCAACATTTGTTAGAAAATCATTCCTTTAATCTCGAGGGAGACAAAAGAACACTGCTGTGATCTTCAAACAGATGTCTGAAAATGAAATACATTTTTCGAGGTTATTACTAATCACACTGAGGGAGAAGCCTTCATATTCAGTTACAACAACCAGCAAGTCGTTATACAAACAAAACTGAAACTATCAGAGGGAAAACAATAAGGGGATTTTTAATCAGTATCTTTTCTCTTTTGATTCCTGACTTTGACGAACGTGTGTAAAAAAGTGGGCCTATTGTCAGAGACAATCATTTCTGTTATCCGACTGGTTTCCTTCAATGCTGAACCGGTGACGCACTAAAATCACTTCCATTTCCACCAAAAGGACTTATCAGAGCATAAATGTGCCTGTGGCTTCCTTCCTGGTGAAATCCCAACCAGTTTTCGAGCTGGAGAAGAATTGCAGGAAAAGGAGAATAACACGCCACCAATGAGGGAAAACCGCATTTCCAGCTAAACTGCAAAGTTCAGGCAAACTTCATGTGAAAATATATATAGATAGATGGGATAAAATGACCCGAAAAAACACATAGAGGAGGCCTGACTTAAAGAAAGTATTATACTTATTATGCCTACAATTTTAAATGTTACCCTGAAGCAACTTATGGATCAAAAACCAGCACAAAGATCAAACCAATAAAACGATAAAGCTGTATATTATATTATACTACATTACACATGAAGCCGTTTCTCATGAATCACATATATATGATATAAAACCCAATGTAGGATTTTATATTAAGATCTCTTTCCATGGGACAATTAACCATCAATACAAGAGCTTTTTTCTCCTCAGACTTTATATTCATAAAATGCTTTCCATGTTTTTTTTCCCCCGTTTTTTTTTTCTTCTTTTCTTTGAAGAACGTCGTCGACACTGGGGAGCCGCTGGCCGGGGAGCTGGATCTACAAGTCTGATTACACCCGGCACTCTTAATTAAAGTTACACAGGTCTGAGTCAAAGGCTTTTTGACTGGTGTTGGTTTTTAAAGACATCTCGTCACGCCTCGCTAAGCATTGCTGTAATTTGCAGCCACTCCGATGTGTCCAAAAAAACTCGGCTTACTCTTTCTCTCCAGCTTAAGACCGCACAGCCAATTTAAGCCTGGTACTTTTCAGAAACCACCCTTAAAACATCAATCATAGAGAGCTGAGAGGCCCGTTAAGATTGGCGAGGTTGAGATGCAGGAGGCAGCCCTGAATTCTGATTAATTTCAAATACCTGACAGGCAAAACATATTTAAGGGATTAAGACATATAATGGCAAATTTGGAAACATAAATGATGCAATAAAAACAGACTCTGAGAAAATATATTCCTATTCCTACAAAGTGAGTGATGGTACAGAATTAAACGTTTTTTTAAGGAAAGGAAGTCAGTTAGACCACAGTAGAGAAAACGATTAACACTTGATCCACAACATTTTAGAAAATGTAGATGTCTTTCTGTTGTCATTTGACCCCGTTTTGGACAAGAGCTTCTTATTTCTGGGGGCCTGCTCAGAGAAGCAGGTTTATCCCGAGTTATCTGAAAATCTTTAATGAGAGAATACCAGAAAAGCACTTTTCATAATCTTTTAGATTTCTGGGTTTGACTGAAGAAACCCTATCCGGATCTGCTTATTTTAACAGGCAAACGGGCAGTAAAGATATGTGTTTTAACAATAGTTACCTGGTGGGGCTACCATCCTCTGCCATTTTTGGAATAGGCATGTCTTGAGACAGTCCCGGGGGCTGAGGTTGTAGGTCTTGTGCCTTGACATGAGCTCTTGCATGGGCTCCAGGATGACACACAACTGCTGACACAACAGGACAAACCACACGTTCAGTTGAAGCAGATTTATTTAACATTTGATGAGAGAACAGTGTCCTGTCCACTGCTGTTGCCTCTTATCAACGTAAAGCAAAACAACATCGATAAAAACACAGTCTGTTGCGCAATTAATCACCCATAGACTGACTTTGAGTGATTAATTGTGCAATAAATCTACTTTTTATAGACACTATTAATAAGTGCCTTTAAAAACAGGTTTATTGTCAAGAGCTTTAGAGAGGAGACGGATAGAGAGAGAAAGATGGGCAGGACAATACATTTTAATATGAGCAGCTTTTGTTGAGCGGTTTACAACTCACATGTGTATGACACATTAATGCATCAATACACACGTACTTGGAAAAACCAAAACAGTCCCTTGTTCCCACACTGAACTGCAACAATATTCTCCAGTTAAAAGTACAATATTCTGTCTTCTAAATCTCTGGTGATCTGCAGTGAGAGGAACCAGGGGTCAGCCTGTCATTTTAAATACATCAGGCTTAGTTTATCCAGATAACATCTGGATAACATTACTGGTCAGCCCCCCTCTTTCTTTAATAGCAGCAACCATCCAAATGCTTGTTGGTGTAGTCAGAGGACAGTGGTTCAACAGCTATAGTGCTGTCTTATTGCTGAACCAATCACAGGGTAACACTAGGATCAAACTCCAGGCAACCTGCCCGTCTTTTCCCACTAACTGCATGAAACGGTTTTCTTTTTCTTTCAGACTTTTCGCTATCTTTGAAAATTTGACCATTATACCCACCTCTCCCAGTCCCTGGAACCTGCAACATCTTTTTTAATTTTTTTTATTATCATGAGCAGCGCAAGCTTTTGAGATGGTTTCCTATGATATTTTGTGTAGTGTCTCATCATATTTTGTTTGTATTTGGTTTTAACCTGATTCACTAATGTTAAAATGCAGTTTTCAATTAACAGCGGCACATAAATAGTAAGGTATTTTCATGAGCACCCATATTGTTTGGCTGTAAGGACCCCATACTGCGCTTTCCCCCCTGATAGATGTAGCAATACCTCACTATTAGAAATGATAGTAGCTTACAGTACTGTCGATATATAGGCACCGCTGTAGACATATTTTAACTGAAAAATATCTATATGAGTTTCCTAAAAAATCAAGTTCAGGCACAAAAATGACTTAGTTAAGATTAGGAAACACTTCATGGTTAAAAGAAACCAAAGCTGAAGAGAAACCTTGTGTGTCAAAGACCAAGAAGAGCATATTATAAAAACATACAGTAAATCAGGTAGGTTTTGGGGGTTTTAACCCTAACCCTACATACAGTAGCTGCGGTACGGCGGACCAGGCAAGCAGTTGCCGTTAGTGTTTCCCAGTTAGAGTGTGATGTAAGGTCGACAATTACTGGTGTGAAAGGAGGTGTGGGTTTACTAACTTGCTCAAGGGCACTTTGACAGTCTTTACTGAGACAAAGGAGTCTGTTAATCATTCTCTGCATGCTCAAATGATCTCATCTGACCTTCAGCATCCCACCACCCCTACATTTCTGATGTCAATTCTAATCAACATGCTCATCCTTTCTTCAGCCGTACTGTACAGCAACGCGGGGGTAAGATGTAAAACAAGGGGACAACTTTGAATGAGACTGTGTACTGTATCATGTACTGTATCTATTACCTACTACTATGTAATAAACAGGTGTCTAGGCTTTTGTACAAATCATTTCTGCAGAAATCCTTGCAGAAATGTTTTAACATGATGGATGGATATGATATATGGATATTCAAACCAGGGATGTTCACCAGTCCTGGGATTCAAACTAGTCATTCTAACAACCGTAGCTGCTTACGCCAAATTACCCTACATAAACATAGTAATGTCTGTTCCCTGTGTTAGGATGGCAGTGTTTTGATGCCATGCAGCTCGAGGTAAAGTGAACATCCCTGTAGCAGACTAATCCCATGTTCTCCTCTGATAGTTCCCTCCTGACACAGTAATATCCCTCAGCTCAGCCAACAAGCCCTGGCTCTCAGCCTGAAAACAAAGGCTATTTTCAGGCTGAATAGTAGGAAGCCGGCAGCTCCAATACATGGAAAGGCTTAAATACTTCAAATGAAAAACAAGAGAGACAGTGTGTTTGTGAGCGTAAGAGAAAGGCCGGTTGTAACCTCTGAGCCAGGAAACCGTCAGTCTCTTTTGGAAGGACTGATAAACGCTGGGGAAGGCCTTTTCCAGAGACACATTATTGCCAGTTTAATGTGAGGAAAGGGCGTATTTTACTTTGACATCCTTGGATAACAGTAGGGTAAAATATAATATGCAAAGTGTGTGATATCATGATTAACAGTGGATGCACGGCAGTGTTTACCAATCTGGCAATCGGGAAGATGAAACTTAAGGAATCGTGAGATGATTTTCGTCTGTCTGACCTTTCTGTAATCTTTGCTTTGTTCCTGTGAAATATCTTGAAGTTTTATCTCTTCAGGCCTCGAAATAGTATCCAAGTGAAGCAGTCTATTAATCAATGAGAGGTTGCAAGTCGACACTGATTTGTTTTAAGGGTCACAACAAGCCAAAAAGGTTGGGAACCACTGCTTTACAGGATACAATGAAATCACAAAATCCTTAACCCTAACCCTTCAATTCAATGTCTTCTTGATGCTCTTAATACCTGGCACTCTTTGTAAACTCACATGCTTAAAATGCATATTCAATAAACTAAATAACATTGCTTTTAAACTAGTCAAATAATGTATGTTTTTATGTTTATGGTGTTTTCATTATTACTGAAATGAAAGAAAAAGGATTTATGTGAACTATTTCAGGTTTAGACCACTGAGGCAATGCGAGTCATTTCGACAAACTAAACATTCTTCAAAAACAAAGCTGGGTCTATTAAGACACAAACGTCCATAAAATGCATGCTGTCAGCAAACAGAAATAAAGGCTTAAACCTTGTTTCATTGTTACGTTTTGCTAAGCACTGACCATCTGAATCACCAAAATAAAGAATGAACAGAAGCCAAATCTTTTAGTATGTAATTACAGATACTTGAATTATGTTTTCTCTTTCAGCTGCATTACAGTTGCTTTCTGTATAGAAAATCATTGTTATAGGAAAACAAAAACAGCCACCCTGCTTCCTCTCCCTCTCTGTGTCTTTCTTCACTCAGTTATTATAAGCAGCGGAGGTGCCGTTCCCTGATTCGCGCGCCATTTCACAATTATGAGTCTCAACAGGGAGCGTTCATTAATGTTATGCTAATTTTCTGTATCCAATTAATTCTTCTCTCTCCCCATCTCTCTCCCGCTCGCTCTTGTTCTCCCATTTGGAAATCGTAGCTGTCAGTCAACTGTGGCGTCGAGAAACACAAACAAAACCCTGTGAAATAATCACTAATGTATTCAGCCGGCTTATACTTACTATTTCCGTAAATTATATTGCTGCGGTCAGGTAGAAAAACATTTATATGCAGAGAGTAAAGAATAAATAAGTGCTTATATTTTTTGCTTTGATGCTTTGCACTTTTAATATTATACACTCAGGTTTGAAACGCCCAAGAGTCATAAACCGTGTTCAGCACATATATAAAAGCATAAGCTTTTAAATCCAGTCACAATATGACCCCTAACTAAACTTAAGAGTTAATATGAGAATGTAAAAAAGCATATCTTATTCAAATTTGAATATTCAAACACTGAACATACCTGTAAATGTAACATTGGAAATAAAACATTACAGATTTACTGCAGAGCAGGAACTGTAATCATGCTAAGGAACATATTAAATATGACAGAACATGAATATTTTACATAATAAAAACATCTCTATCCTGTCTAACATAACATGACACATAAATATAGATAGAGAAATTGAGCTAGAAAGCATGAGCAACATGAAATACTTAATTTAAAAATGGACAAGAATTGTTCCTTTGTGTGCATTAAAGTGTGAAGAGATGAGAACAAAAACAAACGCAGAATGACAATCATAGACATTGTCAGCCACACACACACACACACGCACACACACACACAAACACACACACAGACAGACACACAGACACACATGCACACACAGAGTCCTTACCCTGAGGTAGTTGAGGGTGAAGTTGGTCAAGCCCATGCGAGTGATGTTTTTGGACAGTTGTTCCAGCACCTGAGGGTCTTGTGCCTGAAGTCAGCAGCGGAAAAGGAAAATGAAGTACAAATGCATATATAAGCTATTTATTTGTACATCTTTTTTTTGTTATGTTTGCATTCAACTGACTACGAATAAACTAATTATCTACAGGCAATTAGGCTAATTGGCATTCATCAGATAATGCACATTTGACACATTCACACCCTCGAGTCATGAATGCAACTACTTAACATTGTTATCGCAGTTGTGCCATGAAGCTGAATGGAAGTATTTCAGGCCTTCATTTCACAGTATTGTCAAACCGTGAGGCTAATTAATCAATACCTTTTTGCCATTCCATTTAAATTTTCTATTTTGTATCTACACTGGATTTGATGATGTTGCTCAGTGTATGTATGTAGGGTCTGGGCAGCAGGGAAAATTAGTTTATAATGTTAAGTTGTTGGAAAAACTATATACAAATATGCAGATGCAACCCACTCTTTTATTTTATGTATTGTGCTTTTTGTTTTTGTGATGTGACAGCGTGATGTGGTCCAGTTGACAGTTGCATCATTCACATAAAAGAACTGACCACCATCAAGTGCTGAAGAAAATTAATTGATTGCAAAACAGAAAACGCATGCAATCCCTGTGATTATACAGTATGTGTAGGAGTAAAGAATCTTACATAAGAACAAAGCAAAAGTAGCAATTATAGAAGGACATCTGATTGAAAAAAAGACTATTCACTAAGCTTGTTTGTCGCACCAAAAATAAGCAGTAAAATCATAAAAAGCTGTAGGTATTGAAAGAGCAAAACATAGCCCAGACTTAGGAGAAGCAGTGAGCACACTCACATTCACCGCCTCATGAAAAATGCATAATTCTATCTCCAGTCGCATCTCTGTGTGGAGAAAGTCAAGAGGGAAGCAAAATAGTTTGTCTGTACCGTCAGCAGACCAACATGAGTGACAGGAAAATTGAATTTGTGTGCATTATTTGGCCGACAGCGGATCAGAATCTGAATTACTTTACTCATCAAGTAGAATTAGTCTAAATACACTGTACAGGAATCTGTCTTGGCACACACCGGGACAGCCATGTATCAACAATTTGTGGAGTAACACGGGTAAATGCTGGCACATATGGCGCAGGAACGACACAGACACTTAGTTCAAAAGGCCAAAGACAGACAAACAACTGAGTACAAACTCTACGAAAACACATTCCGATTGGAAGAAGCTTGGCAATGGTCCAAATAAGATGTTTAAACAGTGAGGAGCTCTACAGCACATTAACCCTAATGGTAGAGAAGTCTAGATGCTGTTCAACAGTGGTGCAATTTAACTAAATACAAGCACTGTACTTAAAGTACACATTTTTAGGTACTTTTTTTATACTATTTGAGGTACAATTTTATGACACTGAAGGAAATATTGCATTCTTTATTTTATCGCTATAGTGACCTTGCATATTAAGATTTTACATTCGAAAAATCATGATCATCTTATAAAATATAAACCATTGTTTAAGGGTTAAAGTACCCAATTTTATATTATGTAGTCAACATTTGCTCCAGCTTAACCTAGTAAAATGCTGTTTCTACATGAATGCATCAGTAAAAATAATCAAATAATATGATACATAACAATAAAATGATTACAGGGACTGTTTGTCAGCATAACAAATAGGTTTGATACTTTGAGTACATTTTCCTAATAATACTATTTTATATATATATATATATATATATATATATATATATATATATATATATATATATATATATATATATATATATATATACACACACACACACACACTCATGCATACTGTTGTATTGCGACTTCTACTTCAGTAAACGATCGGAGTACTTCTCACAAACAGACGTAGTATTTACTACCCATTTGGATATATTGTTTAAAAAACTGTTTATGTGTTAAGGTCTCTTTGTAGACTGTATTACTGCTGCTATTTATGTGTTTGACAGCTGTTGCATCTTGCTGCATTATTTGTAAATGCTTTATCACCATAAATTTGAATGCATCGATATGTAGCAGTTTGAATTCTACACTACTGCTCTACCTTATGTGTGTACGAGGGAATGCACACTGTATGTGTGGGTGGCAGGGTGAACAGTAGCAGATGTTTGGGAGGATTAACTTCCACAGTGTTTTATCTGTGTGTATTTCTTTATCGTCTTTGTGTATTTTTTACCACCCCTCGAAGAAGGAAATGAACCTTTTTGAAGTGGTGTAAAGTAAGAAGAACATTTACTCAATGATTGTACTTAAGTAGAGTTTTGAGGTCCATTTTATTTCTAGTTTATACTTCTACTCCATTACAATTCACAGGGAAATGTTGCACCTCTCACCCCTGTACATTTATTTTACAGCTAAAGTAAAAACGTACTTTGCCAATTATGATTTTAAAACATTATAAAATAATATATTTTCAAGTTGTGGTATTGTTACTTGTACTTAAATAAAGGATCTGAATACTTCCACCACTGCTTTTTTATGGATAATTAAAACAACTTAATTAACTTAAAACAAACATCAACTAAAGGTTTCTAGAATAAGTTAAAAACGAATGACACCCAAATGTTTTATTGAACAAAAATCGATTGGCAATTTTGTTTCTGACTTCAACACAGATGAGTCAGCATCTAGTGGATGTTTCAGGATCTAGTGGATGTTTCAGGAACTGCAGAAACAAACACCTACTCTGTCTTCTCATGATATGTAGTAATTACTTAAAGTAGAAATACGCTGCATTTTTTTTTACAATAAGTAGGTACACACACCTCTAGCATCTATCATACTAATATCAAACACAGGCTGCTTCTTTATAAACTTCTGAAAACTAAAATAAGAACTTTATTTCTTGTCCAGTCCAACAGTTCCTTTGAGCGACTGTTAAAAAAAAAAAGAAGTGCAGCAGTAGTTCAGCTCACATCAAAAACTGGGCCTTTCACAGTGGCTACTATCTGTACTAGTATCTGCAGATTCAAACTTTCCTGTTCTGACTCCCATGTGTCTGTATCTGCTTTCATTAGTCCCGGCAACGATCAAAAGATTGAACTCACACTCGCACACAAATCACTGAAGATCTGGCCAGGACCTGCAATACCCCACAATATCCCAGTCTCTAGGAATTAGTGTGAATGCCCAGAGGGGCCAATTTATTGGTGAGTGAAATTCATATGAAGATTTGGGCAAAAAAGAAGCCGGCTATACAGACGAAGCTGCCTTTTACACACACCTTTAGATCCATGGGGGTAAATGGAAAATACTTGGAATAAATCTCATTTTATTCATCAATCAAATGGAAAGAACTGCATGCATATAAACTGGATTGAATATCATTGCTGTAAAGGAAATAAAATAGGACTATAAACTATTGTTTTTTGCAAATGTTCTTACCAAAGCCCTTTTCAGACATAGCATACGTAACATTGCTGGCTTCATGTATCTGTTAAAGTAATGGCTTTTGTCACTTGAGACATTGCTGGCTTTTATGTAAATGTTCCCTACGGCTTTTTTCAAACATGACAGGACATTCTTGGAAAGAGAGGAGGTGTCTTCGCTGCTGTAAAACAGCTGTGAGTTAAAAAGTGTTATGATATGATAAGCAAGGTGTTTTCTGTTCTCTCAAAGGCTGCATCAGCTGAAGGAATTAAAACGTATTAGTATGGATTTTAACACTTATCTTGCAGTTGAAGCTTTCATCAATGATGATCTTGAGCGCGATGGATGGACGCCCGCCCTACTAATACATTTACTCATCAATTTCATCATTTATTAGGTACCAAACTCCGCTGCCTTTTTATAAATTCGATATTTGCTCATAAGCTGTATATAAAGTCTTTTGCTGGATATTCTTTTAAGTTGAAAGCTGACTGAGAATAATCTCCATAACAAGTTGCTCATTCAAAGTGGTTTATGGTTCATGAAATTGATTTTCTTTTCTTTGAGTATGGTATAGATGATACTTGGGAAAATTATTTTGATCAAGTGAACAAAAAAGTAGATTCAATTTCTCACATTTAATTTGTCTTTGTGTATTAAATCTTGTTGTTCTGACCTCGTAAGATTGCAATCGTGACTCGGGCGCCTATTCAGACATGAGACATTACATTAATTTAGCTGACGCTTTCATCTAAAGTGACTTATAATGAGTGCATTTAACCATGAACATACCACATCACAAGAATCATGTGATAGATAAAATACTGCTTCAAGTTTTACATTTTAGAAACGCGAGATAGAGAAAGGTATTGAGACCAACATGTAAAATGTGGTGCTTTTGGATTGTAATATACTGTACAGAGAAGTAGCATAGCTTCATCGATAGAACATGGGGTGGACAAAATAATAGAAACACCTGTCAACAGCTTCAGATCAAAACCATTTGAAAATAGAAGTCTAGCTCCAGCTTCACTCCACAGCTCCAGTGACTAAATGTGTGTTACACTTAGTGGAATTAAGCAGATAATTCATTCGACCTTGTTTTTTTCCCCCTCTCTCTCTCTCCCTTTTCAGACAAGGGCCCTTTTTTTATCCTCGGTGGCCTTTGATGTCTGCAAATAAATTGGTTTGCAAGAATCCCTCCAAACTGCTTTGTTGGCGTTTAAATTTCATATGCTCATGAGAAGCTTCTAAAAAGTGTCTTGGCAGAGTGCAGAGACCCTCGTTAAGGATTTAAAAAGTGAAACCTAAAATGGGCAGATCTGGGGGGCTTTGTCGCGTGTTAATGATGTCACACTTACGTGCATGGCCAGGATGCTGCGGGGGATGAGCTCTCGGTACTGCCGGATGGTAAAGTGCCACGTCTTGATCCTCATCAGATCATCGAAGGCAAACTCCAGTATTAAACGACCCTCTGTACAAACCTGGACAAAGATCACATAGTTAGTGTTACTTTACATTCCTCCTCAGCCTCATATCTTTTCCAGCAATCTTTAACAGGTTGGCACGCGGCCGCCACTGATTTTGACGCAGACAAAAAAGAAATCAGTGTTTATTGGCCAGGCGTGATTTTGCTAAAAAAAATTAAAAAAAAAACACTGGAAGGGTTTAGCTCCATTTTGGAATTTGTTCAAGGACTTTGTAGAATGGAGCGAGCTATTATGCTAGCAATATTTACTCTGCTCGCTTCCCTTAGTCAGAGCATCTGTCCTTGGGCCTCTCAACCATCCAGCTATTTCTAAAATGTGAAAATAAATGTAATCTGGAGAGGGGTGTGTTTACACCAGAGACAAAAGAACTTCAGGTCAGAGAGAGTTGCCAATTAGGAGGAGAGAGAGAGAGAGAGCGAGAGAGCGAGAGAGCGAGAGAGAGAAAAAAAAATAAAACATTTCGCCCCTTTAGCTGAATTCGGCGCTTGCCGGGGCCCTTATGCTTCTCCCATATTTCGTTGCTGTGACAACCAGGGAGAGAGAGAAATGGAGAGACAGACAGAGAGAAGGGGGAAAAAAAAAAATCAGCTGATTAGTTGGCATGGCAACGGCAAAGATGTAATCCCACCAGACACACTCTAATCAATGCCCCCAGCGCAGATGGTCTCCTGAGGATCAGCAAGAAAGAGGCTAGCGGCCATATTGCACCCCCCCCCGCCACACACACTCCCCATCAACACCACTACAAGCCTTCCACCCGCCTCACCCTCATTCCCCCACTTCCCACCCACCTACCCCTGCTGGTCACGTGCTCCAACGCTAACTCCAACACACACACACAAAAAAAAAAAAGTATAAATAGAAGCTTGACTGCTGCAAAAAACCCTGAATACAGAGCGGCTTCTCTGCTGTCTTGACTGTAAAATGTGGATTCTGTATAATGTTTCCACTATGTGCAACGGTGCGTTTCAAGAGTTACTGAAAAGACTTTGATTACAATAAAGTACATATAGAGAGTTTTGTTCCATAATGTGACACCTGCTTATAAAAATGCCTGACTACAACAAATGAAGAACGACAGCAACTTTTGGATGAGAGTAGCTGCACTGTTATTCTTTACACGACAACAACACCTCTAGACCACCATGAACACCTGAACCTTGTCCTCGAGCACATATGTCTATCACGGTCATTAATATGGGAAAAATAAGTAGCAGTAACCTCTATAACACTCTATTACTGTATATTGCATTATATAACTTATATTACTATGTAATAATACTATATAACTAAATCATTATATGCTGTATCAAGGTATTCTTCTCCATTTTCATTGTGTTTCTTCTAAAAATAGACATATAGCATTTTGGAAATTAACACTTCCATTCAATGATGCTGGTTTTACGTGCAAACACGTCTGGGATCTGCATGGTTGTATAATGGGCTTGTCTGAGCTAGATAAGTGTGGATTAGAAGCAATGTTAGGAAATAATCCTTGGTGTTTAATGGACACTGAAATGGTCTTTATCATATTTTTTCAACAGCAGTTTTTTTCCAACAGCTGACCTCCGTGTTCAGAGTGAAAGGAAGAATACAATATGATTTGTAACACCCCAAAATTTAAAACAATATCGTTTCCAATAACTCAAAACCTGGGTGTAAGCAATCGCTGTGTGGTAAAAACCACGTATCTCAAAATTTGACTGAAGAAAACCACATATATTACAGTAATTATTTTGCAAAAGAAAGTACTAAGAACAAGAAAACATAATTGTGTATTGTAGACAAATATACACACATATCTATATATATGCATATACCTGAAGTTTTGATCATCACCTAACCCACCGGGTTCTCAGCCGATGTTGAATTATACGTAAGAAGGAATGCTATGTATAATCCACTGGTACTTAAATTGATGTTTTTCCTCCTTGAAATGAAATGCATCATGGTCATTATGTGTGTGGATGAGTTTTCATGCCCGTTGGGCTGCTGAAACCTATTAAAAGACCAAATACTTAAGCATGTATGAGAAAATAAGTACTTCTTTACATCAATCCTGAAAGTGTACCTTTTAGATTTATGGTGTTTAGCCACCAGCAGTGAAAGAACTTGAATTGTGTTTATAGTGAGCCAGTGTCTTCTGATGCCTTCAGGTGCAGTAGCCTATAGTGAAACAACGCTGCACTCTTTTTCCATAGTGTCAACTGTGTCTTTAGCATTGCCTCCTATTTCTCTCTGCAAGCTTTCTGCTTCTCTGTAACCAATAAATACATTGGCAAACCAGCTAAATCAGAACCAGAATAAGAATCACCTTAATTGCCAAGTGCAATAAATGTGCAGGAATTTGTCTTAGTGGCACTGGTGTAGGGATATATTAACCACAAATGGAACCAAGGCAGCCCTTTTCCACAAAATCCAGTGTAGATTCAATCATACAAAGCTATTTATTTCTCCATACTGAGAGAGAATTAGTTAAAATCTAATATTACTCATAATAGTGTTTTTTTTTTTTCTTTTTTTTTTTAGCTAAATAATGTTCCCTTATGAAAACTAAAAGAAGGAAAATCCCATTGAATTAAAAGTGGTCCATTAAATGGTACAGCCCCTCTCAGAGAGTCCCCATTGATTTAAGAGCAGGGTCATAAATCTTCCACACAACGGGGCGGAGATCAGGGGATCTCTGGCTCAAAAGAGCGACAAAAGAATAACAGCGTCCTGCTGCTGAGACACTATTCAATACTGGACCTAAACATGACAATCATTTAACAACAGAGGAGCTGAATGTCATTAAATCGATTATTATGAGCACTAATGTCTGCTTCTGGTGAATATAAATAGGATCAAAGTTGACTATATATGCACAATTACAGCGACAAGCTGACAGGCTTTATAATACTGCACCTCAACACCACCTTGAATATCAGCAAGTATAAAGTTTAAGATTATAGCATAAATTGTTATTTACGGTTAATGAACACATATAATCCAAGTGTGTTACTGCCACTATGTTGAGTTTAGAGCTCATAAGATTAGCCAATTAATTAATTAGTCAGCAGATTTTCACCAGAAATGTAACCAGAAAGATGTTTATTAAGGAAAACCCATTGGTTTCAGCTTCTAACATATGAATATTTGCGTGTTTTCTTAGATTTCTATGATAGTTACCCTATTATTATATATTATATTATGAGTTTTGGACTGCTGGTGGGACAAAACAAGCAATTTGAATATGTCCACTTAGGGTCTGGGAACCTGTGTTTTTACTATTTTCTGACATTGTATAGACCAAACAATTGGTCAAATAATCGATGATGAAAATCAATAGTTGCGGCCTTAGCTGAGTTAAAGCAAATGCATAATGACGGTGTGGCTGCAAGCCTTTATTGAATACTTTCCCTCAACATGACAATCAACTTACAACTGTGAACTTAGTTTTACAGCTCAAATGAACGTTTAAATCAATAAAATACATATGGTGTAATTGTGTACAGCAGAATTTATTTCAAACGTATGAATAGTATATAATTGGAGTTTCCAGTATTAAAAGGAATGTCAGCAGCCTCTTGCTATAGTTGAGCCCATCGTATTTAACTCTGATCCTATTTATGTTCAGCAGAGGAATTCATAATGCTGTAGATCTCATAATCAAATTAATAACCTTCACAGTCATGTTAAGGTACAATTGACTAGTTTTTTTAAAAGTAGGAGAAGAAGAACAAGAATAACAAGACATCCTTTATTAATCCTGCAAGGGGAAATTATCAGTTATAGTACAAAATGTAAAGGTAGATTACTGCAACGTTAACCTAATTTAGTATCAACAATTATAACAAAAGTATGGTATAGTGACAATATTAACATGCCTGAAAAAACTGCAATCCCAGCAAAGCTCAGAAAAACACACACAGTTGATAACACTTCCACTAGTCAATTTCTCCACTCAGGGAATTAAATTCACTTGAGCTGAGGTCGCCGTGTCACGAACTCGCCTTTTGCTCTTTGCTCGCCTCCCAGCATGAAGAAACCCCCAACTGGGCACCGGTAACAAGGGCCGTGCCCTCCAAGTTAACACACGCTGGCCAGGGCCAAGCAAAGCCTGCTGGGTAGTGAATAGAGGTGCTGGGACGCCGGGGGCTGCTGGGAGGTTCGGGGCTTTTGGTCAAATTGGCACCCCGTGTCACCTTGTCAACACCTCGCTGCCCTGTGAAACCCGCACACATTGTCCACCAGCACCCGGGAGGCACCACCCACTCTTAGCACCCTGCTAACTCCGCCCATTCGTTAGTCTGCAGCATCCTGTCAGGTGAACAATGACAGGAAGCGATAGAGAGAGCACAACACATGAGCCTGTGCTGAGCTCCTTTACTCCATCCCTTTTCGACCATTACATTAGCTTCTAAAACTATAACTTAATCTATAAATTCCTTTTATTAATGATTTGTATTCAATGATTTGTTTTTCTCTCATTGTAGTACACATTTTGTTATATTTTATGTTGTTCATAAACATACTGCTTTGTGCTTTAAGGATAATTCTGGTTAATAACTGTGAGCCTATTTTCATAGTTTCGGAAACACGGTGATATCACTACAATTAAGTCAGACAGTATGAGAAACACAAGCGAAGAAGATTAGACAAACTGTAATTCATCTAATTGACTAAGAAGGGGCAGCCCTACTAAACTGTAAAAGGTCACAGTTTAGTAGGGCTGCCCCCTCTTAGTTAATTAGATGACTAATCGTCGTTTTAGTCGACTAAATTTGATTAGTCCGGTAGTCATTTTTTTATGCTTTTTCATGCTGAATGACTTATTTATCAGAAACTTATGAGCACACTTCTGGTAAGCACAAATAAGAGATAAACACCATATCAAAAACCTTGTTTGATACGCGGTTATGCTGCAGCTCAGATTGGTGACATGACAGCTTGATGGTTGCCAATGCTAAAAGCTTTCTAGAACATGGGCTTTCCAGAGGCACGAAGCAAGTGATGGAAAGATGCTGATACAAAAATCTATATGGATGAGTGCCCTGTTTTGAAACTAACCACGTATGTAAACCACCTTATTTAGGCTTAAAAACAAAAGTTAGCACAAAGTAATAATGCCTCATTGTACAGGAAAAGTGTGTACAAGAACGGCAGTGCTGATGATGTTTGGGTACCATTCCTCTTGAATGAATATTACCCGTATAGGTATTAACTGTTGGTACTGATGGTAGTTTGATATTGGCCCGTCACCTGGACTCCTGCTATGTTTACACCAAAGATTACAATGGCAGTTAGTCTTTATTTAGACTTTTTTGGTTTTAACCTTGACCTTTAAGTCATTGGGTGTGATTTGACGGCCTTCTTCTCGTAATGTCAAATAAACCAAAGTACAGTCGTCCGCCAGCTGGTGTTTATTTCCCTGTATGATGTATTTTTAGGATCCCAGATTGCATCGGTGACTACAGTGTTATTACTGACATGAATGATGCCTAAAACTACAAAAATAAATACCCTAATTGTAATAAACCAGAGTTATTCTTTAAATATGGCAATGCCAATAAAACCAAATGTCAATGTGAAATTTTGAAAAAGAGAGATAGCGAGCAAATAAAGAGACAGATACCGGCAGAGAGAGAGAGAGAGAGAGAGAGAGAGAGAGAGGGGGTGGAGGGAGAGGGAGGGAGAGCAAGAGAGCGAGTTGGGAGCTGGGGATGATTTCTCTAGGGATGAAGGATGCGAGTGTGTGTGCATGTGTGTATGTTCAGGGTGCAGGTGGGGGGGGGTTGAGAAGAAAAAGAAGGGGGGGTGGGATGAGAGGGAGCGGTAGAGTAAAGAGAGCTAGAGGAGAGTAAGCGAGCGAGTCAGGCAGGGGGATGAGAGAGAGGATGGGGGGGGGGGTGGTGGGTGGAGGAGGAGGATGAGGATGGGGGGATGAGGAGGGGTGGCGGTGGTTGAGGAAAGCGAGGCGAGGCAGAGCTGATTGAGATTCGGGCCTCCAGAGCTGCAGGCTCGCTGCTGCTCCTGGGAGCTCAGGGAGAACACGCTCAGTTATTGGAATTCTTTTTGCTTTTTTCTAATGAATTAATTCTTCTCATCCAATTTAGGTGAAGATGAAAAGAGAGCAGCGCTGCGAGCATCAAATTTAGCTTTTTGTTGACCGGGCCTGGGCTGTTCTGTTTCTGTTCTGTATGGTTAATATCGGACACTCGTAATATATTATGTTTTTTTTTTTTGTTCCTTTTGGGGAGCCTTGTTTACAAAAACCAAACAACAGCAACACAAAAAGACATTTCCTGTGTGTGTTATTGGGGATGTTTCATAACCATTTATTGATATGATAAGACAAAGAGCCCCCCACCCCCACCCCCACCCCCCTTGCACAAACATCCATTCACTCGATACCCATACACAACATGAATACAAAATCAGCTCCCCCTCCAAATGTACAGAAAAAGTGCCACAACCTCATGAACCCCCTTGACACAAACCCACATTTGGGCAGTCATGCGTGTAAATATACACCAACATACACTCACACACACTCTGGTACTTAGGTATACACCTGTCTTATCTGACATGATGGTAAGATTTGACTTTGGTATGCTAAATAAAGGTCCTGCACTACGCTACTCTCAAACGGTTTTCACGTGTAAATATTTTTTTCCTTCTGAAATCATATCAAAATGTGAAGTATTACAGCATATGTTTGATTGTTTGATGATTGTTTGGATTTTTCGCCTCAAAACAGAGTAGAGTGATACTGGTACGGTGTACATTTACACGAAAAATGAACATATTTTTCTTCATAAAGTTATTTATAAATCTTCAAGATCTTTATGCAGACCCTGTTCATCGAGACAAATATTAAGCCAAAATCATAGCACAGGGAAAATTAAATCAGAAATACTTACACTAATTAATAGAAAATGATTATGTAGTTTGACATAAAAAGGCTTGGCTCTTTTACAAAGCATTTGTGTATGTAAAGTGTATTTTTATAAATATCGTTCCACAAGAGTGAGTGTAAAGTAGAATCCCACCGATAAATTGGCCAGGCCATCACGTAAGCCCGATACTGGCTCATTACATATCGGTAGTGTCTGCTGATAAGGAAGAAAATATTGTAATAAATATATGCTAAATATATTTTTTAGAAACAGCATACTTACACATAATAAATGTACAGAATACTTCTAAAGAAACTGTGTTAGGTTACGGGGAACATTTATGGGAAAAAAAGAATGGTCAACATGTCATCATCAGACTTTTTAAGCTTTCTTTTTTTGTTTTTTTAAATCGGCCTCAAAAATCTAATACTGTTTGGACTCTAGTGTAAACCACTCATTACCATAACCAGTTCAAATTCAGCCTAAAACTCTTAAGAAGAAGAAAAAATCTATCAGAAGGTGAAAGCAGCTCAATTTAATCCAGATTTTGTTTCCCTGTTATAAAGAATTTGTTCAAAAAGAGATTTAACATTTAAAAAACAAGGCCAGAAAAGGCAAATCAGTGCCTTAGTGTCAATAAGTTAAAGTTAAGTTAATTTATATTGGAAACTAGTAAAATGATCGTATTTCTTTTCATAAAATAAGATTTAAGTTCTTAATAACGGACACAATTACTTGCTTAAATGGAGATTCTTTTGCAGTGATGTTTTTTTAATTCACTTTGGAGTCTCACAGCCCTTGGCAGGTCAGCCAAAAAGTTAATTTCAGACTCTGCACACTACACACTACACACTACACACACACACACACACACACACACACACACACACACACACACACACACACACACACACACACACACACACACACACACAGACAAGAGTGAGTGCATACTGTCAAGTCCTGAAAACAAGAGGGCGTATAGCTGTTTAATGTCAGAACAATCCGGTCTGGTGCTGCAGCTCAGGGTTCATGGTACAGGGAACATGGAATCCCTTTAGCTCGGCTGCTCGGCGCTGACAAGGTATCTGGTCTCAGATTCATTTAGACAGTCAGCAGAAGAACACTAAGAGTCAGCTAGCCATCTGGATCAGACTGTGGTGAAGCAGATATTCACTCCGGCTCACAGGGGGATTCTTTCCCCAAAGACAAAAGCAGATGAGCTCAGCTTTAGTGCTTTCAGAAGACCTCAGTGTCAGGTTTGGATTATCTCACCTGAGCAATTTGTGTTTCCCCAGCTTCTGTCTGTGCTTCACTTATACTGCAAACTAAACCATACTCTTCAAATATCTTATTTAAGTCCCCTTAGCTTTTGCCTTTGGAGTACCTGAGGGCTTAAGAATCTGTCGACATCTTTAACATGAGAAATGGCAGTGGATTTTTGGGGTCTGGGAGAAGGCCAAAATGCTGATAAGTAAAGAGGGTAAATATAACTGTGTGTGACATTTTCCCTGAATTAATTCTAAACTCTGGTTATTGCAGATATTTGGTTATAGGAAAATACAGAAAGGGTGCATTTTTCAGCTGAGATATTTTATTGCTAGAATTCAACATGCAGTAACAGTCAATATGATTGCAGTTGCGGTTTACAAATTCTCAAGTATGTCCTAAAACAAAAGTCAGGTGCCCGTAGGCTTGCTGTACTCATCCCCCCTGTCCATACTGGCTCCCATAGCGCGCTTCTAATGTTAAGTGACTGTCGATTTTGTCCCTTTCCACTTTAAATGGAAGCTCATTAGAAAGGGATCTCTTTTAGCGGCCCGTATGAACTGGAGGAAAGATCACAGCTGTCAATAACAATTTTAATGTTATTAAAACACTGTTCTTAAGGCAGACTTGAAAAAATGTGAGCCTTTCCTTAAAGACATAATATACTACACTAAGTCCTAATTTGTAGATATTTTACTGATGTTTTTACTCCTCCAAAGAGCAACTTACACACCCCGTTTACAAATTCAAAAAATGCTGAAAAGAGAGACGCTGTCTGAAAAGAGAAAATGATTTTCTGTTGTAACAAACACTACAGAATGCGGACATAATTGGTAGTATAATAAAGTACATATCATTTATTTACTTAAAAGGTGTATTTCATGTTAAGTAACTCTTCAACAGCTGTAGTATGTAAATAAGTAAATTTACTCAAGTACTGTACTCAGGTACATTTTTTTAAGGTACTTTGGTTGAGTATTTCTATTTCATGCTACTATATACCTCTACTCCACTAAATTGTACTTTTAGTCAACTTTATTTATTTGATAACTTCAGTTACTTGTTACTTTGCATATTCAGATTATTAAAAGGCTCTAAACACAGACACAGATGTTTTCAGTGAATCTGGCTGATTAGACCTCTTCCCAGGACTATGTGGGAGTGTATTGACTGTGATTGAGTCACATCTTTCGGAGTCTCCTGTTACCTTTGTTGCTCCTGATAGGGCATCTTATTGGTAGATGAGGATTTGGATGTGTGACCTAATAAATTCCCATCATAGCTCTGGCCGACCTTCAACCTGAGCAGAGGTCTAATCAGCCACAATAACTGAAAACACTTGTGTATAGGTCAATTAATAAATGATTATATATAATTATAGGTTAAGCTACCCAGCACTATATAAAGGAATTAAAATGAGCTCCACATTTACCAGCTGCAACATTAAAGTGAACACATTAATGCATCACTTAATTATAATCCAATATTATAGTATACATCATTCATAAATTAATGAGCACTTTGACTTTTGGTACTTTAAGTATATTTGGATGTAATACTTTGTACTTAAGTAAGATTTCAAATGAATGACTTTTTACTTGTATCAGAGTAGATTTACAGTGTAGTTTTGCTACTTTTACATAAGTAGAAGAACTAAAATACTTTTTTCACTACTGCTCTTTAATGTTATCAACATTGAGCTTCAGAAATCAGCGATAAACATTTCAAATGTATACAAACAGATTGATGCAGCATATAAAAAAAAGAAAGAAATATTTTGACAGTGAGGTCAGCAGGTGTGACTTAAAAACACTGGGATGAAATGAAACAGGGAGGACAAAAAGAATCAAAGGGTGTAATGGATTTGATCTTTAACCAGTTAAACACTTTGCCTGGTCCATTATCATAGCGTGTGATCAATTATTCATGCTGGGAGAAGCTTCGGGGTCAGGTGTTACCTTTGTAAACATTGGCTTCCCATGCTGGGTGACCATGGTGCACTGATCACAGTCCAGGGTGATGCAGGAGTTGTGGAAGGACTCCTTGGAGTGTTTGAGGATGTAGTGGAGCTCGGTGACCCCTCCCTCGAACACCGTGCTGAAATAGCGGGGGATCAACGTCCGGCCGATCGCTGCGAGGAGACAAAAGAGAGGGCAGAGATGCTTAATATAGAAGGACGGCAAACGAGAAATGATCTAGAGAGAATACAGTGGGCTTAGATAAGCAAAGGAGGGTGATTACATACTGCCATATTAACACTAATCACTAATAGACTGTAATGATGCTACTACTAGTATTAGGCCTATTATCACTATTACTACAATAGTCTTTATACAATTTTAAGGCTACCACTGAAACTACTGTAACTACTGCTATTATATACTGCTATAACTGCAGGCTACTGCTGCTACTATGAGCTGGGTTTTGTTTGAAATTCTTCCAACTCTGGTGCAAATACCAAAACAATACTTTATTTTCCCACACCTTGATAGAGTAGTTCGACATTTTGAAAAATGTACTTTCTTACTGGGAGTTTAGAAGATGTGCGTTAAGTATGTGGCTAGAGCCAGGAGGCGATTAGCTTAGCTTAGCATAAATACACTAAACCGGGAGAAACTTCTTAAGCTCTCAAACCACAAATTTTTTTTTTTACTTTTCGGTTTGTGGACGGATTCAACAAACGAGATATAACGTGTTAGATTGACAGATAGGGAGATAAAGAAAATCGTGAGGAATTTGAACATGTTTTTCTACAAAACCCTTATTATAAGAAGCCAATTATTATTTGAGCAATTTCTCAAATATTGAATGTTGCTCTAAACACAAGCAGTCATACAAGAACTTTAATAATAATAATAATAATACTACTACTACTAATAATAATAATAATTTATGGTTTAAATCCGGAACTGTCTGATCAAATAAAGAATTGAGTGTTACCATTATCACAATTACTAATACCACTACAACTGTTACTACCTATAATAATAATAGTGATTACGTTTTTAGTGGTAATATTGCAAAAGATATGTTACAGTTTTATTTAATGATAATATGACAAAGATAACAGATATCATGCAATAAATATCACACTGGACATTCATCAAACATATAAACAAAAATATTAAATTTTTTTTGTGAGAGCACAACCCTAAAAATAAAAAAAATTATAGTATATATTTGTTTGGCTAAGAAAATCTTAATAGCAAAGTAACTGCTTGATAAGGACATCTGCTGTAGATTCATTGATAAAGATAAATATTGTATTGGCTGTCAAAAGCTCCTTGGAGACAGAGACTGATCAGATGTCCATTTGAATGAAATTGATTAAATATCTGAGAGCAAAGATGTTCTGCTCTTCCAATCTGACCCCTTTTTTTAATCATACAAAATCCTTTAAGGGACACAGGGAAGGGTGTTAAGTCTGCTGTCTATTGATTTGACTTTAACCTCTGTACTCATTAACAGCTGGTTGCTTGTAATACTGCCAATGTCAGTTTTTTACAGCATGCGTTCATTCATATTCGTCCCTTACCCAGTCTCATTAACAGCTGAAAAGCCTTCTAATGGGACTAAACAATAAGTGCATAACAATTAACCCACACAAATCATTTACAATATTGTCAGCAGTGCTGCAGAAATCATGATAAATCTGAATGAACTCATTGCTAAATATATGCTATTGAGCTGCAGCCGTCCTGCTGATTGTGGTCAATTTATGAATCAAGATTCTCGATGCAACAGGCACATTATAGATTTACAGATACTATTGGATTGCCTGAATCGAACACAGGCTGCCTTCAGGACACCTGTTCGCCATCCAAGATAATATCTAAATCCTTTATTCTTAGATTGAGTCTGATTTTCCCCCTAACCCAAGAGTCAAATTAATCTTGTGCAGTGAGGTAAATTCTACTTTTTCCAACCCATGTGAAGATTAAAGCTTTTCTCGAAAGAACTGACAATGTCATGAATTTAGGCCTCTCCATCCACTTTGTTCAAGATATGACAGTTCATATAACTCTATTTGAATAAGTCTCACATAGGTGAGACTGCACAAGAAAGTATTTTCACATATTTTCAGAATGATATGATTCCATGACTGAGTTTAATATTATACTGATTTATTAAGACGGACAACTTCTGCAGTGCAAACTTTTTGCAGAAGTCTAAAGATGATGAAAACTGGAGGAGGAGTCAGGGAGGGAGAAAGTGTCTTCAGTGTTTTACAGCCCTCAGGCTTCGTCTGGTTTCCATCTCCTCTGTGTTGGCTGGCTTCAAGGAGAAGAATAGATGATACAGAGAGAGAGGTTTACATTTCCCAATGCATTATGGATGCACTGTGATGGCATGAAAGACACAGATTCCTAAATACTTGGATGTATTTTATAGGACGAAATCATGTCCTAAAATGCCTTTATATCTAAGCTTTCAACTTTCGATTATGAAAATATCAACAGCATACTGTATCTTGTTAAGCCTAGTTAACTTGGCTTAAATAAAAATGAAATTTCACAGAGGAGTTTCCTCATCAAGGGTTTTGAAAACATCTTGGACAAAATGGTTTCTTTAACAGCAACAGCATTGGGCCTAAACTTCAGCTTTACAGCTTCGGGGTTCTTTTGTCTCAGAGCTCCTCTACCTCTGCAACGTCAATGAAATCCCATTAAGAACCTGTAGCTGTCTTCTATCTACCAGACCAGAGTGCAGAAAGTCCAATTCTTTATATACTAGAGCTCCTTCTATCATCAGAGTTTTATGATATTGACAAAAATCAACTTGAGATGCTTTAGCTAAACAGCTGTGCTATTAACTATAGCATCTACCATTAAACCAGTCTCCACAATCTCCTTTTGAAAACCCCCAAAGATATTGTCACTTTTTTCTAAAAATATATATTATTTTGTCACTTAAAAAAAAAAGAAGAAGTAAAGCTGCATCTAATGATTACTTCTAAATTATTTTGAAGATTATTTTATTGATAATTTTTATTATTGAAGAAAATAGTGAAAAATCCCTTGACAGTTTTCAAGGTGACATTTCCAAATGTCTTGTTTTGTCCAACCAACAGTCCAAAACCAAATAAATGTTAAATTTGCTATTATATAAAAACAAGCAAATATTCACATTTAAGAAGCGGGAACAACTACATTTTATGGCATTTCATTGCTTGAAAACAATATGTGAGGCGAAAGTGAGAAATGAGATGTTAATGCACAGGATTTTCCAAGAATCTAAAGCAATGCACAACTTAATATGTAGATCATGGATTCTGCACAGCAACGACAGAGAGCAGGTGCGTCAAACAGCTTTCACTTGGGACAAAAACTGCTAACTGCAGAGCTCAATATTGCAGTTTATGTTACTTGTTGAACAGCTGTGCAGACCCAATCTGCAGAACGGCCCATACAATCTCCAACACCACATCTTGGCAGCACATTCCTCCTTAAAAAGCCTCTTTTTCTAGACTTTATTTTTCAGGCTATAAGTTTTCTGCTGAACACAGATACTCATTTTCAGCACTGCTCTGCTTCACACTGCTGCACACATACATGCCTGAGATCTGCACTGCAACCACAGCCTTCATCCAAACATCACTGGGGAGTTCCACTTGAGCAACTTGACTTGCTCAAGGGCAGGGCCCGTAGTTACTGAACAGCTTCTCATTCACTTAAACGTACAGGGGATCTGAACCAGTGACTGTTTGGTCCTACACTGATATTTCTACCACCGGCTGCAAACTTTTGATGTCCCCACTTCTAAATATTCAGATCCCATATGAGTTTTCTTTTGAATATTTTTGAATTAAATGTTGTGCCATCTTGTTGCCCATCTCTAATGGGATTAACAAGACACCTCAGCAAAACACTAATAATATTTGCAGTACACCAATGTATAATGAGCTACACTGATCCCACAGTAGTTTAAGTGGACATTCGTACACAGCCCTGCTGTATGTAGGGGTCTGCATTTGTGGGGACAGGTGGGATGGTACCAGTGAGACAATAAAATACGATCCAGCAGGTCCAGTTTGAGTAAGACATGAGTGTGAGTTTATCAGATGCAAAAACACTGCACAGCTGTTTATAACACACTGGCACAGGATTTAAAAAATCTGGAAAGTAATCATGGCGGCCACTGCTTTATGTTTTTTTGTTGCAACGATGGCGAGGTAGAACTAAGGTCTTCACGTTACAGAGTTATCTACCAGAAATGTGCTGTTGTTGCTCCTGCATTGGCACCCCGCTGCGTCATCGGAATGGCCTCATTAAAATGAATAAGGGGGCTGCATTTTTTTTACCCAGGGCTAATGTCGGTCTGAACATTCCCTAAATCAGTGATTCCCAACCAGCGGTACTTGTACCCATGTGTGCAGTTTGCAGTTACCAGGAGGTATATGGAAAGACTGTGGAGTAGCTTGGCTAATTTGGACAAATGACTACTGTTAAAAAAAATAAAAAAAAATACATCCACATAGTCTTTGTGTTCAGGAGGATGAGTAGGGTTTATTGAGCCTGATCTTCAGGAAATGTATTGTAACAATAACCAATAAACTACCAGCAATGATAAGTAAGTTCTAACACCTTTACACCATGTGAGGAGAGAAGTTCAACCAATAGATTAAAGTAATGACCGACACATCCAGCTTCTGCAACTATTGGGGGTACTACAAATACAAATTTGATATTGGGGAAAAAAGAGACCAAGCCTAAACCTCAGCTATTCCAGGCTCACTATGTCTTGTATGAAAAAAATTACTGTAACAATATCAATTTTTATATAATTATATATTAGATATTTATATATTAATTGGCCGATTTTCACGTGCTTGGCCATGACCGGCGACCGGCAGGTCAGTCTGACATATGCCGATTTCATGCCGGTCAACGCTACAATTAACTTACAACATAAGTTATACGAGTTACAGTTCTCAAGGACGCACGCACACACGGACGCGACAGCACAGTCTCTTTTTCCTTTCTCTCAACTTTTCCGCCGTGTGAAGCGCGTACCCGCTCGCGATGTGCGCTATTCTCGCACATGTAGGGAACCTCGTGAATTAACCATTAATGTCAGCTGTTTGGAAATTCTTCAGCTTGTGTGCAGAAGATAACAAGTTTGCAATATGCAACACCTGTAAGGAAAAAGTAGGGCGTGGAGGGGACGACACCAAAAAACCAAAATCAAATTTTTTTGGAAAAAGGGAAATGGTTCTAACGTTGCACTTTAGACGTGTGTGAATTTCCCACACCAGGAGTAATTTATATAGTTCTATTTTATAGTGATCCATTATCTGTTAAAAAAATGTTCTATGTTCTGTGCAAAATATTCTATTAAAGAAAAGTTAGAAAATAAATATTTGTGTGTGCTGTAAAGGGGTTAGAAAAAATTGAATAGGAATCGGCTAAAATCGGTATCGGCTGGCCTAACTCAATGAAAATCGGAATCGGCCTAGAAAGTTGTAATCAGTGCATCTCTATTATATATAATTTTTATATAATCAGTTCAAATATACACATTTGAAACAGGAGGTGTCAATGAATGTCATATGGATACTTTTTTTTCTACATTACGTTTCTATGTTTTCTGCGTTAAACAATACACTTTTTCTTTGTTTTGTTTTCTTTTTTGCATCGTTGGTTCAACTTGAAATCCACCCCTTAATCCCTTTAAGCGTTAGTGACCCGGTCTACCCGCTGAGCTATGCCAGACAGTTAAATAACAGCAAAAAACAAAACAACCATAAATCCTGACTTTGGGATTATGAAGGAAGGCATGTTGGGATTTCCTTTAGCCTCTTGTTCCTCGCCTAGTGGAACAAGTCTCTCTGCTCCTCTACATTTTGCTGCCCGTCAAATCTCCATCATTAGAACACTGCTGGAGAGAAAAATTGGGACAGCCATATTATCCAGCAGCACATGGCCTCTGATTTCAAGCAGAAATAATCCATTTTAGAGTCAACACTGTGGGGGGGGGGTTTTTTTTTTTTTTTTTTTTTTGGGGGGTTGTGGGGGGGGGGGGGGTTTTTTTTTTGGGCAGGGGGGGAGGAATAAAAAGTTGGGGGAGAAGGTGTTTTTTTTTAGAAAAAAAAAAAAAATTTTTGGAGTTGGGTTAGTGAAGCCTGGGAATAAAACTTCATTTAGAAGTGAAATGTCCCCAAAGACAGTGGCTTGAGAGGCTCTTGAGGTCAGACCTGGATGGTAGAGTCTCAATCGATGATGTTGGCGGTTGGGTGAGGGGTGTGGGGGATGTGGAGGGGGGAGACAAAGGGGGGAGCGGGGGGGGAGGGTGTACCCGTGACTGGCATGTTTTTCAAATTCGATAAAGTCAGGCATGACTAAATAACACATAAAATGTTTGGCATCGTGAGCGGTGGCTGAGGGAAGAGGACGGAGGGAGGGTGAGCTAGAGGGTCCAATCGGCGTGGATGACTGTGAAAATTATGCTCTCTCTCTCTCTCTCTCTCTCTCTCTCTCTCTCTCTCTCTCTCTCTCTCTCTGTATCTCGCTCCCTCCCTCACTCAGTCTCCACCACGGTTGAAAAACAAAGTACGTCTAGGAGTGGAGCTGACTGCTAATGCGGAGGAGCTCTGAGGAGACGAGGGGGAGGAAGGGAGGGGTAGTGTGTGTGTGTGTGTGTGTGGGGGGTAGAGGGATTGGGATCGAAAAAATGAGCGAGGGATGAAAGAGAGGGAGAAGAAAACTAGGAGGGAAGATGAAAAAATAAGGGCTTGTCAATGAGGGAGAGAAGACTCACTGAGGGGTAATAGGAGAGAGAGAGACAGCAAGAGAGGGTGAGACAGCAGGAGAGAGAAGGAGAGGGAGACAGTGGGAAGGAGGGGGGGATGCTCAGGTGATACGCAGATCTGCTTCTTGCCCGTCTCATGCAGGAGTTTTGGTTGTGTCTTCTCAACCAAAACTGTCCTAATAAAACCTAGCGTGCGTAGCCCGGAGTAGCAGAGTGATAGATAAGCAAGTAATGGCAGCCATGAAAGTTTTGGATTATTTCAAGCACCGTAGTCTTGTGTTTCTCTTCAAATATGTTTTGGGCTCCCTCACTCAGTATTAACATTGAAGGCAAACGCTTTTTGTAGCTGAGTTATTATACAGCAGGCCTCATTGTCTTGCTCAAGGGCACTTTTAAAAGACATTTGACTGTAACGATGATCAAACCATTGATATGTTCTGTTGATTGGACAAAACAAGTAATTTGAAGATGTCATCTTAGGCTTTCAGATCTATTGATGGGCATGCTTCACTTCTCGTCAGATTAATCTATGTGATGAAAATAATCGCTGGTTGCAGCCTGACAAGCAGTGAGTCCAAGTTGTTGTCTTCAGATTGCTTTCTTTGTTCAGCCAACAGTCCAAACATTCAAAGACACCAACGATGTTCAATTTAGAAATGTATAAAACAGAGAAAATCAGAGACAGAATGTTTGGATTTTTACTTGATAAGTGACTTAAATGACAAATTGACTGACTTAAATGACAAAAAAAAAAAATAGTTGCTGAAGGATTTTCTGTTGACCAACCACATGAATAATCATGTAATCATTAGTTTCATTGGGTAAAGGCATTCCCATCCAAAACACATACAAAACAAAAAGCACATAACCAGTAAGAGAGAAAACAAAATGTAAATTCCAAATAAAAGCATTACCAAAAAAGAAAGTACAAATGAAGTCAACATAGAAGATGTACTAAGTGTGGACTAAAGGAGAACTCCACAGTGACATGAAGGACATCGTCAACACAATCATTAACCACACTGCCAAAAAAAGGCGCCTCCTCAGCCCCATGTTGTAGCCCCATGTTGAAGACACTATCATTTATCTTTTAATAGGCAGTCAGATTACACACTCATCAACAGCGACCAAGCCAAACAAACTTCAGACAAAATTGCAGAACGACAGCAAACTTGCATCGAGTCCAGACGAGATGAAATGTATTTGTTGGCGATCCTATTAGTTTTCCCTTCCTCTTCACCTCACACTGCTTCTCTCGCCCTCTCTCACTCTAACTCTCTTTTTCTTCTTCTTCTTTATTATTTGTTTTTCCTGCACCATGCTGATTGGCCCATCTTCAGACGTGGGGCACTCCAGAGATACAGATTAGCTGGCACTTGTTTGGGCGAACATGACAAGCAGCATATGCCTCTCAAGTAACGTGTACCCAAACATGCAATTTACAAATAATTAACGTGGTGTTAATTAGTCGCATTAATTCATGCCACTTTGTTGGGATTGTTTCCCCCCGTCGGTCCCCAGGACTCCTGCCAGCAACGTCAGCCAGCAAGACGGCGAGCGCCGTTCTTCTGCTCCGAAGATAGAGCAGGGCGTCAGAAGAAAGAAGGGCTGCTGGCTGGTGTATACACAGTGGTGCGCGCGCACGCACACACACACACACTGCATACTGTACATACTCAAAAGACATTCAACCACATATGCATTGCACTGTGAGTATATGCACTACTGCATACTTGTACATTCCTCTGTGATTCTCAGTGTGTGTTGTGTGTATCCTTTATGTCTAATGTTAAATTTGATTCTTTCTGTGCTTGTAACTGTGTCATATCTGTGTATAAGTTGACAGGAGAGCAGACTAGCTAGGCCTGTATGTTGTGAGTTGGCTGAATCCGTGTTGTCCATTCTGACACACACACACACACGCACGCACGCACACACACACCAATAAATGTACAGTAATGATGCACCTAGGGAGTACAGAGGCGGCTATGTAAACAATATGCACACCCACGTGCTGGAAGAAAAATAAATGCATGTAAACACGCAGAGATGCGCCAGCAAAGTGCACCATGCCATCACCTCTTCCATCCCTCCTGGGTAAACAGACCATACATTATTATTTTGTTGATAAATTTAAATGCAAGATTTTGTATTTGAACATGAAATACAGGATCAAAGTATAGAACATGTTTTAACTCTTTTTGTATTTCTTATGATTATTATTACAGCTATGTGACTTGTGTGTCCAAGAGCCCTTAAGCAAGGCACTTCCTTTTCACCAGCTCACCTGCTGTAAGTCACTGAGGGCAGACATGAGCTCAATGCAAAATGCCTCAAACATTCAAATCAAAAATGCTTCAAACCAGCCATTAGAGGTCTATGTATGAGACAGGAAAGAGCAAATACTGTATAGTTCTTGAGACAAAGCAGCCCCAGAATTTCATGCTGAATCAATCACCAAGTATCAATCCCATTTTTCATGAAGTTGAGAGTAAGAGGCTGGAACCATGACTGGTTTGAATAGTAATAACTACAAAAGAGTGTGGCAGTCTGTCACTAAATACCTTCTATGTGGCAGCAAACAGAAGGGGAGTTCTACTCTAAATTACAGTAAAGTCATTACGTGGAAGTCATTACTTAAAGTTCTCATATTATGCTCATTTTCAGGTTCATAGGCCTAATTGTATTTATATAAATGTATAGGTTATATCAGATAGGTTTACATGGTTTCATTTTCAAAAAACTCCATATATTTGTTATACTGCACACTGCTGCAGCTCTTCTTTTCACCCTGTGTGTTCAGGTCTCTGTTTTAGCTACAGAGTGAGGCATCTCACTTCTATTACATCTTTGTTGGGAGTCGCACATGAGCAGTAGCTAGGTAAGGACTACTAGCCAGTCAGAAGCAGAATATGAGGGCGTGCCACGCTAGCAGCTAGGCGAGCATTATAACGTGTGTTACAAAGTGACGCACATTTGTCACGGACGTAAAGGCTGGACTACAATAGAGCTTTTTGGAGCAGTTTGTGAACTGTGGTTTCTGTGGGAGATGGTAAGTCCCTTTGGGGGGGGGACTTTGGGCTTTTTCACTTTGTAAACCTAGAATGTGCACAAAAAATATATAACACAATAATGGAAAGGGAAAAAGCCAAAGAGCATAATATGAGCACTTTGAAGTTCATCATCCAATTTCTGAGTGGTTATCTTTTTGTCAGCCACAAATTAAAGATACTTTTATCTTTTGAAAAGTACCATCATTTATGTTTAATTTTGTGCCATCAGTCCTTTTTGTAAGAAAAGATGTCTGTTTTTTTGACTTTCTGAATGGCATTACTTCAATTTGGAATGAGAAACCCAGACGACTCAGACTTGTCAGCACTGTTCGTTCAACCTGTCCAGGTAGTTGATGATTAAACTGCATGCTGGTGGAGTGCAGACAAATTAAAAAGCGCGCGGAAAAAAAGAAACAGGCTACAAAATCGGGAGATACTCAGTGGGCGATTATGCAGCAAATGCAGCTCTCCGCAGTGCAGAAGAGAAAAGGATGGAAATGAGAAGGGGGAGAGCAAGTAGAAATTGTGTATGATCCATAATGTCTGCATCCTGTGAATAGTCAACAGACAATCACTGGCACGTTTCACTGGTCAGGTCAATAGATACAGCATGGCACTTATAGGTTAGGGGTTCAAATCCCTTTGAGGTTTAGTGGCAACTTCTTTTTACTAACATTTACGGGTTGAGAGGCTCAGTTCCCTGTTTGGCTTCCTGGAAAACCCTAAGCGCTAATGCTTTAGATCAGTCCTTATTCTAGTCTGTCTAATTTTGAACTTTTGAAATGTCGCAAAATCAAAATGCGAATCAAGTGCGTTTCCATCAACTAGTTTTAAAAAATCTAGAAAGTGTCATGTTAAAGTTATCTTTTTAATAATAACAACCCCCTCTTTATGTTATGATATGTTCAATTTCTGTGTGTATGTATTATGTCATGTCCCATCATGTCATGCTAAATGAAGAGCAAATATAAACAGACATTTGGGATCACTGGCAGAAGCCAATGTGTTGACAGTGCTGTATATTGTTTGAAGCATATGTTTTCCCAGTGGACTATATCTTGATTCGTAACACTTATGATCTACAATTTTACATGTTAAGGCGTTCAGCTTTCTCCAAGTGATTCCAGTCCCAAGTGGTTAAAATGACTGAGCAGGGATTTGGTGTCTCTCTTGAGGATAATCTCTGACTCTTTTCAGTTACTGAATGGTCTCTGTAACCTCATAAAATATACATAAGGTTAGAGTAAAGCAAACAGATTATGGGACCTCAAAAACTGAGTAGATCAACAGACTCAGATAGGTAATATTGATTTTCTTTCAGCCTGTGACGTGTGCACAAACTGGTGCTTGCTTAGACCTACAGTATGTGTTGTAATCAATAAACTAGCTAAAGCTAAAAATACTATTAAAATCGATTATTACCCCTTGGTGTAAGCTACTGTTGATGATCGGTGAGAGATGCATGGATGAAAACCAAGCTGACATATTGATCTCTGGGCTGAATCGATGGTTGAGGAGAGCCTACTCTCCTTGGCAAACAAATGTCTGTCTTCATCAACTCATATCTCTATCTAAATACCCTTCATGAGCTACCATTACTGGGTCAAAAGGGAGGGGCATTAGATCGTCGGCAAACTGATTAAGTCAACTCAAGTTAACTGTTTGTCAAGCCTCCGACAAACAGGATTGTCGCAAAGAGCTTTACAGAGGACAGGAGCAGAGATGTGAGTGACAACATGGTCGTCACTTTTAAAGGGTAGGTTCGGATTCTATGAACTCGACCTTATTACAATACTCACAAGCTAAGATTCAGTAATCCTCTCGTTTTTAGAAACACGTGTAGCAAAGACATCTCCACCGCAAATCCGCTGCTTAACTTGCTCTACCATAGTGATCGAAACAACTTAAACACAACAATCGCAGGGCAATAGTCTCATATTCAGTAATGAAATAAGGAAAAGCTCCCATCATCGCTCTATATCAACAGAACCCAACCTATTGGTAGGAATCTGCAAGGGGTCGTAACATAAATCTGAGATGTCACAAAATGATTAACAGAAAAGGAAAGCCAAGAAAAAACATGTATCTGCAACACACATTTTTTACTTTATTGGCTTTTGACTTACTAACTTACTTACGGATATTTTTACTTATTACGGCTTAAAAAACTATTGAAAATACAATCCGAGAAGGAAGATTCACTTTCTGACTGAATACTTGCAACGTGTGATGAGGGGTCCAAAATTAACATGGCTTTCTTCATTGACAGTTGGATAAGAGGACTGATTACAGCAACCACAAACACTTTGAATGTACAACAACTGGCAACAAGGCAACATACTGTATAAAAAAAAAAAAAAATTTAGAGTCACAAAAAAAAAAAAAAAAACATATACATACGGGGCGCACGCACTAAAGTGTACATATATACATACACACACACACACACACACACACACACACACACACACACACACACACACACACACACACACACACTCAGTCATGCATGCACACACTCGTACAAACACACACCAGAATGTGGGAATCACTGCCCAGAACATGAAATATTCATCAGTCATAAAACTTTAATTCTCTCTCTCTCTCTCTCTCTCTCTCTCTCTCTCTCTCTCTCTCTCTCTCTCTCTCTCTCTCTCAGGGGGCTGCTGTATTCTATTTTGTGAGGTAAACACTTCCCCCACTGCCCCTGCAACACAAAACAATAATAGATTTCATTAAAACCCCTTTTGCACAATTGTCCAAACGCACGAGCCAAAGCACATCATTAAGATGCTGCTACATTTCAGATGGAGGAAACCACTGTTCATGTTATTCAAAATTACATTTCAAAAAGGAAGGTTTCTGGGTGGCAAAGAAAGGAGCGTCTGTGTTTAATACTGATGCTGAGTTTTAGAGGTCCCCTGTTATCAAAGTTAATGTCACTCAAAAAGAAGAAAAAAAAGTATAATCATACCAATGCCTCAATATAGTTCATAAAAAAAAGAAAATCAGTTGCAAGTATACTTTTATGTTGTATTATTACACTACAGCAATGAGTTTAGGTTCATTTTCAAGACTATAAACATTTTAAGAACCAAAAGGCAGGACCACTATGGATCAAAGCTTGACCAGAGACTAGCAAAAAATATTTCTGTGTACCTTAAATGATCGCATGTGATGGAGAATTGACATGGTGAATCAAAAAAGCAAACACTTTTGCTTCAGTTACACATGCTTATATATATAATGTCCCGTGTGTCTGCATTTCTTTCTGTATGGTATTTTTTAATGAAAAAGCCCAAAAAAATCTAGTGTTCTTAAAAGCCAGCCATTAGAATCCAATCTTCAAATTGGCCTAAAACTCATGAGAAAAGCAAATTCTTTAGATGTGATACGTTTTGAGTTTGGGATTTGTTTCATGCTATTTAGAAAGTATGTACATTGTTAAATTAATTTCACAAAGATCAGTGTTAATTTTTATCTTGGGTAAATCTAAGGAAAGTTAAGGAAAGTGTTTTTATTTATTTATTTAATTAATAATGTATTTATATTTTTGGCAACACTAAGGTTAAAAATTAGGAAGATAACATGGTTTCAGTTTATTATTGAAAGAGCAAACCATAGTACCTTAACCAAGTTCTTTGAGTTCCTAAACAGAACCCTAAAATGGTAATCATATTGAGTTGGGGAAATCGTAAAGAAGAAAACTGAAATATATTGCTGACGAACATTTTACAGATACAGTAAGAAAACACCAGCTTTGTGTTATTCTGGAATAACTCAAAATGTTTTTGGGGGGGACATTTTAGGCCTTTATTTATAGGACAGCTGAAGATATGAAAGGGGAGAGAGAGAGGGGAATGGCATGCAGCAAAGGGCCACAGGTTGGAGTCGAACCCACGGCCACTGTGTCGAGGAGTAAGCCTCCGTATATGGGCACGCGCTGTACCAGGTGAGCTACCCAATCACCCTGGATCTTCATTTTAAGTTTATTGGCTAAAATACATGTGACTACAGCACTAAGAAACGCTATACAGCAGGAACAAGGTGGACCAGCCCTTTCTCTCTAGTCTTCTAACAGCTAACAAGCAGAGGCTGACTGCACCGCTGAAAAAAATAAAAAAAATCAACAGTAAACAGTCTTCTCTGTGCAGACGACAAAATGTCACATACATTATTATGTGACTTCAGCCCCGCCGTCACCACTTCCAAGATCGACCTTATGACTTTCACAGCTCTTCAAAACTAATTGCACTGTTTAGTTCATTTGACCAAACAAACAAGCACGGAAGAGACTCAAATTAATAAATATGAGTATTTTATATATAAACACAAACTATACTGTCTATCTATTAATAAAACCTCACAGTACATTTTCCAGGTTTTGAGAGGAAGAGATAATCAAACAAAAGCACTAGAATAGAAGCACTTTCAGCACCAGCCGAATACTGCTGGTATTTCACAGAGGAGGAAAATCAAGATTCTGTATGTCTTTGTCTCGTTTTCTCAACATCTGCAGACCAGTTTCAGCTGAAAGGACCTCTATTATTTTGAATTTCCCAGAAAGAAATCTGGGATGGAGAGGTAGAGAGAGATAAGGACAAAAGTGTTACACGACTGAAGGAAAAACAGCAAAGCAGAAAGACAGAAAGAGAGAGAGAGAGACACATCTCTAGTCACCCTCATCAAACCTCACGCCACGCGTGGATGGTGACTGCTTGGGCAGAGAGGGAAGCGAGAGGATGGGGGAGGGGTGGGGTGGGTGTCGGAAGTGTTGGGGATGGAGGGGGGCATGTCCCCTCGAGGCCAGCCCTCATCCCTTCTTCACCTCCATCCATAATTCAACAGGGTCGCCCCCCCTCCCCTTCTAGCCGCACCGACCCCCAGGGCGAAGCTCCGCAGGGAGGACACAACATGCAGAGGAGGAAGAGACAAAGACACCACCACACAGCGCAAATAGTGGGCCAGTAAAACTGAAAAAAAAAATGCCAGAACTCAGTGGTGAGATGCATCATTTCCCTCTTAAGTTAAGTCAAACTCCAGCCGCACATATTGTGAAAGTGGAATATCGTCACACACTGCATGACGCTTTGAGTGCTCAACCAGACGCCAAACACTTGATCGTGGGATCCTCGTAGAGTGAATTAACAGTTCACACAAAGTATACACACACACACACACGCACACACACGCACACACACACACACACACACACACACACACACACACACATACACACACAGTCTGAGTGTGACTCAGACTCCTGGTGAGCCAGAATCAATGGTAATGAGCATCGCTTTTCGCTGTTTGGCCTTTGTTAATCGAGCTCTGATCTAAAGGAGGCAGCGATACCTGCTAGGCTCTCAGCAGCTCACCTGAGGGAAGGGCAGATTATGATTGGGGGGAGGGGTGTTTGGACTTCTTAAAATGAATCAATTCAACACACAGGGATGCAACTACAGTCTAAAAAATAAACAGGGTACCACCTTGCCACATGGGTGACTGCTTCTAAAATCCTTCAAATGACACAATCTGAGAAGCAGTCTTCCCCTACTCATAATGAGGGGTCATAAGTAGACATTGCTTCACTTTAAAGGGTCACAAGCCAAAAAGGTTAAGAAGCCCTGCTCATAGAAGAACATCAAAGTATCTCCAGTATTGGTACCAAATATCGCCAGTGCACGTAAGAAGTGAATTATTGTTGCTAATCAGTTATAAACTGCAAATGGTAAATTGGCTGCATTTATAAAGCTTTTTTATTCAAAGCTATTTACAATTTGCTTCTCTTATTCCCATTCACACACCAACGGGAGCGAGCTACCATGCAAGTCTAACCATCAGGAGCAATTTGGTGTTCAGCGACGCTTTGACATGTTGACAGGAGGAGCTAGGGATGAAACTGCCAACCCTGTGATCAAACAGCGCACTCTACCTGCTGAGCCAGGACAGCTTTTAGTTAGCGTACGGCACAAGGTGCTCACTAGAATTGGTAAAAGAAGCAACAATCTTGTAATTGTTGTTCCATTTATTGACAAAAAGATATACAAACGAAGATGAAAAAGTAATTTTTCATTTCATTTTGAATTGAATTTCTCATCTGATTTGGGAAGCTGTTACTGCCATCGTGAGTGTATGTACGTGAATGTGTGTGGAAAGAAAGGTTATTGAGGGATGAAAAAGTGCCCCATAAACATTTAATACCTTAAGTAAAGCGGTGCAGGCCCTTTCATAGACTATAGAGACTGATGGGTCTCCACCACTGTATTATATATAAATATGGATTTCTCCATGTGTCAATAACTTTGCACTGTGAATGTGTTCTTCTGCATCTCTCTCTCTCTCGCTCTGTGTGTGTGTGTGTGTGTGTGTGTACTGTATGTGTATTATTGTACACAAGCCAACACTTCTTCTACTGCCTCTTTGTATTTGAGACCAGGTGTGCCCTCTCTCTGTGATTTTGTGTGTGTTTGTGCATGTTTGCAGAAGCATATGCTTACAAGCACTCTTTCAGTGCCTCACTTTGTTTGCGTGTTGTGTACAGCATGAGCTTACTCTCACTTTTACTGTGTGTAGTATGTATATGTGTGTGTGTGTGTGTGTGGTTTTCCAGGTGGAGTTCTTCTTCTACTCATCTACAGTGTGTGGATGAAAATGCTATTCATTATTAATAAAACTAGAGAGAGAGAGAGAGAGAGAGAGAGATCTCTCTCTCTCTCTCTCTCTCTCTCTCTCTCTCTCTCTCCTCATCTTGTTGACCTTTCTGGAATGTTCTACTGTTAAAAGCTTGTGTTGCACTTCACTCTTCATTTTTTCATAAACTGCATGTTTGTCACCATGACCTGTAGCAAACATTTACAAATTCCATTTCAGAAAAACAAATCGCAGATGTGTCCGGAAAGAGACCGAAGACTTTCCCCAGAATACATGTAATTTAAATCATTACTATGGCTGTCAAACGATAAAAAAATGTAATCGCGATTAATCGCAGAATTTCTATAGTTAATCGCGATCAATCGCATGTTTTATCACATGATTAAAATGTAAGTACATATTAACAATGGATAGCAATTCTTACCAATGTATCTTGATTGGGAATCAAATGAATGCAAAGAAAGTGACTTTATGAACTTGATTTTAAGATTTGTATTTGTTTATTATTTATTTATTTACTGTAAACAAAAGAAAAATGTGTGAATCTAGTCACGCATTTGAATATAGAGTCAATATAGGGTCTTTTACGACGCTGACAGGTCTGCAGTTAGTTGCCACCCATTTTGCAAGACCTGTAGTAATCTTTCAGGTCAGCCTTTTAGGTCAGCGAGTAGCACTCTCTAAAATAGTGCTTTGCCTGAGCCCACTAGCATCAACCTGAGTCACGTTAACTGTACTACTATGCTTAGCTCGTAGGTGGTAGCTCAAGTTTGACGTGCTTCGGTGATATTTTAATTTGGCTTTACACAATGTGCCTATGGCTTTCGACCCATCCGGGAGTTTTGGAAAATAAAAAGCGCCATTCAGAATTGTGTTGCTGCTGTCTTTCTCCATCATGCCTGCAGCCTGCAGCAGCAGGATGTGTTACGAGGAAGTATGGCAAAGTGTGGCAAAGGGTCAAAATAGTAGCCTGTTAGGCACGACGCGAAGACGAGTGAAGGGAAAATAAATTAATAAATGGAGGCATGCGATTAAAAAAAATGAACGCGTTATGCTCGGCCCTTAATCGCGCATTAACGCGTTAATAGCTGACAGTCCTATTTATTCCAAAATATAGGTTCACAATCAAGTTGTGAATAATGCAATTTCACATTCTGTAGATTCTGCAGTATTCTTTTTTTCTCTTTAAATGGAAGACAATTTCATTTCCCCCCCCAAAAAGCACATTGTGTTACACAGAATTTGGGTTCTTCTTCTCAAGTTGTAAGTTTTGTATGTGCAAACTATTTCTTAACAAAATAAAAATCTGGTTTTTAGTTTCCCCCTCTCCACCGTGTACACTTTTTTCAAACCTTGTCAAAGCGACAAAACAAGACAACCGGTATTTAAATGTGTGCGGGATCTAAAATTAGCTTTTTTCTTACTGCCTGCCTGTTTTTTTTTTTTTTAAACACACACTAAGCACTGAGCTATTCCTTAAGAGGAAATTGATACATTACATTACATGTCACTTAGCTGACGCTTTTATCCAAAGCGACTTACAATTACTACATATGTCAGAGGTCGCACGCCTCTGGAGCAACTAGGGGTTAAGTGTCTTGCTCAGGGACACATTGGTTGATGTATCGCAGTGGGAATCAAACCCAGGTCTCCGACACCAAAGGCATGTGTCATATCCACTGCGCCATCATACACCCGACACGCAAGGTAGTGATAGATACAGTAATGAGTGGGCGTGCATGTATGCAGGGTCCAAAATAACTTTTTCGTCAACTAGCTAAACGGCTAGTGAATGTTCAAATTTCACCAGCCACTCAATAGATTACCATTGTTTTTTTGGCTGGTGAGTGAAGAAAATCTACCAGCCACTTTTTTTACCAGCATTTGGCTGGTAGATGGTGCTAATTTTGAACCCTGTGTATGTGTGTGCACATGTCTATTTATTGATGGGTATTGGTTAGAATGCGGTGACATTTGACTATCAATGAAAATTAACAAGGTTCTACAGCCAATAGCATTGTTTTCAGTTGAAAGCAACTTTCTAACGTGTAGCTCTATCCAATCATACGCTAACTTTACTAAACGTCTTTCTGTTGTGCATTTTCCCTGTTCGCCAAAGTGTTGTTTTCCTATGCATATGTTAAAGCAATTTTAACTAACTTACTATCAGAACTGTCATATCTAGAATTTGGGCCCTACTGTTTATTTTCTGGTGGAACGCTAAAGTCTGCCCACTGAGCCAACGCTAAAAGACGCCAAAAGGAGCTCGCTACATTGGCGATTTTAGACCCTTTTTAGGGGGGCTCAAGCAAATTGAAATGTAAGCAACTAAAATTGCTGAATGTTAGAACATTGTGTCAAATTGTTCGTTATTACTGTGACTTTATAAAGTGTCAGGTTTAGTTCCATCATAGTGTTACTAGTGTCAAAAAAACGTTAGCTGACGTTGTTCAGTAGCTAGCTCAGAGATTATCGGCTAATGAAATTACTGATTTAGCAGGGGGGGTTAACACTTTTGCAAGGCACTGTATCCGTGTCACTTTCTCATAAAGGGCTGAGCCCCCCTAAAAGTCTGATCCTAGAATCGCCCCTGGATCGCTACGAGCGCTTGACTGAGATAGTTAGTGTCACGTTAGGTTTAAATGTAAAGTGGATAATTAGCTGCTGTAATGAAGAATATGACAAAATAACTGCGTGGAGCGACCGAAGCAAGAGGCTACCAACACATAGACACAGGACAGCCAAGCCGGTGTAGCCAGTTAAGCTACCGTAGCCTGTCAGACTGGTGATCAGATCGATCGGCGATCTCGAGTAACCATGATTGGATGATTTGAAAAATTAAAGAGAACGCCCACGCCACATGTTTAGATTCACATATTGTACAAATGCAAACATTAGATGGAGGAAAATGATAAAGGAAAGGGAGTTAAGGGAGAGACGGGGGGGGGGGGATAATAGGGAGAGGAGAGTAAAGAAGAGATGAAGGAGGACAATGTGGAAGAAGAAGCAAGGAAGGAAGAAAAGAATGATGAGGATACAAAAGGATACAAAAAGAACAAAAAGACAGGAGGAGAATAAGAAGAAAAGGGAGGAGTAAAATGTGGGAGAGAAAAAGATGGAGAAAAGGTGAGGAAGGAGGAATAGAGGGAGAAGAGGATGGCTGTTTGCAGCATCTATTGTTTCTCAAACTGGAAGGGGAAGCTGGTTTTGTTTTGCTCCAGGGCACACACAGTGTTGAGAAACAGGAAGTCAGTGGACCTGCCCATCCTCACGGACAGCTGGTGCCCTCCGATAGCGGTTCCCTACTTCCTGTTAGCTACATACAATGGTACCCACCCTGATCCAGGCCACCTGGAAACCAAACCGACAGACCAATCTCCACATAGTCTGTATACAAACTCTAATACTACATATGATATCATATTGTAGAAGCCGTGGATTTGTGAATTGGGTTTGTGTAGTGCCTATTAGGCCCACCTCACATCTCTAAGACTAAATAACAGATTTATCAGTGATTAAACAGGTTCCAAGTAAAAATTGGTAAATCTGTTCATCTTCTCTTTTTTGCACTGTTCTTACTGCAAATATATCGGTATCAGTGTATTTGTCAGCCGATAAATGACAACTTGTACTATAGAAAATGCCAAATTAGGTTTGAGGTCATTTAGAAACAGTGTCACCATTATATAGTTCGTATACCACTTTTTTAACTGTACAATATTCCACTCAGTAGGTATCTCCCTTTATTAGAAAATTATTAGAAAATAGTAATAATATATTTTTTTTAAATCTAAGGGATTAATGGATTAATATCAAGATTGTTTGTTTATGTTATGTGTTTAAGTTTTAAGAACTACTAATGATTTACGTATATTTTTTCTTCTTCATTTAAAATCCTAAATATTGATATCATTATAAAAACTCCAGTATGGGTCCGGCTATCAAATTACACTCAGACAGCCAAGTTATGCAATCCACCGTCACTCTTAACTTCCAATATGCCCACACAGATGATGACCCTGTAAAAAAGGAATGCCAAGTTGTATTTTAAGATGTCTTTTCTAATTGTCATGCCTACTCTTTTGGTAACTGAGGAGTTAATTTGTTTTCAATTCTGAACTTACTGTGAAGAAAAGTTTTTAGCCATTAGTCATGTATTGTTAAAAGAAAGTCCAGAACACTTAATAGGACATTTTTATGGTAAATTATGGGCCCCTTCTGCCAGCGGCTAAACGTCATAGCTCACTGCTTCGCTGTCATGCCCATAATCCCAGTAAGGAAGGGACCTCTCAGATATTATTGCTATAAAAACTAGGTCGGGTTCAAGTCCCCTTCAGATAAAAGCAGAACTTGATAAACTTAACTATTTTCCAAAATTAAGACTTTTTTTCTTATTCCAACACTTGCAAACACATGCAGGTGCTATTGCTTAAAAAACTGTTAACAGCACTCAATAAACAAAATTGACTTGGTGCAAGTGAAGTAATCGCACACAAGAAAATAGTAATGGCACACAATAATATTTTTAAGGAGAGAGTCCTCTGGTACCTCCTAATGTGCTTTACTTTCATGCCAGCAGGCTTTTTGTGAAAGAGTAGGCGTCAATTATTTCAGATATCGGATATTGTTTTAGAACGAAAAAAGGCTACGATTCCCGGCAGCCTCAGAAGAACCACAATATGTCTTTAAAAGGCCTATCTCTTTCTTCTCTGGTCAAACAGCGCAAGAAAAGCCACTGCTCACGCCTGCTGCTGTATATTTTCATCAGACTCTCAGATAAAATGCACAATGTGCTTACACCCACAGATCCTCATATGCTGCATTAAAAGATCGCCAGGAGAATAACAGAAATCAAAACTGGATTCACATCAAGCTGGGCCTCTATTATTGATTGGCATGACTGCAAAAGGTTGATTTAGAGAAGAAAATGATAAGGTCATAGAGTTTCACTCCTGCATCATTCTGTCTTCGTCTCTTGCTTATTTCAAGTTCCCTTTGATGGTGATTCCTAATAGTTTTAATTGCATCAGTTTTTCAGTTACACCGCTAATTTGAGGCTGACATTTGCAGTATATCATGGTCTAATATTCAATATCCACTTAGCACAAAGAGCTGTATTTTGCAGCCGGCATGTTTTCATAAGTTCTACATGCTTAAAGTGAAGTGACTCATTTGAAATATTCATTATCATAAAATGTTTAATATACCCTAAGAAATTACACAGCAAAATACATTTAATTATTGATGATGAATGCACTTAAAACATATGATTGAGATAATTCTGTAAAACTTCAAAATGCAATATGTTTCTGCAGTTTTCATGGTTAAGCCCTCACAATAACTAGTAGATTGATTAATCATTTATCAACCTTACAATATAGATATCTAGCTCCTATGATGAAATAAACATCCTGTTCTACTATTTGCTTGGTTGGCTTGTGACCATGTTCACCTCACTCAACTCTAACTCACACTGTTGGCATCCGATCTGATTGGTTGCACAAACCACACACAGAGAGTAGAGGAGGCCAGTTGCAGAGAGGCAACGATAACAGGCTTATCGCTGGGTGAAAAATAGACACAAATAGAAAATCTCTTTATGTTCTGGCACTGACTAAACAATCAACTGGCCAAACTCCATGTCTTAATTGCCATCAGGGAGACGTTGCAGTTAGAAAGTGTATAAAATAACAAAAACACAACCAGCAATTAGATTTCATTCTCTTAATAATTATTTAATATCACTAAATGCGTACTTGTTTTAATGGCCAATTTAGGCACGGGACACAAGAACTGCAAACAAATCGCACATACAAACTGCTTTAGCTAAGTGGAATAGTGGTCTCAAGTCAAAATAGAGAGCTGCAAAAGAATTGGGATCTCTCATGTCTTACTGGACCCAACACCAATGTGGTGGGTGCAAGATATTTTTACTATTATCCACGTGGAAGCAGGAGAGGCTACTTGTATTGGTCTTACAGTAAACCCAGTCAAAGCCAGAATGGTTGTTTAACTTTGATGTCTTAAAGTCGGCTAGTTTATTAGCCTTCACTTTAGTTTCTCTTGGTGGTAACAGTTATGCTTTTTTTTTTTACTAATTAATAAACTATAGCGTTGTAGACGTAAAGGTCTAAAAGTCTGATTCTGTAAATCATGTAAATATTCATGTGAACATTTTAAAATAGGCACTGTATTCTGGATGTGGTTTATATTTACTTGTGGTATCCTGTAAAGGCTGGGCATATTTGTATGCATGACACAATAATAAAAAAAGTCACCATTATTAACATTAGCATTATCAATGTGCATAGGATTACAGTACCAAATAGAGGTACGTTTCAGTTTAGTTTGCCTGGAATTATAAATTAATCTGTACTTAGTTACGTGCTGTACGGTTTCTTTAAACATTAAACTTGGCATCTCTCATCCATATCAGATCTGCAAATAGCAACAGTAACACTGCTGCTCTGACGTCTGACCTTCCAGCATCTTGTTTACTGGTTGCCATGGGAAACAACATAAACCATCAGAGAGAAACAGAGAAATGATCCATAACTTTTCTATGCACTTTTACTTCCTAATGTCTCAAATTGAAGCTGTTTGTTTTGGTTTTAAGGCTTATTTTCAGTTGACGTCTTCTAAAGGTGGATTATTAAACAGTTGAGTAACTGCAATGGCATTTCTTTAGATTTAGAAAAAACAACTGTAAGGGCTACATGCTTCTCATTTTCCATGAAGGATGGGGCAGACAGGATTTCAGAGAAAACATTGTTATAAGCGGGAGTATTCAGAGAGGAGTGGGATCGGGGATCAGGCTGTAATGGTCGGAAATCCTACAGAAGCGGACAGACTATGATTTAGAAGAGAAACGGTCCAGTGTGGACCTCTAGATTAAAACTTACTGACAAAGACATACAAAGATTTTTTTTTGTTACCACAGAATGAAATGAGCACTTTGAGTACACAGCCTCATCAAAACCTGTGTGCTATGAGCTTCACAAAGCTGGTTTTGAAGGTCTGCAGTCATTCAGAAGCTGCCTGTAACCAAGGCCAGAGAACAAAGTTGCCTAACACAGGGTTAGAGACACTAAACTTAGATCACCAAGCAATGGGAAAAAGTAATGAATTCATTTAAAAGCAGCTTCATGAGGTGAATCACCTTGCACAACCTCACCAATCAGCATCTTTAAACACTTTTGAAACTTTTCTGGTTTCCACGGACACCCATAAAAATACTCAAGGCTGTCCTCCTTTAAAAAAGGTCCAATATTTTACATTACACATTGAGAATTCAATGACAGCAATCTAACAAAGAATGAACGTGCTGTTTGTTGGTTAATTGATTAGTTGATTGACGTAAAATAATAATTAAAAAGTATAGATAGTTAATTGTAGATAATTGCTTAATTGTGTAAGTAATTTATCAAGAAAAATGCAAAACTGACAAATGGCAAACTCAGTCTGGCCTCATTTGAAGTCATCACTTTTTGCTCTGGAATGTTGTAATGGCAAGGGCATGTTCCACAATTTCTTTGCATTTTATATAATAAAAAATAATAAATAATTAAATAATTTGTTCCAGCCTGAGGCATTTCTCTCTTTATCATTCTCCCTTTGGCCAAAACAGTTAAACCCATAGACAGCTTGATTAGCACATATGACAAAAATGTCATACAAATACCACAAGCATAGTTTACAATAGATGGCGAACTACCCAGGAACAGAACACACAGCAAAATGTTTGTGGCTACATATTTTGGTTTAAATCTATAATTTCTCCTCTCTTTCTCTCTCTGTCTCTGTCTCTCTTTGCGGCCGACCCAGCGCTGTGGTTCCCAGGCTCGGCACGACTGTCAATCAGCAGCAGCCTACATCTCAGCGCTGCAGCTGAGCCAGGGCCGCATCATCCCGCCTGCCAATCACCGCTCTACACCTTCAATTCATCCTATCCATCTCTCTGTAAAGCAGCCTCGCACAGCACCCCCCCCCCCCCCGCACCCCACCACCGCCCATCTTCCTTTGAAAACAACCCCCTCCACAGAAGCATCCACCTTTAACTCTCACACAAACACACAAACACACACATTCATTTACACATGCACATTAACACACAAACATTCGCCATCACTCGAAAAGAGAAAACACACTCCCAAGATACAGATATGGAGGCATAGATACACGCACACGAACACACACACAAACAGACAGACAGACAGGCAGGCTCCGACACTGCACCACTCCCATACCTTCATTTGGGGCTCCACCTCTCCTTCTCTTCATTCCACCACCCAATTCAATAACACAGCGTCCCTCCAACAAGCCCTTCCCAGACATCCACTGTCAATCTTTTATTCAACAGAAAGGGAGTCAGATCGCAGCACTAGACTTATCCTTCCATCTCAGACCTCCATTCAGGTTCTTTCACACAAATACTGTATTAACTCTCACTGTAAACATAATTTAGATCATGTTTAGGGCCAATGCATACTGGGTTTAATACTGGGCTGAGACTGGCTGGTAATATCATTAAGGTAGTAGAGGTCCGGACTCACACTAACATCATTATGAAATGATATACAATAGACACACTGGACATCATTGTGGTGTATCTTACACCGGTATTTATTGTTTATTCTCATTAATGTACCATATGTTTGTTTGTTTGTTTGTATGTATGTATGCACCCAATAACCAAGGCAAATTCCATGTAGTGCCACTACTGTGGCAATAAACTGCTTTCTGATTCTGATTCTGATTTCAGAACTGGAGACTTAATCAAATGGATGTCTTTATTAATATGAAGTCAAATAACTACATGTGATGTGAAAGGGTTCAATTGCACTGATGCAACAACAAGGAATTCCCATGTAACCGTGCAGCTCAGTTGAGCTATTTAGCCTCTTTTAGTTCATTGTTTTCATTTTACAGCATATTTATGGTGTCAATCCTGTTTTCCAATCCAGAGTATACCTTTAATAAGTAACAGCTAGGGGTGGCACGGTTCATGAAAAAACGGTCCACTTGTCTCGGTTCGGAGCGTGTGTGTGTCGCAAGGTTCGACGCATGCGCAATGTAGCCTCGTGCCCGTCAGGTGCCCGTATGTGACCTCAGACAGTGTGTTTCCCTTTCCCACGAAAGAAGAGGTGTGGACAAGTTACCAACAAAACGTACAGCGAAAGGCCGTGCAAGACATTTTAGACCGTCCTGCCAACCTGTATACATTTTAGAATAAATGTACGCTGCGTTTTTTCACTCTAAAGCTGCTGAAGCGGCTGCTGTTTCAATCCTGTCGGCTCTCTGCAGCGGGCGGGGCTGCTCAGTTCCCCCCCGCGACTGACGCGCACACACAAACACACACACACAAATACATACACACAGTGGATGCAGAAAAAAACGGAGATGAGACGACACAATGACCTAAATTGAGGACAGCTACGCTCGTTATTAAAGTCCAATAAGTACTTCATCAAACCGTATGAATGTGTGTCCCAGCCCAGGCCAGGATAGGAAATTAACTAACAATGTAAAGATCAACAAGCCACTGACAGACATGTTCAAATTTGATTAATTAATAAATTATTGGTTTTTGTCTTAAATCCACCAGCCATTTATATATTACACCAACATTTGCAGCATCCTGGGCTTTTTTGGTAAGATTACTAGGAAAACTCAGCCTAGAGTAATTTTATTCTCCCCAAAACAAGTTTCCTTTTTATTTTTAAAGAACTATACAAAAAAAAAAAATCACAACCTTTTTTATGTTTAACATATTCTGACTTATTCAAAAGACGGAGCTTTAAGAGATCCTCTCTTTTTCTTTTAAAGGATACATTTTTGTAAGAGCTACACTGAAGTTGGCAGTTTGATAAATGCAAGTTATTTCAATTGATATTCTGTAATATTTTTAATCTTTGTGTGCTAAAAAGGCACATAAGTTCCTGTAGATGGCAATACACATTCTCCTTTTTTTGCCAAATAAATGAAGAGCTTGTTGAAATCATCAATGTCTTCCCTCTTGCTGTATACTTTCCTCAGAGATGGTCCCAATAATGTGCTTAAAGTCAAGTCAAATTCAGTTTGTGTATGATTACATGATATAAAAAAATTTGAATACCGTATCCTACATTGTGGATAATTAAGCTAAATATCACATGCTGAAGTATATTTCAGCATGTGATTAGTGTTAAAGATTAAATGAAAAAATAACAAGAACCGTACAGAACCGAAAACCATGACCCTAAAACCGTGATATGAACCGAACCGTGGGTTTTGTGAACTGTACCACCCCTAGTAACAGCACATGATGTCTTTTGCTGAATACAAGACTGAAGCCCAAAATAAACTTCAAAATGATATGAAATCTGTAAAGAAGTAATGTTTTACTGTATGTGTAAGATACAATCAGACTAAACTATGACTTGCTAAACTGCTAAGTATTATATTGCTGCTATGTGCAAGACAATAAATAAAACATAATGTGTTTATTGATTAAAAACTTTCCGGATTTAATTCATAGCACCAAGTGAGTCCCTTGTTAAGCTCACTTCACGGCAGAGGCCGTTTGGTTCATCCGTTCACACGTATTAAAGCTGTTTCCCCCGTGTTTTCTTCCTCCTCATTATGTCTTCATGCTTGCTTAAAGATTATTAGCTGTGGTCATTTTATCGCTGCAATAATTGCGTGCTGCAATGCAAGAATAACTAGATGAATTGTAAATGTGTTGTGAATCACTTTTGCAGTTTGCCCTGAATCAGCCCACTAAACATGAAGAGTTTTCCCTCCCTTGTTTGAACTACTTCTAAAATGAGCCTTGCTCTTTGATTGCATCATGGAGTGCAGCTTTCATCAGATGCCTCATAGATTGCAGAGCCAGACAAGGTACTGGGGCGAATGTTAAGGCCATGGCAATTGGGGGTATAATTAGATAAAGTTTCTGAATATTTGGTGTAGAAAACAATAATTGGCCTGCACCAATGGAGAACTGTTTTAAGCACATACAGGAGTACACAAAAATGCACCAAACAACTCTCCCTCCAAAAATGAAAAATGATGCACACATTAAAAATATTACTTTTTATCAAAGCAATATACTGTCATAGCAATAATAGGCTTTAATAAGTTTTATTTCCAAAGACGCTATAAAATATTATGACATACTGGAGACTACAAATTCTCACTGCTCACATTTAGTGCTCTTCAAATCTTTGCAAGAACAAGGCGAGGCAAGAAATAATGCAATCTGTCTGGATAAGCTGCTTATGTCGTCTTCTGACATGGTTATTGTTACTGATACATTTAGATTACAATTAGACACAACAGACGATCTGGTGAAGTTTGCTTTTCATTAGTGACACAGGGTGGGAAATTATTCAGACAGCAACCACATACTCTGGCTCTTAAGACAAATCAAATCTCTGCCATTTCACCCAACTGTCATTTGAAGGTTTTCTGTCTCATTCTCTAGTTGATGGTAGACAGTACAATTACTGTTACATTTGGTGATTTAGCCACAGCGGTCAATGAAAAATACCCTGCATTTGAGAATTAATTTTGATTATCTGTTATTATGTTGATGATCTTTGATTAATCATATTCAGTTTACATTTATGTTAAAAAGCAGCAAATTCTCCTCAGAATCAGTGAATGATTGGCTTTTTTGCTTGATAATTTAGTTAAACAATTATTCAGTTCTCAATTGATTGACTTATTTTCTGTTGAAAACTAATTGTTTAATCTTAATTGTTTCAGTACTACATAATGATAAACAGTCTAAAGCCACAGTGAGGAGTGGATTTATCGTGGATGAAAGTAAGAGTAGGACTAATGGGGGGGGGGTAAGAGAAAGGTTGCTGGTTTGAATCACAGAATCAAAAGGAACATAAACTGTAGCTGGGAAGTACACAGGACATTCTCTCAAACATCTGTTTGACTAAAACTTCATTTTTATGTTGTTTGTGTCATTGTTCTGTCTGAAAAATGCCAATTATAATTTCCCTGAGCACGATGTCTTCAAATGACTTATTTTGTCCTACTAACTAAAACTGCAAATTTTCAATTCACAAACATATAGCACAGAAAAGAAGCACATCCTCACATTTCGAGAAGTAGGATATAGAGGGAATATTTGGCGCTTTTGCTTGATAAATGACTTAAACAATTCATAGATTATCAAAACTGACCAAGTTGACAAAGAGCTTTCTGTCTATATTGACTTATTAATCAGCCCTCGTTAAGGGTCAGAACTGATTTAAGCATAAAGAATTGGAGGCTCATGGAGGACATTAATGCGTTAGTGTTCGTCCTCCAACAATCAACACGCAGGCATTTCCAATATGATTTATTTCCTCTGAGAGGCCAGAATGAAAAACGGCTGGAGACGAGTTACAAAAAACCTTAACACAGGCCCATGCAATAAAAAAAAACAGATTAGGTAAATTGGCTCTTCTTATTTTTCCTACGCTGAACATTATGAAATTAGAGCACCTCAGACTGGAGTGAAATGATTGTTTTCTTGTAATTATCATATAAGCTACAGTATGACTGAAAAAATATATATAATTCAGTTTCAACAAGGATTGCAGTTCTTACCCTTATACCTCCATACATTATACAGAAAATGTCTCTGTGGAATGATAAATACATTATGATTGTTTCTCCATATAATAACCCACAAATATAAAGACTTGCCATTTTCATTCGGTTGGTACAGTATGTTTGATCTTTATGATATTAATATTCTGTCTTTAGTTTAGAAATGCCAAGACAAATTGTTGTGTGATACTGTAGAGCTAAAACAATCTCTATAATGTTAAGCACACTTTTTACACTACAGCAATTCAGCTTTAGGATTCAAATCTAGAATCTATACTGCTGCATACTGAGTTTTTAAACATTTTGATCTACTTAGTACAACTGTGTGAAGACACACTGAAAAATTTTACAACCTTTCCTTTTGTTGCAACTCATGCAACATGTATGGATGGCCACTGGTAACCACTCTCCACCTCCCACACCCTCACATCTCCAGTGTGGTCAGTGTTGTTCTGACCTGTGTGGCTTTAACTACATATGCGCTTTCACAGGGCTGCTAGCAAAGATTATTTCAGAGTAAGGCCACTGGCGGCCAAATTTACATTTCATATGTTAGGCAGTTAGCTGATGCTCTTGTACAGAGTGACTAACAATGAGCAGAGTGAGCTTAAATTTCTGGACTGCCAACAGTAAAATAGAAAAAGAACAAAGGATGCAAGAGTCCAAAGCCCGCTGATAACACAGGATAGAAATTTCCGTGCAACTAGAATGATTCTGTGTAATAGAAAAGGTGAAGAAAAAAGCTTCAGAGAGAAAAGGTAGTTCTACCTAAAAGCAACATATTAAATTACCTCAACTGTCTAACACTGATAAAAATGCTGAGCCACATTTTAGTAAATTTATAGGAGGTACACAAGGGTAGAATTAGGCCGGTACTACCGAGGACCGATTCACGTTAAATCAAGCAGTGCCAAATTTCGGTACCTGAGAGCGCGAGCTTCTTTGTCCTCTCTGCATGTTTCACAGAGAGCGGAGCTCAGCTCGAACACACGCACACGCAGCGGTGCAGTGCGGACGGAGCGAGTCTACGTCGCCTCGGCAGTTTGTTTAGGTCACAGTGAGTCACGTCAACAACGGTAAAGCGTGTGGTTACAGTTTTCAAAACTTCACACAGACAGCGTTTGTTGCAATATAATATAATGGCGAGATTGCGGTGCAGTTATCTTTTCACTTCCGAGACAGAAAGGCACAACAACGTTCACTATGCCCTGGTGACAGACTGACAGGCTGAGGTTATTGGGCAAGGCAAGGCAACTTTACTTCTATAGCACAAGGCAATTCAAAGTGTTTTACATTAAACATTAAAGACCAATTAAAAATGGTCATGAAAATAAAACTCTAAAATAGAATAAGATACAAATACAAGAATAAAAGTTACAGTGCAGTGTAAAAAATGAATAATTATTTGATTGGTTTTTTAACATACCTGTGGTCAAGGTAGTGTTCATACAACAAATGTTAAAGTTGTTGGTATATCTATTTATTTAAGTTAAGTTCATTTATTTTACTACTTTGCAGTTTGCACAATAAAAAACATTCTGTAACCGTTTCATGCATTCTAATGTCCTTCTTATATTGTATAATGTTGTGGAGCCAAGAAAACCATTTAGTAATCAAAGCTTATAGTAAACATAATGACATTAAAATGTTGTTGTATGGTACTCCTCACAGTAGAATAAGCCATTATAAACCTATATAAAGGTCCAGTCATGCAAAAGAAAAAAAATACTGTGATATACAGTGAAACCGCCAGAGTCTTAAAAAATACAAATACCGCCCAGCACTAGTTGCAGCCATATTTACTTATTTCTTTACATTTTTTTTCAGATAAGAGCAGAGTTGGCTGCAACAAAATTACTGTAGCAAAGTGTGTTGACATAACTTAAAATACAGAACATAAAAAGTAAACCAAAAATATGTAATAAAAAATTGTTTTGTTTACTATGCCTAGTTTTCTCATTTCTAATATGAAGCCAGCAATGGACTCTGGATGAATTTGTCTATGGTGTCATCATTTATGGAAAGTTAACAAATAGGTAATTCTCCCCCAAAAACCTTCAGTAACCTTGAGAAACACACTGAAGTCCTCCTACCTGCTGAATCATTGCACGTTGTTCAGTAGCTATAGCTAAAATTAACAACATAACATAGCCCTGAGCAGTGGCCAAAATAGCCTACTGGAATGTACATAGTAGAGAAGTTCCGAGGCTCCGATTCTGCCTAAAACGCTGGTATCGGTATCGGGAAGTACTGGAGTTTATGCTCCGATACCACGTAATAAAGCCCTAAAGAAAATTTACGTTAAAGTAGTTTATTTATGTTCTTTTCCCGTTATAACTGACTGTCAAACTAGAGAAAAAAAGAAAGTTCTGTGGCATTCATTGTTTGTATTTGTTCATGTTTCACAAAGAGTTTAACCTGAGCCATACCGACAACAAAGATAGAAATAATATCATATACTACCATCCACATACAGGGATAGTATACAGTTGTTAAAACATAATAAAATATATGACACACTGGTATCGGATCGGTACTCGGTTTCGGCCAATACGCAAGTTCAGGTATCAGAATCCGTATCGGGAAGCAAAAAATGGTATCGGACCATCTCTAGTATATAGCAATCAATTGCTTTGTGATATATTGTACAGTGGTTCTCGATATATAATGCTGCATAATGCAAAGCATAGACAGACAACATCATCACTTTCGGAAGGTGTCATTCTTAGTTGTTCTATTGAGTCAAATCTTTAGCTGGGTACATTTGAGGGTGGTGGATTTTTCCTGGATGATGTGTTTGTGTGTATGTAGCTTAGCGCACCTGAATGTGAATTGAGGAAGGCTTGCGACTGGCGGTGAGTCATCATCGCCATGGTGTTAAGCCTCCCGTTCCCGGGGGAACAGGGTTACCGTCTCTACACCACTGGGGATTTTTATTTTTACATTTGAAAAGCAAACCGTGGCCCCGCTCACAACAATCCTCCACTCTCTCTCTTCCTCCTCCATGACTGAGCTGAATCACACACATACAGTACACACACACACTAACACAGCAGAAACCCTACACATCTGCTCATTTCAGAGCACCCCGTCCTTATCTATGTCTGTGTGATATTCAATATGTTTCAGATATCAAAACACAAACCAATGCAGATGAGATGAAGGGGACAATATCACAAACTCAATAACAGCCACTGCTCTGTCATTTGTCGCTGAAGCCCACGTACTGTGGCTGTACTTGGTGTATTTAACTTGAGTTATTTGTATCGAGTGTTGAGAACGTTTCCTGAAACTCAGGCCATCGCAACCTTTAAAAAAAAAAAACACTGAACAGGAGCCTATGAGAATATAAGAACTCTTCCTATCTAGAAATTTAACTCTGAAACTTAGTAGTTAACCATTTGTAGATTCATAGGGATCTACTTGGTGTAACTATTTATATCGTTGTTTTTACATTTCTGTTTGTATTACACAAGCAAGATATGTGTTAATTAGTGTGCTTAAGAAGTATTTTTTTTCACAAAGCCAGGCTAGCTGTTTCCCCTTGCTTCTAGTCTTTATACTAAGCTTAGCTAATTGGCTGTGGGCTCCAGCTTCATACCTAACTCACTCACAAGTGAGTGGTCCTAATCTTCCCATCTAACTCTCAACAAGAAGGTGCATTTCCCAAAATGTTGAACTTTTCTTTTAAAACTGACATGATTTTCCTAACAGGACTAATGTGAATATAAAATTCAATCAGTAGCCTATAGCACACCACCTACTAGTGGTAGTATAAAGTTGAAAAGTGTCAAGAGCCACTGTTCCCCGACTGTTAATTACCTTTTTAAAAAAATGTTTTAATGATATCCTTAATGTTCTTTAACATAGAAACAAGGTAGTAACTTGATAATGTGAGGCTACTATAGGTTTATGTTGTGGCCATCAGTTTTAATTATTTATATTTTGTTTCTACGGTTTATGTTTTATTCTGTTAGTATGGTATAGTAGTTGACTCTAAATACTACAGTACCAATGAGCTTCAGCCAAAAAAACTATAAAGTAAGAAGACATCTATGTTGCACCGGCGATTCTTTTTTACTCTGATCTTCAGCCACCATTCCTATAGAGAGGCGCAAAATCAGAGCTGTAGCAAATTCTTTGCTGTTGCAATTGGCAACGAAATACCATATTTGCCAAATGAATATGAAATGATTCAGAGTTTAAAACTGAGCTGATTTAAACTGCTAAATGTTTTATAATAATTATATGAAGTGCAAATCTTTATCTTAAAGGCGCAATATGCATAATACTGACAGCTAGCGTTTAAAATAGTTACTGCAGTCCAAATTCAAAATACTGGAGAGAGTTGTCTCCCCTGGCCCATCCTCCCCAGACTCGAGTTCATGGAGGTTGCCAGGCTGAGACCGGAGCATCCAACAATGTTGCTAGACGCTTGTCTCGCATAGCCAGACATTACTCCACAGCACAGCGGAGTAGCTAACGTTAGATGCTGGCTATATTGACAGTCATAAAAGCCCATGCTTACACGGAGCTCTGTACGCAACTGATAGACACACTTTTTCAGCTTAGAATTAAGGTAGGAACCGCTAAAAACCCAACAACCTCGCTGTCCTCTCCACCCGCCGGAAAGATACTCTTTCTCGGCTTAGAATTACGGTAGAAACCGCTAAAAAAACAACAACCTCGCCGCCCTCTCCACCTGACAGACAGACAATTTTTCGGCTTAAAATTACGGTAGTAACAGCTTAAAATACTACTACCTTGTCGTCCTTTTCCACCCTACTGAAATATACACTTTATTGGCTTAGAATTAAGGCAACAATCGCTAAACCCACTGCAAACTCACGGTCACTTTGTTGGCTTAAAATAACTTACTCACCGTTGTCTGCTACGGCCGCTGCACAGGCTAAATGTTGTAAACAGCCGTGGCCCGCTTGCCTGGTCCTCCGGTAACGTTAGCTAACGTTAGCATGGCGGCGTTAGCCAGGACCAGTCGAGATCACTTTACTAGCTGTGTGTCTACTGATTTTGCGAGTAACCAACTTGAGTACTATATAGTTCAATGTGCGTAAACAAATGTTGAAATGACATAAAATGCCCATCCCTAGTAGCCGTGATAAATTAGCCTGAAGCTAATGCTTACCTGTTCAGGAGGAAAGTAGCCAACTCGGCGTCCTTTTGGGCTCTAAGCTGTCTCCATCTTTCAAATACATCTCCAATATCTCCAAGTTTTTTTTAGGTCGGGTAGAATCTATCTCCGTTGATCCCGTTCGTTTGTTTGCAGCTTCCATAGCTGTATTACAGATGTAGCGCGCTGGGTTTACGTTTTTACAGGTATATCTGGCAACCCGGCCTGGCTGTCAAACTGGGCAGTTGATAACAACACACAGGCCAAAACACAAACAGACATTCCATCACGGAACGTAAATTTCAAAAGGAGAAAATACTGGTATTAGCATTGTTGTAAGAAAAGATAGTATTTCAACTTAGCATGTTTCCTTAATATCTGATGACGCATTGGGTTCATTTTTGGATTTAATACAGTAAATATATTACATATTGCACCTTTAAGCTCACTCTTAATATCACTCTTAAATTTTAAGTTTAGGATGGGATGTTTGTCATCAAAATGCTCCTTGGGAGTTGTGGTTGACTTCTCTCTTAATGTTTTTACTGTGTTGTACGTTTGACTTTTTACCAAAAAGCCAGATATACTGTATCGTAATGCACCTGCTCTTCTTTTTTTCTGATTATTTAACAAGGAGAGCTTCAACTGTTAAGTGCTTCAACTGCACTTAACACTTTCTATGCAGAAAATGAACACAGCATTTACATCTGGAACCCTGGAAGCCTGCCTTGACTCCTCCAACTTCTCAACTCTATTGAAAATGAAACATTTCTATTCGGGGTGTGCAAAAAAATCGATTTGAATTTGAATCGAGATTCAAGCTCTACCGATTCAAAATCGATTCATAGACTTCCAAAAATCTATTCATATTTTTTTTCTTTTTTCATTTTGACACTATTGTTCTTAAATGACATTACCTCGCCATTCCCATAGATGGTGCTGCGTCAAATTCACACTGACGCCTGGGCACTATTGTCATAACCATTGAAGAACAAGTGGAGCAGAAGAAGTTTAGTCGGCGCAAACCATGTTCAGAACTCGAACCTCCTATGGCGCCATTTTGATGCTACAAAGCGATCACCTCCCGTTAGCATTCCATTGACTGCCATTCATTTTGACGTCACTTTGACAGCGAATAACTTTACATCTGAAGAATTTTAAGGCTCTATTTGTCCATTGTTTATTTCTAAAGAAACGCGACAATGTATAAAAAGCTCACTTACCTTGTACCTCACGTTATGGCTCCTTAGCAGATGTTTTTGTAAAAATAGGCTAACGATTGTGTCATAACCATGAGACTTACTGTCGCATAGTAGAGGAATTACCGTATAGTACAGGAGAAGCTTGCAGGCAGTTTGGACTTACATGAGCTGTTTAGGTTTAATTACTGATGTCAACTAGCATTTTAGTTAGCAATAATTAGCCTGTGCCCATGTTATCTCGTTACATATACCTACGCTCTCCGTCTCTGCAAGATTGGCAATGATTGAGATTTCTCTTGGCACAGCTACCAGAAGACTTACAACTTTCAGACAGGTTGTTCACGTCACATTTACTTTGTCTCTCTCAGTTGGAGGCTGCGCAGTAATGCTCAGCGCTCACTGGAAAAGTGCTTCTAATATCCTTCACTGGTCTCCGTCCAGAGCAACGGGATCTGTTGGTCCATGATATACTGTCTATGGCGCAAACAATGGCAAAATAATTATTCAACCTGCTCCATCCTCTTTGAAGGCGAGAGTTTGGACACATTTCGGCTTTAATAACCTCAAGGGGAAGACTGAACTTGATAGGAATCATGCTTTGCAAAGCGAAAGTTAAGTATTTTGGAAACACCACAAACTTGAGAACTCACATGGTACGCAATCACCCAGAGATTAACATTAAAGATGTGGACGAACAACAACCTAAAGTACCTCCGCCTAACGTGCCAGTCAACCAACGCACTCTCTTTCAATGCCATCCATTATCACTCTCAGAAGACCTCCTCATCTGGTGGAAGAGCCATGAGACTGTCTTTCCCCTCCTGGCTAAGTTAGCTAAGCGCTATTTGTGCATCCCTGGTACTGGAGTTGCGTCAGACAGAGTGTTCTCAACTGCCAGAGACATCATAACTGCACAGCGGAGCATGCTCACTCCAAAACACGTAGACCAGCTTCTGTTTCTGCAAAAGAATGTACAGATTCCAGCCAGTGGTGGACTATGAACTGTTTACACACACACACACACACACACACACACACACACACACACACACACACACACACACATACACCTAAATGTGTATCCATTAGGTGATTCTGACACATCACAAAAGTTCTGTTGAATGGAGTGTAGTTGCCACAGTTCTAAAAAGAAAGGGCCTAATTTTCGGAAGTTCAATGTGCCCAGTCGAGTTCACATTTCAACAGTCAACCTGGTAGCTGAAGTATTCCTTAAACCACATTTAGCAGTATTTTTTGTTTGATGTGAGTACAGCACTTACAAGCTAAATGTAAAAGCTCTTTTATTTAACAGTTTTATACTTGAATTAAATGTATTTGAAAGCTGGCCAAAGCTTGGCACAGTTTTTAGTTGCAAAAGTTTTTATTTTTGTATGAAGACATATAAAGTAATATCAAACTACATTTAATTTGTTGTGTTTCTTTTCTTTTAAATTGTATGTCTACTGCAATCACATGGGACAAGTAACTACATTTACATACTGTGAATCGTTTTTTGAAACGAGAATCGCTTTTGAATCGAAAATCGATATTGAATCGAATCGTGAGCCTAAAATTCAGAATCGAATCGTGACATTTTCTGAATCGTACACCCCTAATTTCTATACAGATATGGTATCAGGTTGTACTGCACTCTTCTTGGTAAAAAGTGCCAATATAGCAACACACTTATAATAAAGAACCACCATTATGGTCTTGCACAAAAGCAGATGTTTTGTGAAGCATTTCAATACAGAAATACCCAATAATTTGCCTATTTTCAAGACTGGCCACAATAGAGGCCTGTGATGAAATTGTCAGAAAGAGGTTACCCGTAGTTACGTGTGATGTTGCACGAATGTTCAGCAAATCACACACAGAGAGAAAACTATTGTTAGAAGTGGGAGGGATACCAATTTTCTCACTGACAGGAGACTCAGTAGGGCTCCATACAGAAATGGGTGACTCAGTGGTACAGATGTTTTATTTTCAGGCTCACACTTTTTTTTCTTAGAGGTGTTAAAAGACATTTTGGGAAATGTAGGAAATCAATTCCTTAAGTGGAAAAAGACAAAGCAGGTTAAAGAAAAGTGAAAATAACAAATGCACTATTTTTGACAATTTCATCACAAAGTCAGTACTAGGAATGATTGAACATCACAAACTGAGGTTTCTGAGTATGAGGGATTATTCTCTAAAATTTAGCACTGCTGTATTATGGTGGTTTGTCCCTCTCTGTCACCAAACTTCTGTTATAAGGTCTTATTGGGACACCAGCAACCTAATACTGACAGACATGGGCATGTTACCAGGAGGTCGTTGGTTTAAGACCCTTTCAGGAAAATGGGATGCCAGAATTTGGAACATATAAACATAAAATACAACAAATAACTGAAAAAAAGCTCTGCACACCAGAATGTATGGTGTGTGGGAGGGCAGTGCAACTTCAACAGAAGTGTCTGGTGAAGGTTGTGTCGATCGAAGCGCCATGAATGCACAAACCAGCAGTAAACTTTTAAGTAAAGTTTTTTTCTTCTTCACTTTTACATAAAATACAACAGAAAAGAAACTCACCTACAGCAAAGATTAATGGATTTAAACTGAACTATGTAATTTTTCTTGAAAAATGATCAATTATTTCAAATAAAAAATGTAATTATCGCATTATTGGTGGTTTGTTAAAATATTATAGGACTCTTACTGTATCTCTTTGGTCCATCTTCGAGGCAGAAGGAGAGTGTGAGAGTGGCATCCTCCTCAAAAAACTCTGTAGCGAAGGCATCCCACCACAAACTGTCACTTTCCTGTTATAGGACAGAAAGAATACAACATTTAGAAAGAAGGACTTCTGCAGTGTTAACTAACACTATGTTTTTGTAAAGATTATCTTTAGTTCATCAAAATCTTAAATTTACCTCAAAAATGCAGAAAGTGCAGTATGTAAAAGCAAGCTTCAGGTACCCCTCTGTCCTCTAAAAGGACCATAGGTTGTTTTAGTTTGGTATGAAACTCTTCATTTTCTTCTATTATTTAATAACCAAGTGAATAGCCTTTATCCAGGTTGTTGCTCTTGTGCTGCTGTATTTAAAAAAAAAACATAAATTCAATATTCATTCTGATAAGACAAAGATATTGTGACCATGCAGGCAACACTGTTTTTTGATATAAGAAGTCAGTAGTGCAAATATTCCCTTTATTGCACATTGGCTCGATTGTTGGTTTTTAATAAAATTAATTTGATGAGGTTTCATTTAAATCACTTTTTACATTCGAGTTTACAAAAAGGTTCAAGTATGAACCGTAAAACACATTTATACATTATACATTGATGCGTAAAACAAATTATGACATGACCATAAAAAGACATCACGGTATAGAAGGCTAGGAACAAAAGGCCAACAGCTGCAACAAGAAATAAAAAGCATATAAAAATGAGCCTATAAATCAGGTTAAAACAAGTGATCTCAATGCTGGCTGCTCCAATACAGGTTGATGTAAAGCCAAAGCCTAGTAACTCCCTTTACTTTTCTTAAGCCTGGACATTGGGAGAGCCCTGCCTGAGGCTCCTACATGTCTGAATTACAAGCCGAGGTCCAACAGCTGTATAATTCACTGCTGCTTCTACTTTTTAAAGCAGGTGAGGATACCTTTAACTTGTGCCTTCAAAAGTGCTATTCATGTCATTTCATTAGTACTAGTGCTAGTAGATGTATGGTGCCACAGATGCAGTAGTCAGAGTCCACTCTGTGATTAAACACATTCATGTAAATCACTTTGCCCTGACATTACTCCTCTAACAGCCGTTTACCCTCCTCCCCCTGCTCCCAAAAACCTCAGATAATGTAGGCAGGACGACCCCCCTCTACTCCCCTGCCCTCACCCCTCCACCCACCGACGTTCGACTGATGCTAATTTCCTCTGACACGTTATGACAGATCACTGCGTTTCATTCTGCGCAGGGCTGAGGGATGGCAAGCACTTTCCAGATGTTGACAATTAGCGTTGTCAACATCGAGCAGTGTCAAGCCCGATAAGCAGCGACGACCGGGGAGCCGCACGGGTCAACGTGTCTCAAACGCGCGGAGTGTGATGAAAGAGTTAGAGATGTGGTCGGGAAGGCCTAAACCTGGACCTTCACCCAGCTGGTCAAACAATAGGTGACCATGAGTTAGTGGAGAGGTCTTTTGGATGGCAATCCAATCAGCTGAACTGGGAACTACAGACTGAACTGAGACTGAGTGGAGTTTTCAACATTTTGGAAGACTGTAGAAAGATCAAGTGCAGATTAATTGTAAAGAACAGTTTTCAAATATGTTTACATTTTTTATTTTAAATCTAATATTTGTATTCCAAAAAATCAATTTTGTCCAAATAAACATCATTCCCCACAAATGATTATGGAAACTGTAACAAGATCCTTCTTTCAAGACAGGCTGCAATGATTATTTTCATAATCAATTTATCTTGTGAATGTCTTTTTGATTAATTGTTTAATCATTTGGTCCCCAGAGTCCAAGATGATATCTTGCTTGTTTTGTTCAACCACGTGTCCAAAACCCCAAATATATTGCTATAAATGTACAATGATGTGTGAATCCTCACATTGGAGAAGCTGAAGGCAGCAAATGTATTCCTTTGTTTCTCAATGTTGTATCTTTTCTTCTTTCTTTTCTTTTTATTCATAAAATTGGTAATCAACATTGTTGTTGATTAAATAAAACTGTAATGGAATATTTGAATAAAGTTTTGTGAAACATAAAATAAAAGATAAAGCAGTAGTACAACAGTTATTGCCTTTTAATGTTTGAAAAGGTTGACCATCTTTTTCACTTCAACAAGATTACTCTTAAAAACTTCAGCACCGTAACACTGAGCCAACTGTGTCAATGGTACAAGTTTCATCAAAAACTGGACCAGCTGTGTCAAAAATGTATTGTTATGAAAATGTTGACCAGCAATTATAGCGCTCACATTAGGTCAATCGGTGTAATTGCTTAAATGACTGAACAGTTCACTCATCCTCACTGTACAACAAATTAATGTGGAAACATGCCAGTGTATCTCTGTGTATGTACAAGTATCACTGCATGGCCAGCTGTCCACTGGGAACAGAATGCATGAGCTGCCGTGTGTGTCTGTGTGTGTTTGACTAACTGTGTCATACTGTGAGAATCAGCAGGTGCGAACTGCCAGCATGTGTGTGGTGTCTGTTTCATATGAATACATCTATTTCAGAAGAGACTACCGAAGAAGGGACTGATTTTGATACTCTCCACATTCAGAGTTCAGCCCATAATCCAGCATCATGAGGGTGGCGGAAACTCCTGGGATTGACAGTCAAGTGTGAACGAGACACTACACACACACACACACACACACACACACACAGCACCTCTTTGAGATCTCAATGACGACCCTGTTCTGTACAGCTTATCTTCTATACTCTGCTCCTTCAACTAGTTTTAACATACGTGCAGTTTAGTGTCCCAAATACCCCATACAATGTCCTTAATAAATTATGAACCTGCTAAACCACCTGTGCTACCATACCCCTACCCCTAACCCTAACCTTAACATGGTTAAGCATGAAGCAGTTAAAATTAGCTCCAGCTTTGAATGCAGGACCTAAATTGTAATGGAGTATTTCTATAGTGTGGTATCACTACTTTTACTTAAGTAAAGCCTGAAGAATGTCCTCCACCACTAATCATGGCACAGGATAATAAGATATATCAGGCTTTGGATACTCAACAAGACAATATTTGTTAAGGGACCGTTCCATATTTATGGAATGGACCACCGGAGGAAAAGGTCTTTTTATTCTTTGTTGAGGGGAGGGTCATCCAACATGTTTTAGTCCAGAGGGGGGAGGGGTCACCCAACTTTTGTATTCATAGAAACAGCAAAATTTCAAAGTGGCTTGTTTTGGTGCATATTTATCCATGTAGCTCTCAGTAATATTATTAATTATAAATATCTTAGCTAAATAACACAAAACAACTATATGGTGGTAGGTAATACATCTGATTTCATATACTGCTTTAATTAAAAAAATATTTCCTGGCTGACGATGAGAGCAGGAGGACGCAAAAAACAAAAATGAATGTTGCTAGTCTGGACATCTCACCGTGCCAAGGTTGCAATAAAGGTTTCCTAAATGCCACATTTGATGTCAGCTTACTAATTGATTGCGGGTTTTGTGTAGATTTGGACTTACGTTTATTCCACTTTGTTTAAACAGCGAAGTGGAGGAAGCCTAGTGACGAGTCCATAGCAACCAGTTTGTGTGTTGAATGTTACCCAGAGTGCTTTGCTGAATGGTCTCAATGTTTTATTGTTTTATTTCATGTGAATACTAGTTTACTAGAGGAGTAACCACCATAACAGAGGAGTGTGATGCATCAGATGAGAATGCAGAGGTTTGATCACGTGTGTCATTGCTGTGAAAAACAAAGGGAATCTGTATATCTTTGCCAAGCGCAAACCAGTGCAGAAGGTATTGATAAATTGTTGGGGGAGGGTCATGCCTTTTTTCCAAATCGTTTTGGAGGGTCATAGAAAAATTATTACTGGCAAGGGGAATGTCATGTCTATTTTGACTGAAGGTCCCAAAACTCCTCCGGTGGCCCCTGAAATAAATAACGAACAGTCCCTAATGGAAGGCATTTATTGTTGGTTTTGGTTTTCATTAGACTGGGTAAACCCAGCCCGATCTGCCGGCGATTTGATTTCGCCCTGTTCAATCTCAAAAGATTGAGCTTGGTCTGGTGATAGCCAGACTAGGTTTTTATGGCATTTGTTAAAGAAAAACACAGAATAGGTTTACCACTTAAGTTTTATCCTTGAAGTTGACCCGTTACATTTCTTTTCTGGTGCCAGAAAGTATTCCACCTGAACTTTCCCTGCTGCTAAATCAAGTTAGAGGATTTCATGACATGAAGTGAGTGTGAATTCACATGAGTGTGATCCCCAATTTGACATAAACTGCCTGGATTTAGCGTTGGAGATGAATTTTCCGAGTGCTGTCATCCTGAGGTCTCCCATCACTCTAAAGACTCTTCATTAAGCTTCCTCTTGCTGTTTTGATGAACTGTGTTTTACTTAAGCTCCAACTTCTCTTCTTTTACAGAATACTGCCTTCTTTAAATATTCAGTTTAACAGAAGAGGGTTAGTTACCCTCCCCCACATTCAGATGCAAGCAGTGTTTCACTCCAACATTGACTTCAAATGTGGTTTCTTTATTAGACTACATTTTACTATTATTTTAATTGTTTGTATCTCTGTTCCCGTCCCACTCTGTTTTCAAACATCTTTCTGAAACTTAACCTTTTTACAAAAAATTTGTTTCCCCTTTTAACTCAATATAGTTATATTTTGGCAGCCTACTGATATTTGGCTCAGGCCTATAACCACCCAAAATGGGGCATGTATTTCTCAAAGAGCAGAGTTGACAGCAGGGTCAAACCATATGATCTGGTTAGTTTGTGTCTCTGTTGAAAAGCCCCCTACCCAGACAACAGAGAAACAGAGAAATCAAAAAATAACAAGCACATTTCATGCAACATGGATAGCATTTAGTTTTACAACAATTAAACAAATTGCACTTGACAGTTTTATTGCCATTCTCCAAAACACTTGTTTTGTAAATTAAATATGCATTTAGTAGCTCTAGCTAATAAAGATAAATGTTGCCCAGAACTGTTCTATTATATGCAGGGGATGCTATTTAGAATCAGTAACCATTAATCCTCCAAACTGGAGCTTTTGGGCAGGTTTTGGCCAGTGTCTCGCCAAGTTGTAAAACGTGGCTTGCTGAGCCGGTGGACTGGCAAGGTTTGGCTTGGCTCTAAAGACAGAGGAGAAGCTGGATCTGAGCCAGACGGGCCGGAGAACAGCTTAAGCCTGGCCAGTGGACACAAGCCATATGAATCCTCTGGCTGAAGCTGAACAAGCCACACTGAATGCTCATGGTGCGGTGGATGTTGTCTTCAATTTCAATCCCTCGACTACTGCAGGAAATGTTAGGAGCTCTACTTTTATTCTGTCATTGGTAGCAAGTTATAAAATTGTAAATGAGACATATTCAAAGAAGGTTAAAAAAATCAGCCTTTTTTTGTTTTATCTCTGCCTGTCTCTCTTTGTATCCACCTCCCTCTCTCTGTCTGTCTCCCATCCTCTCTGCAGCTGCTCACTGACAGACAACGTCCTGCCTTCATTTACGCCTCTGGACTCTCTGACGAACCACGTGGCGCGACGATGTTTGTTGTCAAATACTACAAATCAGGCCGACTCTGAGGAACCAGAGGTGAACCGACATGGTCGCAGCCGTGACAGCCATCAGCCGATAAGGCTCTATTGATTCAAACGGATCGCACCCCATCTGAGGGGGATTTATCAATGTGTCAATTGCCCACTAGCCAACCACAAATCACCAGTGCTGGCCAGACCCTGGGGATTTACAGGAAATCCAGAGGATTGGAGGGACAGCATAGGGAGGATCCTCAGTAAATAGCAACAGAGCTGAGGGTTAAGTCCACGCATATAGAAATGTCCATACAGAATGGATAAGCAGATGACACAATGTGGCAAAAGAAAACACACAGAGAAGTTTTACTGTGTATAAAAACGCACAACACCTCTTTGTGCGGTATATCCATCTATACAAAACCCTTTCTACTGTACATATGCATCTATACACAAATATACTCGTGCATATGTATGTATGCAGTACATACATCTTTCTTTACTGCATACAGTGCCTTGCGAAAGTATTCGGCCCCCTTGAACTTTTCGACCTTTTGCCACATTTCAGGCTTCAAACATAGAGATATAAAACTGTAATTTTTTGTGAAGAATCAACAACAAGTGGGACACAATCATGAAGTGGAACAAAATTTATTGGATATTTCAAACTTTTTTAACAAATAAAAAACTGAAAAATTGGGCGTGCAAAATTATTCAGCCCCCTTAAGTTAATACTTTGTAGCACCACCTTTTGCTGCGATTACAGCTGTAAGTCGCTTGGGGTATGTCTCTATCAGTTTTGCACATCGAGAGACTGACATTTTTGCCCATTCCTCCTTGCAAAACAGCTCGAGCTCAGTGAGGTTGGATGGAGAGCGTTTGTGAACAGCAGTTTTCAGTTCTTTCCACAGATTCTCGATTGGATTCAGGTCTGGACTTTGACTTGGCCATTCGAACACCTGGATATGTTTATTTGTGAACCATTCCATTGTAGATTTTGCTTTATGTTCTGGATCATTGTCTTGTTGGAAGACAAATCTCCATCCCAGTCTCAGGTCTTTTGCAGACTCCATCAGGTTTTCTTCCAGAATGGTCCGTTATTTGGCTCCATCCATCTTCCCATCAATTTTAACCATCTTCCCTGTCCCTGCTGAAGAAAAGCAGGCCCAAACCATGATGCTGCCACCACCATGTTTGACAGTGGGGATGGTGTGTTCAGGGTGATGAGCTGTGTTGCTTTTACGCCAAACATAACATTTTGCATTGTTGCCAAAAAGTTCGATTTTGGTTTCATCTGACCACAGCACCTTCTTCCACATGTTTGGTGTGTCTCCCCGGTGGCTTGTGGCAAACTTTAAACGACACTTTTTATGGATATCTTTAAGAAATGGCTTTCTTCTTGCCACTCTTCCATAAAGGCCAGATTTGTGCAGTATACGACTGATTGTTGTCCTATGGACAGAGTCTCCCACCTCAGCTGTAGATCTCTGCAGTTCATCCAGAGTGATCATGGGCCTCTTGGCTGCATCTCTGATCAGTCTACTCCTTGTATGAGCTGAAAGTTTAGAGGGACGGCCGGGTCTTCGTAGATTTGCAGTGGTCTGATACTCCTTCCATTTCAATATTATCGCTTGCACAGTGCTCCTTGGGATGTTTAAAGCTTGGGAAATATTTTTGTATCAAAATCCGGCTTTAAACTTCTCCACAACAGTATCGCGGACCAGCCTGATGTGTTCCTTGTTCTTCATGATGCTCTCTGCGCTTTACACGGACCTCTGAGACTATCACAGAGCAGGTGCATTTATACGGAGACTTGATTACACACAGCTGGATTCTATTTATCATCATTAGTCATTTAGGTCAACCTTGGATCATTCAGAGATCCTCACTGAACTTCTGGAGAGAGTTTGCTGCACTGAAAGTAAAGGGGCTGAATAATTTTGCACGTCCAATTTTTCAGTTTTTTATTTGTTAAAAAAGTTTGAAATATCCAATAAATTTCGTTCCACTTCATGATTGTGTCCCACTTGTTGTTGATTCTTCACAAAAAATTACAGTTTTATATCTTTATGTTTGAAGCCTGAAATGTGGCAAAAGGTCGAAAAGTTCAAGGGGGCCGAATACTTTCGCAAGGCACTGTATATTGCGTCCATTCACACTTCACGCAACCATACAAAAGAAGACCAGTTTTCTTCCCTCACTCTACCTTTTCTAACAGTCCATAAAGCCCCAAAATCTATGTTTTACATGAACCATTTTTCCCAGCAAGCGTTTGTTAGTCTGTATTTTTTTTCGCCGTTGCTTCCAGCCTCTTGTGGCAGAAAAGCCTCCAAGAGTGTAGGTGTGTCTGGGGCCTGACCTTGGAGAATTACCAATGTCTGAATCCCCATTCAGCTCCTGAATAGCATATAGCCCGGCTGACTGGTGGGCCAAGGAAGTTTTACTGTGCTGAGAGATTCAAAGAGCTTCAGGTTATTGGGGAGCATAACAATTTAACAGAACCAAAGACTCTCTAGATGTTTCGAAAGGATATTTACCAAGGTAGCTTTTGTTTGATTGTTTGGTGAAGGCCATTGAGGGATGACACATTTATGAAATCGAAGTCAATTAAAGCTATGTTTTAGAGAAAGTCACACTTCATGTGCACGACTGTGATTATCTTAATTTTTGTGACAGCACCTTGACATCTGAAATGTCCATGATAAAGGTATTCACATCATTAGAGTCAATCTAGAAAGCTCATTCAAATTGAAATACAAATGAAAGAATATTAAAAATGTTTTGGCATTTAATTCAGTTGCTAAAACAATTACTTGATTCATAGATAAGTCGATCGACGGATATTTGAATCGGACAACAATTTTGATAATTGATCATTTAAGTTATTTAACAAGTAAAATAAAAACATTTGCTGGATTCAGCAATTTAAATTTGAGGATTTGCAACTGTTGCTGCTGTTTAACTATACTGCAACACAAGCATGTGATCTGTGACTGCTGCTTGTAACTTCTGACACTAAAAAAAGAAAAGAATGGGAATTGGCAGACATGCAATTAAATGTGGGAACTTCTTCACTGACTTAATTTGTATAAGAAAGTTCATTCCTGGTGAATGTGCAGTGGCTGTTCAAGGGCAATGACTATTTCCCCCTCCCTTTCTGCATTCATTTGTCCTCATTTGCATAATGTTTGGCTGGTGGCTGTAAGGTAGCCAAATGCAGAAACATGTTAAGTTTGCATTATATAAAAACACTTAAGACCCTGGAGGATAAACCTGCGCTGATATCAAACATTAGTGTGCACTGAGTCTGACATGATTAAAGTGGTGTTGCATGTAGTCTAAAGTACTTTGTCATCCTAAGGACCCTTTAGTAGAAACAGTACCTGCATGTGTGGTTACGTTTTGTTCCATGGGCCACCATGTCTGGGTGTTTATTTTGTACAGAATACTGCAGTGATGATCTTTTTAGATTTAAGGTCGAGGTTAATACACAGAAGTTGTTTGTCTGCTGTTTTAATGCAGGAAACATGCATGAAGAGGTGCTGCTACAAAGACCGCAGGATACATTCAGCAGTGTTGGCTTTTACTCAGAAGGTTGCAGGATTGATCCCCACAACAGCAGTAATATCACTGTCCTGATGAAGTGCCCTTGATCAATACACACACTGACTGACTGAAGCGGGACTTGCTGAAGGCTTCAGCTAAATTCCAAAAAATTATTCAAAACGGCAGAACCTTTTGCATTGCGACCTGTTAGAAAGATAGAAAATTAACTTCAACCTCAAGAGGTGTGAGCTCTTCAAAAAAGCAAAATATGATTTTTTTTTTTTTTTTTTTTACCCTTTTAGATTGTTTAAAATTGGAAAACTCTCTGAGGCTTAACGCACTAAATTATATTATATTATATGTTATGATTTCACAAGAAAGCAAACATACATTTCCTGAACATAAAGATACTTTTATGAATCAGAATAATGTTCCTAACTTGTTAATCATCTGGTGACCCCTCAGATTTATCTTCTGACCCCCTTGAGGGGTCCTGACCTCCACCTTGGGAAACACTCGATAAGAGGATTTGCTGCTTTTCTTTGTTTTGTATGATTGTAAATTCAATATATATTGGTTTTGGACTGTTAGTCAGACAAAACAGTCTTTCTGAAGATATCACTTTTAGAATCTGACATTTTATACATTAATTAAATGAATAATCAAAACATAGTTCCAGCTCTACACATAAAAAACTGAATTTGGTTCAGTTCTGGTTCAATTAACACTGAGGCATCTTAAAAAGCGTCTCACCTCAATGAAAAGAAACAAAAATAAGTCAATATGCACCAGCAGAGATACAGGATTAGGGCACCATGTTAAGTGACAGCAAACATCAATAAGGAGGAAAATAATAAAACAACAAAATGCATGCATGACCATTTCAAATTATTTACAGCCCCCATGAGAAATTAAAATCAGAAGGAAGGTGAGGATTTGGGCTCTGACTTGGACACACTAACACTAATTCTACCTATCCAGCCTGTATTCCCCACTGCTGAGCTATTTAGACTGGAATAAACAATCAACAATCATGGCCCATTTCCTCCAACCGTCTAACCAGAACTTTGATCAATACTGAATTCATTACATCCTCAGATATTATTCAGTTTAGGTGAATGTGCTCTGTCGTAATGTCACTAGTTAGCTCCTATACTTTAAACACATCCTCGCCTGTTGCTTATCTACTGTATCAATGCATTCTCATGAACGGGTCCGAATGATATAGTACAAAAATGTAACACAATATTTTCATTCGTGTAATTTGTTTTGTTGTTTTTCTGCTGAATATTGGAACTTTATTGTTTTTAAATGTTCATTTTTGCATGCATTTTAAACTGTGAAATGAGCAAATTTAGCCTGGTTGACACCAGACCCTTCTCAGTTGTAACTGAGAAGGGTCTGGGGAAAGTTTATTTCCAAAGGGGGCGTCACCAACGGACGCCGCTCAAATGCCTCTGGGCGCAATTGGATAGTCCTTCAACCAATCAGACCAACGATCAGGGTGACGCTGCGCTTCGGTAGCTGTCATGTTGAATGTAAACAAAAAGCTGCTCGCCGTCGCTGCGCTATCGTCGCCTCAGCGGTTGTGATAGGTGCCTCGATTTTGGGGACATTGGAAATGGGTTTGAATGGGCTCTTCGCCAGACTGACTTGCAGAGCAAATCTCAAATTTGCCGGAAGTTCATCAGGGTTTACCCAGCCTAGAGCAAACTATAAAGATAGGAGTAAAATAGACTCAGTTTTAATTTATTTTATCAACTGATTTGTAAAGAAAAAAGTAATATGAAAATATCCTATAATGTTGAATTTACTGATGTTTATTTTTGACTCATCTGATAACCTTTATAGTCTTGATGTTTTTTTTCCCATTGTTACAATAATTATATCTACATAATTTGGGATGCACTGATAGCACTTTTTTTAAGATCAAGTACAAGTACAAGGACAAGTGCTCAGTGTTTTCGGAATGAATGTACATAAAAAAAATAAAATAAAAAAATCAGTAAGCAAAATAATTGATTTAAAAATACAACTGTAGGTTCATAAAGCACTGAACGGTTTAGGGCAAAAATACATTTCTGATCTGCTGCTACATTATGAACTATCCAGACCTCTCAGGTCATTGGGGACAGGTCTGCTTTCTGTCCCCAGAGTCAGATCTAATCAAGAAGGGTTTGGTTTTTATGCACCACATATTTGGAACAAACACCCAGAAAACTGCAGGTCCGCTGCAACTCTCAGTTCTTTTAAATCAAGGCTGAAGACCTTTGTTTTTGATGCTGGTCGATTTATTGTTCATTTCTTACACTGCACTGTAACTTTTATTCTTGTATTCTATACCTGTCCAATTTTATTTTACCTGCTTTTATATTCTCTTTAATGAATGTTTGTAACTGCTCTTTAATGTTTTATGTAAAGCACTTTGAATTGCCTTGTGGTTGAAATGTGCTATATAAATAAAGCTTCCTTGACTAGTAATATTCTGTAGTCCATTCCCTATTTATTCAGAATAGTTCACTTAAACAGCTGATCAGCAACATGATGAAACAGCCAGAAACTAGCACAGAGCAGAGGCTGGCTCCCGGTGTAACTAACCTGAAGTACAGTATGTCTCCTTCGTGTTCACTGTATCCAGTGCTGAACTGGGGTTTTTTTGGTCAATGATGAAATATTACAATATATTTCAGCTAAGTATACAGCCCAAGTTACTCTGTTTTCTACAAGCTTGGTGTCATCCAAAAGGCCAGTCAATTTTAAAAGACTGAAGTAATTGACTAGCTTATTGTGGGACTGTATGGAAATGAAGTCCACCCCATTTCCAGTCAATTTAAGAGTAGAAGACCGCAAAGGAAAGGTACAGGATAATGGACAGATTAGGACAGAATACAGAACATGAAACATGAATAAACTAAACGTTATAATATTCTTGACAAAAAAGTTCCTGCACATCAGTAGTTTGGCATTACTTAATTTAGAAACAAACTAAATAAAATATAGAGATACAGTACATCCCAGAACTATTACTAAAAAAACTTGCCTAAGTAGGGCAGAAGCAGACAATACTTCAAACAAGTCTTGGCAAAGATATATAGAACAATAAAGTGCTTAAAATGAGGCTGTTCCCCCAAGAAACATGACAACATTGGTCGCTTCAGCAAATTCCCCCCCAAAACACATGTTTACATTCAGGTGGATGATGGATGGGTCAATAAAACATCAGACTTTAACACGGGGAGACCGCTGTTCGTTTCCTATTTCCAATCACAGTCAACGTTGGTTTCTTTTAAACATGACTGCAGTCGGTCCCTAACCTCAAACATGTGGTTATTATTGTAACCAAGACGACGAAGGTGCCCTAACCTTAATGAAGCAGTAATTTTGAGCCAAACCACCATTTTTTTCTAAATCTAAGTAGTGCCTAAACTTAACCTAACAAAACAAATTTGTAATTGCTTAATTTTTAGGACTTGTCCAAAAGAAAGAGCTGCAGTAAAAGGTAGGAATGTACTTACTGTTTTAAACTGCAGTTTTCATTCATTGTGTTTTATAACATGGGACACATAACTCATTTTAAAAAGCAAAACAATCCTCAAGGCCAGTTTTAGCATCTTATTCAAAGACCCTTTAACACATCGACTACAGCAAAGATCCAACCTGTGACCTCTTTGTTTCGGGACAGACTCTCTAACCACATCGGGGAGGAGAGAACAACAGGACATAGACGGACTGCAGGCCCTTCTGTCTCCTCTGTTATCTGAGCGACAGTGCAGCCTGGAAGGAACCATGGGAAAGGGCCAGGAAAAAGGTGGGTCTATTGTCAAAGCATCCTGCTGGATGTGACTGACGCTCATTGTTTGACCATAGGCCTTGTTTTGTTTTGTTTTCTTCGTATGATTTTCTTGGGAACATCCTCTCAGAGCATCCCATGTACAGTGTGACATTATTGAACAAAGTGACATGAGAATGTGTCATATCAAATATACATATTGGAGGAGATCATATAGCTTTTTTAATGTCTCTACTGTAGTAGATGTGTTTATTTGCCTTTAATGGTTATTACAGCGGAAACATTGACAGATCATCATCTTCAAGTTGACATCGTGAACAAATTAGTTGCCTATTTACACAAACAGCAGTTACTGAGCAGCAATATCGTTTATTTGGAGTCGTGTTTCTGTTCACCTGATGAATGTAAGTCTAATATTTGCTCTCTTTTAGCTCTGTTTTTGGTCTCTACCAACTCTTGAGGGAAATATCTCACTCTTTAGCTGCTAAATGCTCCTCTATGTCTATTTTTGGAGATTTTTCTCTGAAAACAAATGCCTGCTGCAGCCAAAAATTACGTTATGAGAGTGAACCAGAACAGTAAAGTTACGGGCCAGACAGCTAAAAAATGAGTTAAAACTCACTATAAAGCACTGTAAATCTGAGGGGAGCTGCAGATTTGGATGCCAATGCAGGTTCATCACTGCAAGCAACCCCTTTCATATGGTCATTTCATACATTATTATTATAAAAAATATTGATTAAAGCTGCTTTAAAGACGTTATTATAAAAAATATTGATTAAAGCTGCTTTAAAGACGTTGTTTTTTAACTTGGAAGCTCTGCAGGCTCCTGAGCCACACTTGCGGTTAAGTGTTACTATTGTTGTGACTGTATGTCTTTCGTATGTGTGACTTGCGTCTCTTGTTGTTGTTGTTGTTGTTTGTGCATGGGCCACCAGTCTTGTTTTCCCTTTTGGCGATAAATAAAGTTGTCTATCACCGTGGTCTGTTAATGTGACTCATAACTTGGAAAAAGATTGGATAGTGTTTAACTGTGCTGTTATATTGTATGTTAATCAGGGCAGAATATTCAGTTTTCCTAGACTGAATTAATCTCAAAACGTTTTTTGTCCTGACTGTCTATATTCAATGATTTTACACAAAAGAGCTTTATAAGGAATTAATTAATAAACAGCCCAAATGTACTCAACTAAGTTAACAGTAATGACCACAGGATAAGGTTACTTATTTTCCCTTCTTTTCAAAACTATCAGCCTGTCCACTCACCTTCTAGCAGCATTATTCTTTAATTTGGCAAGGGGGATGCAGGCAGGAAGTTAACTAAAGGACGCAGAAGCTAATGTGATTCAGTCCTTTCAGTGACTGGCAGTATTATGAAAAAATAAAATGTTCTTGGTTTTAATGCAAGAGCTCCGAGCGACGTTTTACGTGTCTACAAAAGCAGAAGTCTGTTCATTGTCAATAAGTCTATGAATCATAAAAACAACACATATCAGAGACTCGGTCGGTAGAGAAATAAATAATAATGCTGTTTAGTCAGTCCGGGCAGAGTAAATAACAAACGCTATAGACTTATTTAGGACACCATTTTTTGTTTTGTTTTGTTTCATTAGTGGCATGGAGCATAAATTATGATTTTTGATTAAATGTATTTGATAATTGAATGGATGCTGTAAAAATCAACACTGTCCAATCATATCCAGCTTAGTGGAGATAGCCTGTGTCCCTGAGGCTGCTTTTAACAGAAAACAGGCATTAACATCTAAACATCTTTAAGACAAGAAGACACTCTGCCCTAACCCTAACCCTAATCCTAACTCTAACCCACAAATACTATATGCTTAACATGCTTTTTTAAATAGTTGATTAATTGATTTTAAAGCCTTTTGTTCAGCTTTACATCATTAAAAAACTCAGTCATGACACATGAAAAGCCTTTCAGTGATCTCTGCAGTGGCTTCTTTTCCCTGATGGTAGATAAATCCAGCAGTAATGGTTCAGATAAGGGCACCGTGATGTTCAACACCTTTCTGGTAATTACTCTCAGCCAGTTTCACACGTACACTGTAAAAAATGTGTTGCCAAGTATTTACACATCTTAGGAAGTCCTTTTTTCTCAGTTTGGTAGAAGTTTAGTTTTACGCATTTTATGAAAGAAGAGTTTTGCACAAATCCTGTGATGCTTTGAGGGGATAATAAACAGAAACTCCTCACAAATGACAAGCTGGAACTGGAAAAAATTTGGCATTATGTTTTTACATTTTATTTATTTTTTGATGTTTTTGTCTATTGACAAATTGATTAATTTACTAAACTTTTTCAGCTCTAGTTTGGATACCACTGTTAAAAGGTACACTACAGCATCTCGGAGACCTCAGCGTGGTCTCTGAAAAACCTTTTACAGTTTTCTGATACTTTATAAACCAAACAATAACTGAGACTAATCAATGATGAAAATCATGATTTGCAGTTCTAACGTCTTGTGAAGTAAAAACTTCGTTTGAGTGTTCTCAGTGTCTTGGTGGCTCATCTTTAATCCCTGTCTGTGAACCTCACAGCTCAGTGCTAACTTGACCTCTACATCATAAGCCTATTCATGTCAATCTGACACGTAGAGCTGATGGGAACAGATCCACTTTGCCCCTGACAGGAACAAGGGATTTTGCCATAATGAACACTCCACTTCCTCCAGTTCCACAGTCGAGCCAATGAGTCAGGTTTGTGGGCCCATTTGAATAATGAGAATGAGACTAACTATGTGCAATAGTCACAAGAATCCAATGAATGTCCTGCCAATCACTGTTACTGATTGGATGTCTATCCACTGAGTGTGACCATTAGACCCACTGTCAGCAGCAGCAGCAGAGAGGTTTCTGAATACAGCCCTGTGGGTATTATTATGGTGCCTCCATTAAAAATGCTTTTGTTTTCCTTCTGTTTCACCCTCTGTGATGTAGTTTTACTTACAGTGTTATTCTGTGTCCCCGCTCTCTTCTGCTGAATATTAATGTCTTCTATGCTAATGGCCTTACACCGGCTGAGGTCGACCAAGCTCCTCCTCTGAATGTTAATCCGCCGCCTCATTTGCATACGCTTAAGTGTCAAATTCCCCCACAAATCATTGCAGCTGCCTCCGTACGGCGAGGCCAATGGCCCCAGAGCGACAGCACAGAAACAATGTGGTCACACCGTATGCATAGCCTCAAATCCACATCAAAGCCTGTTTAGATTGCCAGGTCACCGTGGGTTCACTTTGTGTAAAATGAAGGTAATGGGATAGCAGTCAGCCCGGTGCAGAAATACAACCAGGCAGGTAATAAGTATGAATGGAGCAGGTAATAAGGTTGGGATAGAAACAGACCCTGAGTCATCACAGGAGCAGGACTGTTTAAGCTGCAGCACAGTTATCAGTTCAAAGGTGAGCGCTGATTCCAGGCAAGCACACAGTACTTGTGTCGGTTTTTATTCCTTCTTACTTTCATGTGAGCTTCTGAGTGCACGGCAGGTGAAAAGGTTGTTACAGAAAACAGTCATTCAGCATGTTTTGAAGGAAGAGTTTAACCTAAAAATGACAACATGATATCATATTCTATGTATCTTTGGAATTTGAAAGCATTAAATCATCAGTGTTAGTGATTCAAACCCAAACTCCAAGGGAGACATTGTCCTTTTCACATACTATCACCACTAGTAAAGCTGAAACAATTAGTCGATTAACCAATTAGCGGATTAAAAGAACATTTTTGATAATCGATGAATCGTTTAGGTAGTTTTTTTTTTTTTTAAACAAAAATACCAAACAATTCTTCTCAATTGTGAAGATGTGCTGCTTTTCTTAACTTTATGGCACACTAAACTGAATATCTTTAGGTTTTGGAGTGTTTGTCGAACAAGAGAGGCAAATAAAAGACGTCACCTCTGGCATTAGGAAATTGTGATTGTGAAAGAAAAGTGACTTTTCAGTATTTGTTTGACATTTTATTGATTAAATGATTCTTGGAAAACAAAAAGAATCTGCAGATTATTCGTTAATGAAAATACCCATTAAATGCAGCCCTAATATCATCATCACTATAGCAAATCAGTGTCAGTATCAGTTGATTATTCGATTAGTCAACTAGTTTAAAAAACAATTAATCAATTATGTCATTTTTAAAGCGAAAACTCTTACACATTCTCTGGTTGCAGTCTCTCTAATGTGAGGATTCACTGATTTTCTCTGTTTTATATGATTGTTAACTGAAAATGTTTGAGTTTTGGATCGTTGGTTGCAAAAACAAGACATTTGAAGACTTCACCTCAGACGCAAAGAAACTGAAATGGACATTTCCACGATTTTCTGATAAATCGAGAAAGTAATCAACAGATTGATGGACAATGAAAATAATAATTAGTTGCAGCTCAATACTAAACTGCAGCTCCCACTACCTACAGGCACACTTGTTTTCTTTCTGGGGGTTGTATGACACAGACTTAGATGAGAGAATGTGTCCACCTAAAAGTAAACTACAAAACACCGTCAAACAATCTCTCTAATGCACTGAACGCCACCAAAATTGAATCTTAACTGTCTGTAATGGCACAAAAGCTTCTGATGGTCATTTTTCTTCTGGTAAAGTTCATTTCTTTGGCTTTTAAAATGACTCAACAGGAGATGCTGCAAAGGTTGTCCACTAAAAGTTCCAGTCCATGCAACAATACTGTTTTTAAGATATTAAATCAAAAAGAATAAAATCTAAATAACATGTCTCTGTCTAATTCTAACTTGTTATTTCACTCCCAGAGGATTCACTGCATAAAGCCTCTGCTATAGATGTCACTTACACTCGTACAGACTATAGCTTCCTCTGGGGGTAAGAAAGTCTCCTCCAAGTGTCAAGTCCTTGAGTCCTGCGCCTGCCAGTGCGAGCAGCAGTTGCACCACCAGCCAAGCAAATTCAAAAGCACACTCATGAATAAGACAAATGGAAGAATTTCTAACAGAAGAGTGACTTCAGTCGACTCCTTCAACACTTTTCGAAAAGGTGGTGTCATACTGAGTCAGTTTAAAAACTACTCAGAGCGATGGAAATGCAAACTGCAGTGAGTCATTTTGTTTCGACGGCCTGCCAACAAGCCCGATATTAAGTACGCTCGGAGCCATTCTTATCCTTAACAATGGAAGTCCCTTCACGGTGTTAAGCATCTTTACTTGGGTGATAATTCTGACAAGACCGCTATTCGTAAGCTTGAAATCATTTTGACTGGATCAACAAAATATATCAACAAACAAACCCATTCAAAGAAAGGATTTAATATGTCTCTTCACACTAAAATCCAACAGACAAATTCACTATTATATGTTCTTTGGATTTGTTCAATATACTTTCTGTCTTCTACTGTATGTAGGTCACTTTTTTAAAACAATAAAAGCCCCTGCTCATAATGACATGTCTAAAAGGATTTCCGTTCCGTCTTACAGCCCAAAAAACATACTTGATGTTGTTTTATCACCTTGGTACGTCATGACTTTTCCTACTTTTACGAGAATTGCTTATAAACATGATTTCAAATCGTTGACAGGATAGAACAGAAAACGATGCGTTATTGCTGTGTCAGCTGTAAAACATTGTTAAATGCAATGGATTTGCATTGTTGTTGGTGTAGGCAGCATTATCCTCCCAGATCTCAAAATAAGTCTATTTGTACTTCTCTTCTAGGAGTTTTATAACTGTTTGTTCATCTGAGGTCTAACAGGGAGTCTAATGTCAGTCATGTCTAGTCATATGTAACATCACAATGCAGGATAACATACTGTACATTTTTGTCCGTGAAGGACTTTTTGGCAATAATAAATGTGTTCATGTATAGCTCATATAACATATAAAATATAAAATATTTCTTTATTTGGTGTAATAACAATACTTTATGCTCATTTCTTTACCACTTCAATAGTTTTCTACATACTGGGTTTAAATAAAATCAGAAGAAAAGGGAGAAGATTTAATTTAAAGAATAAAAAAGATTGTGCAATTATTGTTATCATTTTTAGACATACAGCGGTGAACAATGAGGAAGTGAAGCCAATTTCAACAAAACACAAGTGTTAAGATTGTAATATAATTGCAAAGTTGAGTTAATCAAACTGATACTTCCATGACAGATCAGTTCACTGCCAGCAGTTTATATCAAAGACAGAAGGATATAGATCTGCAACAGCTGCTAGCAGCAAAACCTTGATGAAATATTCAAGAAACTATCCACCAGGACAATTCAGCTATTTTCTTCTAATAGAATCCAGATTTCTTTTTTTTGTGCAAGAAACATCCCAAACTTCCTGTTTTGTAACAACATCGTTCTGACCCTGTGCTGATACTGACATGGTCTTGTTTCTAAATGTGAGCTGAATGTTAAAGCAGCAGCTCAGTGATAAAAAAAAGAAGCAGCAGAATGACCCCTTCAGGAACGCATCATCATTAAGGGACTAGCAGCAGATTACAATCCTTTTACCTTTTCCTCAAATATTTTTTTTCACACGCAATAGGTTTGTGTAAATTGATGGCTACAGTTTTGCATTCATAAGGATAATTACTATATAATTTCGTTAAAAGCTTGAACTGAGAGCTGTCTCCCACATCTGGATGCAAACAAATTGCAAAAACTCAATGCATCTATTTTTTCCCGCTATAGGACACCACCTCTTATATTCACTACCTGCTTTTTAAATTCAAAAAATAACCACATCGCTAAAGAGAAGACGTATGATACATTCCTGTCTCGGAAGAAAGAAAGAAAAATGATGAGGAGGAGCATGAAGATGCTATGAACACCAGCGGGAACAAAAACTAATTATATTATTATGCAATTATATAATTTAGTCTGAGGAGATGAAGGTAATGGTTTAAACTGATGTGTGTGTCTGTATGACGTGTGTTTGTTGTTTGTGTGCTCGCATCATGGAACTCATCCATGTGTACATGTCTGGTGGTACGTTAACACTCATGCACATGTCCTGTCATGTCTATGAGTGTCTATGAGTGTGTGTGTGTGTGTGTGTGTACGCACATGTGCATATGTGTGAGTTTGTGCTTGTGTGCATGGTAATTGCACTTTTTGTCTGGGTATGTGTGGTACGGGAGTTGAGGTCCACTGGGGCTTGGACCACTCCGTATGAATAATGCATCAGACTGGGCTGTGGCATCTCAGCAACATTGCCTTGGTCTGCTTAAAGTTGCAAGTTCCTCTTTAGGAAAGTCAGCATCATTCTGCGAGCTGCTGCAGTAACTCAGCTGGAACCTGGCTCTAAAACCAGATTTCCAAAATGACTGCCACAATTTCACATCAAATCATTTCATTATGATATATTTATCCAAAACATCTCAGTTTTTAATGTATCAGTGGGAATCAGATTCCAGCATAAGCCTTTGGCAGCAACTAGAACTCACAAAAAAAATTGATATTCAGAGCTGCAAAAGCTTGTCGATCAATCAATAAGCCGATTGATAGATAATTAATTTGCACCTATTTTGAAAAACGATTAATTTTAAAGTAAGCAAAGATTGCATAAAAACACTGGTTCTGGCTTCTCAATTGTTAATATTTTCTGTTTTTCTTATTCTTCTGTGCAAGTAAAGTCAGACCCTTTTGGTTTTGGACTGCAGGTCAGACTAATCAAGACATTTTGAACTTGTGATGGGCATTTTAACAGGCATTCTATTAGACCAAATGATTAAGTAATCAAATGAGAAACAATTGGTAGATTAATGCATAATGAAAATAATCCTTAGTTGCAGCTCTAACATTTATAGTTTAAAAAGTCAACATTTAGGCTGCTAAAAGGTGCTTTTTATTGCATTTTGCTGCCTTCTATTCTCTTAAAGATGCCTCTCGAGGAGAACTTGACATGTTGGATGAACTTCTTATCTGCAGATTTGCACATTTGAGATCACAGAACAGATGCTGAAGACAGATGCTTGCTATATAATTCGCAGTGGGATCACTAAAGGTTTAGTCTGAATGACACTGTACGCCACACTCGCTGAGCGAATCTGACTTGAAATTATTTCATCCTCATGCAATTATATCATGATCATCTTACTTTGCAATCAGGGTCACTTTCATTGAGAAAACTTCATCATCAGACACAGTGATGATTCATGAATCATGGCATAGCCTACATTATTTTTGCAGTGGCACCACAAACACTTCACCACAGCGGGCAAACTCTCTACATTCATGTTGGTCTGTAGCTGTTTTTAACCAACTAAACATAATATGGAAATATTTATAAAAAAAAAACAGGCAATAGGCATATGCAAATAAATTAAAAGCAAGTTAAAAGGCTACTTTGCCTCATTCTATGCAGCCTGTCTACTTCAGGTGGATAACTCAACTCATATCAGACTAGGTGACACTTAAGTTATGAATTTAAAAAAAAAACTTAATTGGCCACGTGAAAGCATCTCTTCCACATATCGTCTTCATTTTTTCTACTAAAACAGATGACTCCAGATGAGCATATTTCTTGCAGCGTAGGCTACAACACCGGAGCCTGTTTACTTTCACCTCAGGAATGTTTGGCACTTTGACATCACATCCACACCACCGGATTGACAGACCTTTATACCGACCCGAGCCCCTCTACTCTATCTCTCTCACTCTCTCTCTCCAGCCCCGACATCCCTTCCCTCCTCCCCGCTCCGGACCTCCACAGCCCGTTACCCTTCCACCGGTACCGCAACCTAAACGGGACCGTGCAGCAGTTATCCCCGGTCAGCTCACCTCTGTGCGCGTCTGCAGCCGCTTGTTCATCTCGTAGATCCGATACTCGGGCTGGACCACGTAGGGCGAGTGTCTCCTGTAGAAGGGTCCGAACGGAGACGAGTAGAACGGGTCGTGGGTTGAGTTGGACATGGTGGCTCCTGGCGAGGCGCACGGCGCAATTTCAACATCCAGCGCACATTGGAGTGCGATGCTCTCCGAAGACCCCCAGTAGGAAGCAGCCGCTGTTGAGGCTGAGCTGCACTCTGCAAGTTGGCCTGCCTAGTTCGCTGCTATAGCGTGGTGCTGGAGGAGGGAGAGGAGGGAGGAGGGAGGAGGGAGGAGGGAGGAGAGGAGGAGAGGAGGGAAGAGGGGAGGAGGGGGAGGGGCAGAAATTGAAGGGGGAGGAGGGAAGTCGTTTCCTGTTCCCTCAAGACCTACACTCAGTTTTGCACTCTTGCAAAGTTCAAGTAAGATCTCTGTGTGCATGTGTATGTGTGTGTGCTTCTTTGTGTGTTTTAAGAGATGCATTGTTTTAATTTACATGCATTCATACTGTAAGTCTGTTGATTTAATATTCATTAATCAACATCATAGTTTCAGCATATCAGAGGTGATAATGAAATGAAAAATGAAGTGATTGATCCCTATAGTAAACAGTGTTCAGAACAGTTACAATGCCTGATCTGATAGGCTTAATATTGACTAGAAAAAGAACACCGTCTGTGTCTGTGGCATATCAGAGCGATTTGGTATTTAAGAAAATGTGTTGCTATATTGATCACAAATATTGCTTTTGGTCATGTTTTGACAGTTAAATCCTGAATAAAGAGGTGAGAGTCCATCACAGCTTAGGGTCAAATATCTTCAGTGTAAACAGTATAAAAACTCTTGCATTGGAAACTCTGAGACAATGCCATCAGGTCAGCAATTGAAAAAAAAAATACTTTAGTTGATTTCTATATTGGAAAACATGTTTCCTGGAAGTTTGTCTTAAAAAAGGAAAAAGGTTACATTTAAAATCGGCATGTTATACGTCTGAAATTGAAAATGTCGACTGGCCGTGGCTAGATCTGAAGGAAGATCTTTAAAAAAGTTCAATATTCTTCCTCCTGAGCCATAAAATCTGAGAGCTAAAGGTGTAAAGATTCACAGTAAGTGATGATGAGAGCATGCTGAGCAGCACAGCTGACAAGCCTGCACTTGTAAACAGTCCATTTCATGTGTAGCATGATATCATAATATTGTATTGATCGTGTTGCATGCAGTCAATGCTGCTAATGACAGAATCTTAGTACCTGGCTAGTTATGCACCAAGTGGCATAATTTGTGATTAAAGGAAGGTCGAGGGGGAATACTCACTGCTTTGTCTGTGGCAGTGGACAGTCCGCAATCCACAATGTCAGTCTGAATTTCAACAAGCCAAAACATGTATCATATGTAATTCAGTAACGTGCACAGTGATTGGTCGATAATGGATTGTCGTTACTGTGAAACCACTTTGCGTAAGATTTAAACATTTTGACATAAAAAAGACATTGTGGCACATTGCAAGCAAACAAAAATGTTAATAATAAAACACAGCTTTTTCATGTGAATATATATATATATATATATATATATTTGTTTTTATTTTTATTTTTATTTTTTTTAATAATTGTTGATATTAAGATGATTAACCTTAGCCTGATTAACCCCTTAAGAGGACATGGGGTAAAAATTTGCAATTGGGCCCCTACAACCCCCCACCTGCCACCCTGTGTGCATTATGTACTTTGTCACCCATCAAAACCAGTACAAACTAAATTCATATGCTAGAATAACAATGCTTAATTTTTTTGGTTTGTGGTTGATTAAAAAAACAACTTTATTCAGAATATGCACCACGTGTGCTCAATATAAACTAAACCAATAAATGTTTTAAAATTTGCTTTTGACAAAGGGTGCATAATTCAAGCTGATAATGCAGGACCAGCCTGAGTTCATATTGTACTTCAGTGTTAAAAAATTCCAAACAAATTTGCAGTTAATGAAATTACCAAAACCAAATGACATGCAGTGAATCAGTTGGTAATCCACTGCTTCGTATCACTCACTGTCTAGAACAGTAGGTCTTTCCAGAAAATGAAGTTCTTTTTACACAATTAGTGAAGCGTTTCACATTTCCACCAGCGGTTTCAGACTACATACTGTGTTAGCAAGATCAGCCAGCCGCTATGTCTGATCACACAAAGTAACGAGTAACGCCACCTACAGAAACTCAGAAAATTAAAGATGTCAAAGTAGTTTCCATGCAGCTTGATTGACAGGTGATCTCTGGGAAGGGCAGGAATATACACATATACTTTCAATGAGCAATAAATCCAGTAATGATCATGCATCATCAAATCAAAATTCTAAATCTCAATTTAATTTGATTGCTTGTAGACTTGAGAAAATATCTGGTTCTGAACACAATTGTGTGCTTACTTTGCTTACCAGTTGCCTTAAGTTGCAGTTTATGACACACGGACACTATGCAAACAGACTGGTTCTAATTTATTTCAACACATTTACAATACGTTCCATGCAGCACGTGTCAATAATATAATTTACTGTGACAGTATGTGTCAATAACATGTTGAATTTCCAAACCAGATGCACCAGAGTGCATTGAAAATGTTTTTTTGGCACAGCGATTAAGATTTCCTCCATGTTCTCCTCCGTGACAGATTAGGCCTGGGCTGCAAAGTAGCCACAAGAATCTAAAAATAAACAGACACTCAGACCAGCCGTAACGTTGCAACCAAATCTCACATTAACTGCCCGCACTGAGAATTAATGAGCAGCATTTATGAAGTCTGACTTTTAATCCAAAATGGCTGAATGGGGAGAGGCAGTCTGAATCGAGTGAGATAAAAGTTGTAATCCAAATGCCTCAGGCAACCGGTTGGGTAATTAAAAAAAAAAAAAGTTTGAAAAATCTATTAATAAACCTTTAATTAAAAACTACATTTTTAATATCTCAAGACCTTTTCAATTGACATTTCTAACAGGATTTGGTTGCTCGCCTAAAGCGCTTACTACTCAAGTGTGGCTGCAATACAGTACACTGAAGTGAACAGCTCATTTAACAGATTTCAATATGAACTTAGTTGTATTGCACAGATGATCGTAAACAGGACCTACATGTGAGGTTGGGCAGCAGAGTGTCTCTCTGTAAACTGACTGACCAGAAGATTTTATTTTTTCAGCGTACTGCAGCGCTCCTCCCAGATGGTTCTCTATAGGAAACACACAGAAACAGCAAACCAGCTACATTCAAAACTTACATTTAAAATCACCCACATTTAGATGAACTGCTTCACCACGAATGTCAAAGATAAAATCATTGTTGTGCAACAACAGTGTGATTTTAAAATGAGACTCACTTATCATATGACTTAATGTATTTAAGAAAGGGTAACACTGGTGATACCCTGTATTTTTCTTATTGTGATCAAGTACCATGAAAAGACCAAAACCAAAAATGTACTTATCCTACAAACAATTGTTACCTGTGTGGCCAAAGCCTGATATGTCTTATTCCTCTGTGCCATGGAGCTCCAATGTTGTCTATTAAAAACATATCAATGAGCCACACTGTTGCAATGGGAGACATGTTGCCATGAACACACATACTATTTTCGAGACATTCCTCCCCTGAAAAAAAGTCACTATAAGTTGTTTGTTCAACAAGCAATTACGATGCATATTTACATTTATAGTTGTGGTGCCCTCAGTGGTTGTAGTAACTTTCACCAAGGAGACAGGGGATCATGTACAGTTTAAAGGTCCCATGGCATGAAAATTTCACTTTATGAGGTTTTTTTAACGTTAATGTGAGTTCCCCCAGCCTGCCTATGGTCCCCCAGTGGCTAGAAATGGTGATAGGTGTAAACCGAGCCCTGGGTATCCCGCTCTGCCTTTGAGAAAATGAAAGCTCAGATGGGCCGATCTGGAATCTTGCTCCTTATGAGGTCATAAGGAGCAAGGTTACCTCCCCTTTCTTTTCTTTGCCCGCCCAGAGAATTTGGCCCACCCATGAGAGAGAGACATCATGGCTTTCAAATGAGCAAATTGGCAGTTGGTCAAGGCCACACCCCCCCTCCTCCTCAATAGCTACAGACACAGAAATGGCACATCCTAAGGAAAGTTCATTGTGGGACTGGCTCTAGTGACTGTAATTCTGCACCAAGGCTGAATTTCGGGAAAGAGACTTCAGATACAGTATTATTCAATTCAATTCAATTCAATTCAATTTTATTTATAGTATCAAATCATAACACGAGTTATCTCGAGACACTTTACAGATAGAGTAGGTCTAGACCACACTCTATAATTTACAAAGCCCCAACAATTCCAACAATTTCAGTAATTCCCTCAACAGCAAGGGAATTATAGTATTAGGGGACCACTAAGGCCTATATAAAAGAGACTTCAGATACAGTATTAGGGGACCACTAAGGTCTATATAAAAGAGACTTCAGATACAGTATTAGGGGACCAATAAGGTCTATATAAAAGAGACTTCAGATACAGTATTAGGGGACCACTAAGGTCTATATAAAAGAGACTTCAGATACAGTATAAGGGGACCACTAAGGCCTATATAAAAGAGACTTCAGATACAGTATTAGGGGACCACTAAGGTCTATATAAAAGAGACTTCAGATACAGTATAAGGGGACCACTAAGGTCTATATAAAAGAGACTTCAGATACAGTATTAGGGGACCACTAAGGCCTATATAAAAGAGACTTCAGATACAGTATTAGGGGCCCACTAAGGTCTATATAAAAGAGACTTCAGATACAGTATAAGGGGACCACTAAGGTCTATATAAAAGAGACTTCAGATACAGTATTAGGGGACCACTAAGGCCTATATAAAAGAGACTTCAGATACAATATTAGGGGACCACTAAGGTCTATATAAAAGAGACTTCAGATACAGTATTAGGGGACCACTAAGGTCTATATAAAAGAGACTTCAGATACAGTATTAGGGGACCACTAAGGTCTATATAAAAGAGACTTCAGATACAGTATTAGGAGACCACTAAGGTCTATATAAAAGAGACTTCAGATACAGTATTAGGGGACCACTAAGGTCTATATAAAAGAGACTTCAGATACAGTATTAGGGGACCACTAAGGTCTATATAAAAGAAACTTCAGATACAGTATTAGGAGACCACTAAGGTCTATATAAAAGAGACTTCAGATACAGTATTAGGGGACCACTAAGGTCTATATAAAAGCATCCAAAGAGCACCATGTCATGGGACCTTTAAAAATAAAAGTAAACGTCAAGTTTATTTGATTTAATTTTTTTACTTAAAGCTTTAGTGCGTAAGTTTTTGATATTAATGAACGTCTGTTACATTTAAGCCATTGCCAAATGAGTTGCTACAAAGCTAATTAAGACTACCAGCTCCACACAACTCTCTCTGTATTTCTCAGTATGCGAAGTAGCGAAGATAATCACCTCTTCTGAAGACTCCATCATGTTTTTTTAATCCTCCGTGGCTACTAGCAACTGCGCGGAGGAGGGGTGGGGGCGGTGTGCGGTCATAGAAGGCTTGTATCATGTGACAACAGTTTTGTTGTCATTACTTAGAATTCCTCATGGGGGGCGACAGAAACTACGCACTACAGCTTTAAAGGAACAAATGGAACTAGGCTGCGTTCTGCGTCACGTGAGTAAACGGAAGTGATATAACGAATGTACTGATTTGAACTCGAACCACCCACTTTTTCTAAACTTAACTAAGTATGTTTGGTTCCTAAACCTTTTTGTGCCCACACATAGCCAAACCGTGACTGTTTCACAACGTTAACGACGTGTTTAAAACCGCAACTGTTACGTTCTCTGGTGTAGATATGAGGATGAATAATTTATGACCGTGACCACACATCACTGTAGTTTACTTTGACTCAATTAAATTAGTAAATTCTAGCTTTAGCATCAAATGTGTATTAATCCACTGCTGAAAATAGTCCCCAATGAATGCACTATTTACTCCTGTTTGAATAACATATCCTATGAACTACATAGCCCAGCTCTTTCAGGAAATTATTTAGCCTTTAAAAAAATAAAACTGTATATGTGAGCTGTTTTTAAAGATTGACAGTATGTCATCAGCAGGAACCAATGGGCTTGGAGCTGAGTGCCACAGACAGCGTATCGGGAAGGATTGAGAGACGGACTAACACGTTGTATTTTTCATTGGATTTGTTGACAATAAGACACATATAGAATATAAAATTAAGACAGCCTTATCCTTTAAATGTTTTAGGATTAACCACACAAAGCTTTAGGAGGCAAAGTTACAAACAAAGATAATCGTTGGAAAACAATTGTGCAATCACCAAAATGCGTGTTTGAATCTTTGTCTGAACAACAACAATCCATTTGAACCTGATCAATCATGTTCTAAACTTCTTAGTATTTCTGTTAATATATTTATAATAAATGAACCAGTATAGATAAATTACGTGCAATATTACACTATCTTAAGAATGCTGCTTTACGCTGTTTTACATTTAATCACTGAACTGACCAGAATGATCCTTTTTACTCTTGTTTTCTGTTCTAACCTCCATTGCCCCATCTGTTTTTTTTTTTATTTCTTTCTGCAGAAGGTTTAGTCCACTAAATGAAAAAAAATATATAGTAAAAGGGTCTTATTTTGCAGCTATTAATGAGCTTAACTCTAGTCTGTGGTCTCTTTGTAGAGAAGTGCTTATTTCAGTGCAGTTTAACAGAAAGAAATGTTCTTAATGTATGACTTTATTATCCTCTACTTTGTTTCACATGTGTATTTATGTTTTACTCCTGTTCATACTGTTGGTTTTTTTTTACACTCAGGGACAACAAAGGATGGAGTGGAACTGAACTGAATAGGAAACCAAATGTACCTTGAGAGTTTGTAGTGCTGTATCGTGTGCATGTTTGCTGAATGTTTAATGTTGTTAAACGCAAAAAAAATGCATCAAGGATGAAGGAGAGGTGCTTTTAGTTGTGGAACCGCAAGGTGAGGGAGACAAAACACTTGTGGATGAGAATGGAAATGGGTCGGGACACATATAGACACTCTGTTTCTGCTGGGTTCCCTCTTGGTGTTACTATGGTAACATACCCTATCTCCCTACCTACCTACCTGCCTGCCTTTAGCGCACAAACTACACACCCATAGCAGCCGTGCTACAGGTTTTGCACCTGAACGCACCAATGCTGCTCCTGTTCAGAAGAACCGGGAACACGTCTTATCCTGTTTCACAGCAGAGCGTGAAAATATAAAGTTGTAGCTGTGTTTGATGTAACTGCTGCTGGTGTAAACAAGCACACTCATTTATTCACTTTTTTTTTTTGTTAAAACATGCGCCAACATAAATGTTTGTGATATTTTCAGGGCAGGAGGACTAGTTTGATTGTGATATTAATACATGGAGCTTGCTGGTGATTGACAACAATCATGTAGACATGAAGACAGATGAAGTGCTAAAAAATAGAGCAGAACAGTAGGAAGACTGCTAATAAACCACTGTAGTGCTCTGGTTTAACTGCATCTAACTAAGTAAGTAAAGCCTTCTCCTATCTAACTCTGACCAGGTTCAAGCTTGTTGTGGAAAAAGTCAAAACTTGACTGGGAACACTGGTAAGTGTGTCCCCTATTTTGAGCATACAATTGTTTTCCAAATATCGATGAAATATACCCCGGATGCCGGAGCAGCAACTTCTATGGCGGAATCTCATTAGCATCGTAATAGCTTCCAGGCTCATTTGCATTTTGCCGTGAGTGATTTTTTTTTTCTCTCTCTCTCTTTCCTCTTCACTGCTGGATGGAATTATAAAAAAAAAAAAAACAGAAGTAAAACTTTGAAGCACCATATTTTATTTCATTATTTAAGTTAAACAAATTGTAATTGAAAAGCACTTTTCAATTATGCTATTTCCTCATACCGGTGACAAATGAGTCTTACAGTCATGTCAAGCAATTATGGGAAGACACACAGAACTACAAACTAATATTTGCACACGGGGATGACGAATTAGTGTAAATAGATTAATACAGGAAGTAGAGGCTTTTAGTTCTATTGCAGAAAGACCCGGTGTCTGCGAAGGTGGAGTTTAAAATCATATTTGCTCCAATATCCTGAACTCTCATGGTTGAAGTGACATGAAATGAAGCCACAATGGAGTGTGTGACCACCAAATAAGGAAAATGTTGAAGACAACACACATAGCTGGAAAAATGGTATCCTTCCAGATTCAGCAAAAGGCAAACTACATATCTAAAGTAATTAACCAGGCTTTTGTGAAACCTGCAGCCCTTTTAACAAGGTGGTAACACGTCCCTGTGTTGAATACAAGGATACAAACACACAGTGCAGCATGTTAGACATCCACACTCTTCTTTTCTTATGCTGAATTTTTGCAGCACAGCGAGCAAAGAGTTAATATTTTCAACCAGTTCTGCCTCTGACACACACACACACACACACACATGCACGCACATACGCACGCACGCACGCACGCACGCACACACACCACACACACACAACCACACACACTCATATCCCCACAACCCATCACCCCTGATCACACTCAGACTCGCGCACACTCCGACGCACACACACATGCACACAAACCCATAATTCCCAACACCACCTCCCCCTCTCCCTCCTCACCCACCTCCTCCTCCTGCCTCCCTGGGCTCACCCTCCCCCCCTCCTCCTCCTCCTCCATTCTCCATCTCTCCCCCCCTCCTCCTCCCTGCCTCCTTTCCTCCCCTCCCTCCTCCACCACCACCGCCCCCCTTCAGGTCAGTTAATAAGCGAGCCTGAGCCTGTGCCTCAGCTTGGCTGTCTGGAGGACATGCAGAGCAGTGTCTCCTGGGAATTGGCTCATGCAGAATGCTGCTCCGCCGAGAGAATGGAATTTTACCCTCGCTAGGGCTCCCAGCCGCACCGCGCAGCAGGAAACCTGACAGACACACACACACAAACACACACAATTGCACGAGAATGCATGGCAACACGTGCTGCAAATCAGCACACAAACACCCTCACCCTCGCACACACACACACACACACACACACACACACACACACACACACACACACACACACACACACACACACACACACACACACATCTAAACATAGTGGTCCCAAGAGTGTGTTTCTTGAGACGTCTTCCCATCCTTTTAAGTAAAGTGACCACTACCTTAGAAAAACACTTATTTTACCCCTGAATCATCAAGAAGCCATCATTAACTTAATGGCCACATAGTCTTTAGGGACAGGCGGTGATAGTCTGTGTTGCACAAAAGCCTCCATTACACTCCAGCAAATGTAAACACACACGGAGACATCAGTGGGTACAGTGTCGCTAATGAGTTGCCCCGTAGATTTAGGAACAGTGGCTTTTCCACACTTCTGTCTCAACTTCAAGTCTTCAAGAAAGTAACCCCCCCACACACACACACACACACACACACACACACACACACACCTCATCCTCCTCCTCTTCTTTCATTCCTCCTCAAACCCACAGCTCCATCTATCGGTGTCCCTGGGCTACACGTTATAGTCTGTAGGCGATGGAGATTAAACACTGGGAGGAAAGGAGTCAGATGCTGTAATCACCATTCCAGCGAGCAGAAGTATTTCATGTTTCATGTAAATGAAGGATAGTGGCTGCAAACAAGTTTCACTGTAAATGAAGAGAGTGGGTGAAAACATGTTTGTAGAACTAGAAGAATAAGCATAATGGCACAGCAGATAAAAAAAACTAAATGTCTTCTCGAAGTGACCTTTAACGCTTCATTTTTGTTGTTGTTGTAAATAACATGTTTTTTTTGCGATTCAAAATGTCTCTAAATGTGACCCAATTGATTTTAGAGTCTGTGTAGTTTCAGGACAAAATGACAGAGGTCTGATGAATCATGTTGCCCAGCAATGCTGAGTATGATTCATGCCTCGAACAGGGTTGTATTTACTCTGGAAAAACAATGCTCACTGCATTGAGTTTACATATGTACATGACATGCAGGCAGAGCAGAGAAATATATTTTTGCTGATGTGTTTTTCAAATTCTACATATATAATCACAGTTATGGAAGGTTGCGTGTGAGCTCAGTGGTAGGGATTATGACGTTTTCCTCTTGTTGATGAGATTTAGCTGAGCAAAGGAATAGATAAGACCCAATCCCATTTTCTGTGGTTGTGGCATGTGCACCGAGTCTGAACGAGATCTCCAGTCAGAGAGATCCCGCCACCTTCATGTGTAGATTACCACCACTGTTCCAATGGGATTAGCAATCACACAGATTGTAAACCGGTGTTGCTGCAGGATTGAATTGTTCACAGACAAGACTCTGTCCTGCTTCTTTGCTGTCAAACTAAACGTGGGAGTGCTTGGCTTGTCGGGCGTCTTTGAATAAGAGGCAATTATAGGCTGTGTTCAGTGTGGTTTGGACCTAATCATGAACATTTTTACTTTTCTCTCCCCCCTCCTTGCTTCAACAAGGAAATATAATCCAGAAAAATAACATTCACACAGGAGGTGATGGGAGGTGTAATGTGTAAACACACACCCTAATTGTAAATGAGATTTTTTTCAAACAAAATGTTATTCCCCACCCCCAAATACACCATGACAGTGGTGGAAAAAATTGTGGAAATGGAAGAGCAAAAAAAATTTACACACACACACACACACACACACACACACACACACACACACACACACACACACACACACACACACACACACACACACACACACACAAAACCTTCAATGAGCGCCTCTCCATGAAATCCTGAAGCCAAGGCAGCATTTACACCATGAAAATGTTTCAAATAATAACACTGACGCTTAACATATAAAATATTCCTGCACTTTTTGCATTGTAAATATTTTCCATCTGCAACATTTGTCAGGTATAGCATACAGAGGTTATCAATATAATTATTTTTTTTCTTCTCCCTCATAAAGCACCTCTAGTGAAAAAGCCCAGCTGAGACACAGCTCTGGCTGTTTGTAGTGCAGCAAGCCGAGGCAGCAGCGCTCTCTTTGGGATTTAGCCTTTCAAAAGTCCTCGTCAGATTTGCAGCGCAGACGTACTTCTGCTGCCTGCCGCCCCCACATCTCTGCCCCCCCCCCCACCCTCCCCTGCCTCCACCTCCACCACATCCCCCCATTCATCTAACCATCCCCTCCAACCCCTCCTCCCCCATCAACCTCCTTCCCCTCGCCTCTCTCTGCTCACTCTGCTGCAGATGTTTTGGATATGTTTTCTTAGTTAGGAAGCTGCGGCAACTGCCAAGTGCCGACAAAATGCCCCTCGGTCGTCTCCTGCAGTCAGTTGGTGAGCGAGATGTTAGCGTGAATGGCGGCCAACATTCCTCAGACAGTGAGAGGTTGTGCAGAGGTTAGCCACAATGACTGCCAATGTGCACATAGCATGATCCTAATTACCCATCCCGCAAGAGTTAAAGTCAGGAGAATTCTTTTCTTCTGAGTACAGTGATTAGAAAGAGCAGCAAAAAAGAAAATAAATGGGCCCATCTCTGTGTTGAGTTGCTCTGTTTGGACACTCAGGGCTCCAGTGTTTGTGGGTTTTGCACCACAATGTGGCAAACATTTGCTGAAGGGATTTCAGGTTCAATTTCGGTTTTGGATGGACCAGCCAGCTCATTAGCTTGCCTGAACTGTGGCATGGCATCACAACACTTTAGGTGCAAAACTTTCCCCCAGAAAATAAGGAATACCGCTCCCAGTGTTTCCCTTCCATACAACAAATCAGTAGTTTTCAAAAACTATCTAAAAGTGTTAAATCAACTCTGATGTAGATGGAATTACACAAAAACGTGCACAGAGATGGTTATTAACACTGTCAATGTTGCTGTTTTCATGTATTAATTTCAACAGTGTCAGCAGTTGGTTAAAGTCAGAATACAATAAGTTAGTTTTTTTTTACTTTCTTTCTGTTATTGGCATCATAATAGTGTTCACAGGTTTGTTACCTGCACCATTTTATCATCTATCCAAAGATAGTTCTCTCATCAAAAACAACTACCATCTGGTATCTGTCTAACTTACCGAAAAACAAAAAACAAACAAACACATTAAAACTATTTTTTTTTAGCAAAATTAAACCGGAAAAGTTGAAGCTGAAAGGCGAATTCACCTGTTTCACTTTATTTTACAAGCATGTTGTTTGAGAAAATCACTGTTAACAGACTAAGAACATACAAGTACAGCAAGAGGAGGCAGAAGAGGTGAAACAGGCAATTAGTGTCAATCATCTTGGCCAATAAAAACCGGATTATTTTACTCAGTCATGACACATTTTGCTTTTTAAGAATGAAACATCTGTCTTTTATATATGAGCTAATCAACACATTTGTCAATTAAAATCAATCATATTTTAGTCAAGAAACACTTACGAACTTTATACCTTAAGATTCATATATGTATTAGTTACTTAACACCTGTATCTAGGCTACTTGCCTCAATAGATCATTTAATCCACCATACTCAATGCTCAATCATCATGTATATTTTCATGAATCAATACACCTCTGTACCACACTGAGTTAATCAATAATCACGGGTCTGACATGCTAGTTTACCAATAGACGTTTGCACCACATCTTTAACCAACAACCATTTTCTGTGGAGGACGAGGCTGATGGGAGACCAAACTTGATGTTCAGCAGAGAAAGAAAGAAAAATAGCTGGCTGTGCTGCTACCATCCCCCATCTCGTAGGCATGGCAGCAGCCTCGCACACATGCGCCTGCACGCACGCATGCATGCACGCACACACGCACATGGACACACCTACACACAAATACACATGGATACAAAGCACACATACATAAACACACTCACAAACACACACACACACACACACACACACACACAGCTCATCTCTCTGCTACCTGATGTGAGGCAGAGAGAATATTCCAGAAACCAAACACAATGAATGCTCTTCTGCTATTCATACAAAACAGAAAATCACGCTACAATAGTCCTAATTCAAATTAAATCCACGCATGTATTTAAAGCTGCTGCTATTTAGTCTCAAGGATCAAATTTAAACCGCTGGAGAAAAAAAAAGAGTTGGAGGGGGGGGGGGGGGGGGGGGGTTATGGTATAGCTTCAGTGCTGAATAAAAAAAGTGTTTAAAGAGCCAGACTGGAACGGTGTTTGAAGGCAGCTGTGGTGGTCTGTGGTGGTCCTGCTGTCCTCCCTGCACCCTCATAACACAGCTCACACAGCTGCTCAGGGCTGATTGGTTGCAAAATGTTATTTCCTAGAATTGTTTTGAGATTTAAATTTCAAAGGGGTTTTAAGCATTTGATTCAGATATAGTTTTCTTTCAATGGTGTAGTGCAGCTATAATAAAGGCTGTAAGGCAGATTCAGTGCAAATATCTGTCTACACTTTGTTTCACAAGTGTGTTTAGGTGTGGCTAGGTCCGCTACAGGAGTGCCTTAGTCTTAGACTGTCTTCTGAGGGATTTTTTACTGCATTTTAATGCTAACTTACCTTTAATGCAAATTAGATTATATTTTGCATGTGAATATTGTTTACCTATAAGTTTTGTCTTGTCATGATACTGCTTCCGTGGCTGGTTTCCCCTGAACAAGACATACTTAAAGGTGTGACGCGTTTTTTAGGATACAACATTTTTCGTCACATACAGCAAACATCTCCTCACTATCCGCTAGCTGCCTGTCCCCTGAACACACTGTAAAAAAAACGCGGTCTCTGTAGACAGCTCAGGCTCCACAAACGGCAACAAAAACAAACTGCGCCAACCTGCCCCACGAACCATAACAAACAGTGTTCCAGCCAATAACCGACAAGAAGGAGCTGGTTGAGCCATCACTGCAGCAGCGTTAGCACGTAGGCTACTTCCACAATGCGTATTCATGACTCAACCAGCTCCTTCTTGTCGGTTATTGGCTGTTGTAAATGTTGTAGCCTAAAAAACACATCACTTAGAGCACCTTTGAAGGCACGATTCAGGATCTAATAGTTAATGAAAGGATAACGAGAACCTGCTGTCACTCCCAAAATGATTCTTGTGGTGGTCTTCTAATACAAGAACCAGCACCACACATAAAAAAACATTTATGATGTTTTTGTGCGTTGGTTATAGTTTGTTTTTACTTTTTAATTGTACTTTTATGTTGCAAACTGCCAGAGAGCCGCTCATCTGATTTCCATTGTTCTAAGTAGGGATGCAGCAATTAATCAATTTCACTATTAACCGCGCTTTAAAATGTCATGGTTAAATAATTGCTCCCCTACACCGAGTGTTATGTAACTGACTGCACGTTATGTGTAGCAGTCTATGCAGTTCTTATTAAACCTCCTACAATCTATACATGCTTCTGCTTGGTATTATCGTTAAGAAACACAATATAGCCTACCAGTCATATGCCAATGACACACAGTTGTACATTTCACTTTTCTCCGACGAGCTCAGCTCTGTTGACAAACTAGTAAACTGTATTAACCAAATTAAAGCTGCAGTAGGTAAGATTGTGAAGAGCCAGGACTTTGCCAACAAATTTGAACATCGACAACTTTTCAGTCCCTCCTCCCTTTCTGCTGCAGCCCAAACCGTCTCCTAAGCCCGCTATATATGCGTGTGCCAGAGCAGTGATTGACAGGCAGATAGACCACCCCTGTGGCCCTGATTGGAGAAAATCGACCGGGAGCGGTGGAATTTTGCCAATGGCACTACAGGCTGTAGGAGGTGCCAGAGGAGCTGTCTTTTTACATAATTCATGTAGTTCTACTGGAACATAGAGTCAGTTTCAGAAAATATGACAGAAAGTTCAAAAATCACATCACCGATATCACCAAAACAGCATTTTATCACTTAAACAATATATCAAAACTTAGAGCATTCATTTCTCAAACTGACTCTGAGAAACTGGTGCATGCATTCATCTCAAGCAGGTTAGACTACTGTAACGGTCTTTTTGCTGGAATACCCAAACAATCAGTGGACGCCTCCAACTCGTTCAAAATGCAGCAGCCAGAGTCCTTACTCGTACATGTGCATTTGAACACATTACTCCTGTACTCAAATCACTCATTGGCTCCCAGCACAATACATAATCAATTTCAAAATCCTGCTAACAGTCTATGAAGCACTAATTGGTTTAGCTCCTCAGTATATCTCTGACTTGCTCACTGATCACAACCCCATCAGGCCTGTCAGGTCATCAGGCAGAGGCCTTCTAGTACCCAGAATTAGATCCATGTCTGGTGAGGGGGCTTCAGTTACTGTGGTCCTGCTCTCTGGAACAAGCTGCCTCATGACCTGAGGTCCGTCACAACTGTGTCCAAATTCAAAAGCAAACGGTGTGTGTGTGTGTGTGTGTGTGTGTGTGTGTGTATTTGTATGGTCGCATTAGTATGTCTTGTTTTTGTTGTGTATTCTTATTTCTATTCATTCGGAGATAGTATCTTGAGGCCTCAAGATACGTATCTCGTGGCCACAAGATAGTTATAATTAATTTTTTTTGACAAAGTGGGACCAGGGGGGCTCCGTATATTCATGCTTTGTTATGCTGTTTTTAATGTAAAGCACTTTGGGTTTACGTGTAATGAAAGGTGCTATACAAATAAAATTGACATTGACAACATAAACGCTCGCGTGCACGCACACGCGTTAGACACGTGAAATGAGAGTGATGTACAACGGCGTCCCGTGGTGTGATACATTAATGTTACATCAAGGAAGCAAACACCAGGAAAACGCAGAGCAGAGCCAGACCCTGAACCGCCAGCCCCAGACCTTACAACAGCTGCAGCTGTAACGGGGAATTCAACCCAAGGTGGTAAGCTTGCTAGCGACTTTATTGTTTTTTAACGTTGTTGTTAAGTGTTTCTTAGCTTTTTAACGTTACCAGTTAGCTAACGTTAGCCCGTTTAATGTTAACGGTAACGTTACAGTTTACAGCTAACAGGCCAGGAGCCGACGTTTGCATTTACAGTCAGTGAGCTGACGATAACGTTACGTTCGCACAAGTCAATACTCCGCAACAGCTCAAGCATGTCACTGACGTTACCATTTAACGTTTCTTTCTTTCTCTTTTTCATCCCCTATGATAGAAAAGACTGCAAAGAGATCTCGCCATCGCATTTTGTCCTTGGCAACATGCTGCGCATCTCCCTGTGACAGGTGCATCTTGTATAGAAGCTCCTTCAGTTTTTAGAAACACCAACTCGCAGGGCTGTTTCTAGTTTTGTGTTGGCCCTATGCAAAAACTTGTTTTGCTTGTTTTGCATAAAAAGATCTTTGCAATTACTTCTGGAACCAGAGCCGTTCAAAAAGTGGGCGGTCACTGTTGAGCTCTATAGTGGTTGAAAGTAACTAAGTAAATTTACTGAAGAACTGTATTTAAGTACAATTTTAAGCCACTTTATTTGAGCACTACTTTAATCTTGTTTTTATACTACTCACTTTATTTTGACAGGAAATGTTATGCTCTAATACTATATCTACTTTGCAGATTATGATCTTCTTAAGAAGGACAGCACTGTTGTTGCCAACTTGGACTTTGTATATGAAGTATTTATATGTGGGCTATGTGATGTTAATAGGTGTATATGATCAATGCATTCTCATGAACGTATTCGTATGATATCGTACGAAAACGTATGCACAACAATTCGTATGAAATAATGGTGACCGCCGGCCGGTCACGTGACCACTGGTCACAAGTTTAGCAGCCTTTATTTAGCTGAGAAAAGGTTAATGTGAGCTGGGCACAGGACCACTTTCCAGCGGCCGTTGCAATTGAGTTTAGCTGACAAAAGGTGACTGTCCTGCAGCGACGACATTTAAGATTAGGCACCAAAAACGACTAGCTAAGATTAGAAAAAAGATTGTAATTTGGGTTAAAACACAGGTCCCCTTCAGCAGTAATCCCGGGACATGAACACCTTTTTCCTGGGTGAAAGTCTTATGTTTTCCCCTTAACTTCTTCCGGGACAAAAACTCCATTGCCCCGCTTGAAAGCCTTGTTTTTTAGGACCCATCTATCCAACCCAACCTCCTCCCTACATGGATCTTTGCGTTCTTATACAACGGCAGTCGGTGCACACAGTGATAAATATGTAGACATATGTATACATATGAATTACAGTGCATTACTTTTCGTACCTCTATGTACGAATGGCTCATGAGAATATGTGGTAGGCTAAATTACATGTGACATGTAAGACTAAACTGCAAACTGTACCTGACCTCCAATAGGGTTCACTATCACCACGTTCCAGACTTTTAAACTGGACACACAGTTAACAGTTCACTTTTTAATTTATCCCTAGTGTTTACCTTGACGGGTTCAGCCAGTGTCCTTGTATCATCCACAATGCTTTTTTTTTTTACGGGTTTTTGTAATTGGCACAAAGACGATCAATAGTGCTTCAAAATTACAGCACTGGACTGGGTGCTATCTCCAGGCCTGTTGATTATTGGACTTTGCATAGTGTTGAGTCTGTTTGCTGGGCTCTGGTCTTACCAGCAGCCAGGTGTAACATGGGAATGGATATCTGTTTGAATAGAAGCCCAAAGCATCTGGCAATCTCAATCCAAATCAATGAACAGGGCACCACATAAATTCTTTCCCCTCAAAAAAGGAACCATCTTATTTTCAAGTTTTCCTGACTTCGATCACCTCACATAGTTTTCCCCTGAAGCAAAAATCTGCCCAAAAATGTGGAGAACTCAGAGTTTTGTCTTTTTTCCTAAAGACTGTGGGAGGTAAAGGGTGGGGGGGGGTTGTGGGGAAGGAGTGAGGAGGGTGAGGAGGGGTGATCTCTAATGAGCTTTATAGAACGGGTACAGCCCTGTTAAAATGAGAGGGAACAGACCTCCCACCAAATATGAATACCAGAAAGATGTAAATGTACTCAACAGTGAATTTGTAATTCGGAATATGTTCAGAAACAAAAGGCTCTGGAAAACAAGGGGAGTGAAAGTGAACTGCTCCCCTCCCGCCTTAAAAAAAGCAAAGAGCAAAAATAAGAAACTGAGACAGGGAGAAGGAGTGGATGAGGTAGAGAGAGAGAAAGATGGAGAGGGAGGGGTATGAAAAAAAAGGGAGAGGAAAAATCCTGGGCCTCGTTTCTTCTATTTATTTTTTTAAAGCAATGGCATCCTGTGTTCTTGGATGTGTGGTTGCCATGGCAACTGTAACTTGGTGACCTCGTTATTTCTGCCTAATCCCGCACTGAAATTATGGTTGCTCCACCCTTTTGCCTGGCTGCCCTGATAACACAATCATTGCAAATGAGGCAGAGGAATGGAGAAGAAGAAGAAAAAGAAGAAAAATACATTCGGCACAGCTTTTTTTTTTTTTTTTTTTTACCAGATCACCACGCTGTAAAATATCACAATATACATTTACTGCTGCTATTATCTGCTTTTAGTGTTTTGCAGTATTCTTGCAACAGCTGATGACGGGACAGATTGATTTAAATTAACACTTTGCAATAATTGCCCGTGAGTGGTTGATAAACAACATTGATTTCACATCAGTCATGAGTCTATTACAGTAGAAGCTGTGCCAAGTCAACAAAAAGGCTGCCGCTCACAAAGTTTGGAGACTGTATCCGGTAAATGAAGACCAAACAAAACTGAATCTACTGTAAGGCAAGGCAGCGTTATTTGTATAGCACATTTCCACAGCAAGGCAATTCAAAGTGCTTTCCATGAAATAATAAAAAGCAGTTCAAAACAATTAAAAACATCCGTTAAAGGGAATATAAAAACAGCTAAAATAGAAAAAGGTATGCAATACAGTAATTAAAGTTACAGTGCGGTGTAAGACATGAAGAATTACTTACTAAAAAAAAGGAAGCATCAAACTATACAGTACAAGAAACAAACACACACACATGCACACACGCCCATACGTATGCAGGCAGGCAGGCAGGCAGGCAGGTACGCACACACACACACACACACACACACACACACACACGCACAGCAGCATAAACACCTGAATTATTGATTTCAGTGTTTGATTAGATTTACCTATTGGATGGGGCACATGAAGCACTCTGAAAAATTGATGGATTTTTTTTAGATAAACATGCAAACTAATAAGAAATCCTCAGTCATACCTATTCAATAATTCATCAAATTTACATATTATTATTGGCATATCTCATTACTCCAGACCAAGACACACTTATATATTCAAAAATTTTATTAGTTGGGTATTCTTTTGCATAAATTAACATGAATAATGAAGGACGAGAGCGCCTTTAAAGTCGTGATTCAAAGAAATCCCTCATTTAGGAACATAAGAGAAAAATGTCTTTGTGTGGTCAAATAGGCCACAAAGTCCTTAACAACTGAATAGTTTACAAGCAGTTACTATAGCCATGACTAAAATATACTAAATACACAATACGTAACATGTGTCATGTCCAGATACTTATGGTACTACATTGTTTTGTTATGTTTGTAAACATTTCCCAGTGCTTGTTTTTGATTATGAAGTGAAGATTTTTATTATTCCACCTGAGCTTTCTACGTGTGATGTAAAAAAAAACAGAAATGAAGGTTAATTCTATTAATTTCTTTACAATATTAGAAGATTAGAAGTATTATTCTATTGTATGTTTTTTTTCTTCTTTTTTTGGGGGGGGCATTTTTTAAGCCTTTATTTATAGAGGACAGCTGAAGACCTGAAAGGGGAGAGAGAGGGGGAATCATGTGCAGCAAAAGAGCCGCAGGTCGGAGTCGAATCGGCAGCCGCTGTGCCGAGGAGTAAACCTCTATATATGGGCGCCTGCTCTACCAGTTGAGCTAACCAGGCGCCCCTATTGTATGTGGACTGTAGAAACTGAATTACCCTTCGGGGATAAATAAAGCTATCTGCATGTATTATTATTGTAAACTTCTACAAAAACTGTGTCCAACTGCTACAGCACAGAGCAAGACAACTAATCAAGCTACATCCAAATTCATCTTTACAAGTCAAAACATATTTTTAAGACAAGTTAAGGCAATTATTTCACAGATATCATCAAGCTATTGAAATATGATTGACCAGAGTCAAATATTTGTTTTGTTTATGACAAGTCTAAACTATTAATATATCTACAATTACATTTTGACAATTCTAAATTAGTCTGGAGATATTCTATATATTGCTTTTTGTCAACGAATCCAATGAAAAGACTTAAATCAACTATGGATTGATCGTACTAAAAAGTATTGTCTGTGTATCTAAAGCCTGATGTAGTATATTTCATTGTGCCATATGGTTGTCCTAAATTAAAACTACTAAAAACACATTAATTAGCCACCATGTTGCACTGAATGACATCATGATCACACATCACTTTAGTAGGTGTTGACTCAATCAAATATACATCTGCTGTCATAAATTCTAGTCTAAGCATCAAATGTGTATAAATCTGTAGCTGAAAATAGTCCCCAAAAAAATGAACTATTTATGCCTGTTTGATTTAACATTTCCTAAAAACTATAATGCCCAGCTATTTCAGGAAATTGCTGAGCATTTAAAAAAAAATAGTGGGAACTGGAACCAGTGTCCTTGGAGTGTCACGGGAATTATTAGTTGTGGTCTTTTCATGGGATTTATTGACAACATGAAGCACAAGGGGCAGCTGTCCACTAATCGGAAGGTCAGTGGTTCGATGGCTTCTGCAGTCGAAGTGTCAAAGTGTCCTTGGGCAATACTGAATACTGAACCCAAATTGTGTAAGTGTACGAGTGAATGTTTATCCCTCCCCTCCTGATGAGCAGGTAGCACCTTGCGTGGTTGCCTCTGCCATCAGTGTATGAATGTGTGTGAATGGGTGGCTTGTATTGTAAAGCGTGCTTTGAGTGGTAGCTATGGCTATAAAAGCCCTATAGACTGTAGAACAGGGGTCACCAACCTTTTTGAAACTGAGAGCTACTTCATGGGTATTGAGTCATACGAAGGGCTACCAGTTTGATACACTCTTCTGAAATAACAAATTTGCTCAGTTTGCCTTTAGTTATATATGATTATTAATGATTAATGATACTCATTTATGTGAAGACACTGATCATGTTATAATTATCAATTATCAATCAATCAATTATCAACAATGACTTAACAAGGTGGGAAACAGATAATATCAATATTCAATTTTCATTTTTAGAACAGGCCTGAGGGCTACTCATGTGGTCCTTGGGGGCTACCTGGTGCCCGCGGGCACCGTGTTGGTGACCCCTGCTGTAGAATAACACCAGCCTTATCTTTTAAGCTATTTCCAAGGTCTTAGTCTTAGTTCTTTAAAAAAAACACAGAATATAGATTTCACACATACATGTACTTTATGAGCTTAGTGTCCAGTTATCTGCATTTTATGTATTCAAGACATCTCTAATTACATTCTGAACAGTAAAACTTTGATTTGATTGTCTGAACCATAAATTCCAGATATATGTATTTAAATTAAGACTAGTTGTAACTGTCAAAACATCCTAACTTAAGTTTTGACATCATTTAAATAAAAAAAATCCTTAACTAATCCCAATAAATATAAAGATAACACATTTGACAGCCAAATATCATAATATACTGCATTTCTAAAGTAGCAATATCTGTTGAGTCACTTTTACAATATCTATAAAACGTATGCTTGAGTTATGTTTATCTATAAAGGAGATTTCCCAAGACAGATGTTATGTTGGTGATATCTTCATTCGTTCATCTTCTTTCATATCCTGAATGCATTCACACCGTAAGTTTGTTAAATTATCATTCTGACTAATGAAAGTGTATTTAAAGACAGGCACCCAGCATTCACATTACATAGAGACCTGCTGCTGTTTCCACTTTATTCAGACCAACCTGACTTGGTGGTCCCCATTGTAACAAAGGCAGTAAAAATCATGCGGCGTGGCCGACAGCGACCGCCATGTCAGATCAACCTGAACCTGCAAACATTAAGTTCCTCATTGTATCTGGAGATAATAAATGTGAAACTCTTACAATATGTCTTGAATAATCATGTATGACCTGCATTCATTCATTTACAAAACAATTTAATGATTATGAGATCTTTACAGTCACCACCATAGCTGCAGAATTTTTTCACAAGACATTTTGACTTGACTATCATTAATAATATCTGCATCCCACTTAGAGGAAGTCCTGGTATTATGCATAACGGCTCACTGTAATAGCTTACTGGAAGACTTAATGGAACTGAGCCATCATTCATCTTATCAAGTTCACCTGTGCTTTTCCTACGATGAAATGTCAAAATGTCTGCCGTGAAAAAGGTCTAAATCAAGGGGTTAAGCGAGCATCTGGAAAGTGTACCTCCAATGGGGAGATTTTGAGGCTAAGAAGCCATCACCTTCCGCTAGCATTCCATTGACTCCCATTCATTTTGGCGTCACTTTGACAGCGAATAACTTTACACCTGAAGCATTTAAAGACTTCTAAAGAAACATGACAATGTATAAAAGGCAGAGAGTCCATGAAAGCATCGGAACAAAATATTTCAGCAATGTTTTGATGGATTGGAAATACTACAAGCAATAGCTATTTTGAATTAAGTAAAAGATCAAAGTACTTCTTCCACCACTGCCGTTATAAGAATGAAAAACTTCACAGTAACTATTTCTGAAGGCCTTTTGACTAATACATTCTTACATTTGATTATCTAAAAGATGATGTGAATATATTTTATTAATATCATGACCAGTCAGAACTAAAGTGAAGATATCTTAAAGTTACAACTAGTCTCCTGACTGATTTATTATACAATATAATTACTTGAAAATGTCAAAGCTCCAGACTGCAGATGTGTAATTATTATGTCAACAAAGGTCTCACATTAGCTGTCACCTTTTAAAGACCACACTCATTTGTTGTAAATCTATGCTTTTTAATAGTTTAAAAGTAGAAGAGTGGGTGTCTATGTTTTTAAAATACTGGATCTCACATATTGGAAACAAAGTCTTTATTTATAGTGAAAGAGAAACATGTGGAGGACTTAAGATGTTTCGGATCCCCCCCCCCGCTTTCCAACACCCAACCAGCCTCCCCCCATCTTTTACTGAACTTAGACCCAGGATGTAAATGAGAAACAGATGTGTAGGAATGTGGGGAGGGCACTGAGGAGACTATGTTTCCACAAAGATCTTAGGCTTAGAAGAACCAGAAAATCCCCAAACTTGGATCTTTTGGTCCTGCCTCTCTACACGAGGCGCCATTCTGGAAGTCAACAGAGGCATAAACAGAGACAGAGAAACGGACATGAGGGCAGATGTGTGTGTTTACAGTAGACAGAGAGAGAAGTGAATCTGTGTGTGTGTGTGTGTGTGAACAGTAGACAGAGAGAGAAGTGAGTCTGTGTGTGTCTGCTTAATCTGCCCTGAGAGAGAGGACCGCATGACTCCCAAGAGGCTTATCTTGGTCAGATCCTGTTGCTTGTATGGAAACTCTCAATTCGGTCACATCGTTCGTCCAGTGTATAATACACACACACACATGAACACACACACGTGCACACACACACACACACACACACACACAAAGTCCCACCCCCACTACCACCACTGACCTGGATTTGACTGGCTGCAGCCTGCGGTATTCACCCGCATCGACGGGCCTGCTGGCTGTTCAATGTTTCAGCTGAGAGGGAAATATTAGTTTTTTACTATTATACTTTTATAGATACTGTTTTAATGGAGGATGAATAACTAAAATTATGAGCAATAGAAGTAAAAGTAGTACAAGCAGTAATACCAGTTGTAGCATTAGATATCACATTGGAAATAGCAGCAGTGGTGATGGTGATAGTGGTAGTCTTAGCTGTATTACTGTAAATACTGATTTGGAGAGTTGCAAAATGATACAAGTCATCTTGGTTACATTTTGACAAAACAAGCTAATTTTAAAGTCCATTCAGCAGCTGTTCTGGAGGTTTCACAAGGTCTTCATCAGCTGATTGAGTTTGCTTAGTTTCCCTCGACAAAATTATTTAAATTTGGTATAAATTAAATGCATCTATTAAGCACATTTTAAATTACGTCTGTCAGTATTAATGCGGTAATTGCGATGCGATTAAGGGCCGAGCATAACGCGTTAATTTTTTTTAATCGCATGCCTCCATTTATTAATTTATTTTCACTTCACTCGGCTTCGCGTCGTGCCTAACAGGCTACTATTTTGACCCTTTGCCGCACTTTGCCATCCTTCCTTGTAACACATCCTGCTGCTGCAGGCTGCAGGCATGATGGAGAAAGACAGCAGCAACACAATTCTGAATGCCTCTTTTTATTTTCCAAAACTCCCGGACGGGTCGACAGGGTTGGGTACCGAAATCCCTTAATGTCTGGTATGTACCAGACCGAAAGAAACGCGGATTTCGGTGCCTCATTCCGGTGCCACTGATATGCCTGCGCTTCTCTCTGATGCTCTGAAACAGACGTTACAGGCAAAATAAACATTGCTGCATGTGACGCTAGTTAACACTACACTCGACAGCAGTTAATGTTAGCATACCGCTAGCTAGTAGCTGGATTAAACACGGTTACAATGCTGACAGCTAAAGCTAAACGGTGTAAAGTTTGTCTGTATTTCACTCTAGAGGATTCCGACACCGGGATGTAACAATCTGCAGCTGCCGTTGTCGGAAAAACACAGGTGCATTCAATGAAAGTGGTACCCTACAGCCTTGTGGTGCATTCAAAGTTATTGTTAAATGCCCTTTTCCCATCTGGTGGTTGTTTTTGTCGTTCAACAGCTATTTACTAGTGAAATAAGTTATTGTTATAGTTATTACATTATTATTAAATCATTTAATTTTGACCATATGGCCTTAGCAATAATGTCGCCAACTGTTGTTTAGTACCCTTCTTTTTTTTTTTACTTTCTTAAAAAGCATCGGTTCAGGCACTGTTAAGGCACCGGTACCGTTTTAAAAGTACCGCTTTAGCACAGGTATCGAAAAAAACAATAACCAACCCTAATAGTTAACGCTAGATTCAAATGTGTGACTAGATTCACACATTTTTCTTTTGTTTACAGTAAATAAATACATAATAAACACATACAAATCTTAAAATCAAGTTCATAAAGTCACTTGTTTGCATTCATTTGATTCACAATCAAGATACATTGGTAAGAATTGATTTCCATTGTTAATATGTACTTAAAAACAGTTCTGAAATGCAAAATAATAGAATTTTAATCATGTGATAAAACATGCAATTAATGGACCTTTTTCACAGCAGACATTTTGACTTTTCATAGTAGGAAAAGCACAGCTCAAATTGATAAGTCCCAGTAAGCTATTTCAGTGAGTCAGCATGCCCAATACCAGGGCCTCTCCTAAGTGGAATGCAGCCATCATTAATGGTTTTGAATACACCTGTGCTTTTCCTACTATGACATATAAACATGTCTGCCGTGAAAAAGGTCTATCGCAATTAACTATAGAAATTCAGCGATTAATCATGATGAAAAAAAAATAATGAATCGTTTGACAGCCCTATTTTAAATTAAACTAAATATATATAACAGCTGTTTCAACTGAATTTGAATGACTAGATTTCAATATGGCGTTTGGATCTGATTCTTCTAGCAACATCATTTAGAATGCTGCTGAGAAAAAGGCTGTGTGACCTATTTCAGAAAAAACTTTTCATCCAACCGTAATCCAGCTTTAACCCCAGACATCTACAGAATGTGTCGTATGACCCCCGAAATCACCAAATCAATACTCAGGAGTTCAATTTATAATAGTAGACTGGCATACTGTAGTAGCAGTAGCAGCAGTAGAAGTAGCAGGGGTGGAATGAGTACTTTGATCCTTTACCTAAGTAAAAGTAAAAATACCACAATGTCAAATATACTCAATTTCAATAAACATGCCTGCATTCACAGCTGTCAGATAGATAGTGGAGTAGAAGTAGAAACACATTAATGTAGTTTTCCTTCCATCACTGAGTCGCAGTAGTAGCTGTAGTCATAGGACTGTTAGCCTAGAAGTATAGTAGTTAGAAGTAGCAGCAGCCATAGTAATAACACAAGTAGTCATTATAAAAGGTAGTAGTGTAGTGACAGCAGTTCTGCTTAATGTACTGTAGTATTTTAGTAGTAGGAGAACTAGAAATGTGCATCATACTGTATACTGCATACATGTAACATTGGTCCTATATGAGCAGGAAGGGTAGTATTTTTAAGTCACATTAGGTTTAAATTATCATTCTGCTATCTATCTATCTATCTATCTATCTATCTATCTATCTATCTATCTATCTATCTATCTTAAACTTGGTTTATTTCAGGGTGTGTGTTTGTGTAATAGTTTTAGTGGTGAATCTTGAGCATCTCAGGAGAGATGTTACAGAAATCAAAAAGTCAATTCCCCCTACAATCTGCAACATATATACAGGATGTCATTAAACATTATTGACATGTATCATGTAGCACCACATTATCTGTTATAGTTCTACCTTTTCGTCTTCAAACAATTTCCTTCCGTCATTACAGACCTGTGTCGATCCCTAATTTGAAAATAAATGATTTGTTCTGAGGTAAAAACAACCAGGAACAGGACTTGTTAGATATTTCTGGTCCCAGAAGTGACAGATGTGATTAGATGGGTTACATTTGATGCCCCCCCCCCCACCCGCAGGCCTAATAACAAGGATATTGCCATTAATGGGCAGCCTGCCTTCATCCCTTTTGATGTTGCAGGTTGTCATTGCTTAATCCAGTTTGGCCAGAGGCATTTACAATGAATTTATATTTTGGTTGTTTAACTGAGAGCAACATGCAAGAAATTTGGATCACTGGATCAACAATGTTTCTAGCAACAGAACGTGCAAGATCAGTTGTATCAAATACACCAGAGCTGCTAAAACATGCGACGAAATAAGAGCAGAGGGAGAAAACACAGAACAGTAGAGTCAGTGTTATACCCTGCTATACCCTTACCAAGTACTTCCACAGCTAGTTTGAAGAAAACAATGATATACTTAATTGTGTTTAAAAGGAAAATAAACTTAGCCTAGAAATTTAGACGCACCCTAGCGGCAGCAAATTAAATTTGCAGCCATTGGGGTCTAGGCACTCTCCGTTGGCTTGCGAGCTGGAAAAACCAAACTCTGGTCAGGCCAATCACATCGTGTATAGAGTCGGTGGGTGGGGCTTATGGCTGCTGCTGCTGGGAACAGCGGTCTTCTGAACGCCACAGAAATCATTCTTAAAAAAGGAAGATGCGTTCTGAGTTTTGCCGGCCGGATACGTCAAAAGTTTAATCTATCAACTAGCCCTGCTACTTTCTTCGTTGCTCTGCCTGGTTGTAGCGCTATCCTACTGTGTGCAGAGGGAATTTGAAAGACAACCGTTTATCCCATTACCTCCCAGATAGAGCCAAAAGGGGGGGTCCCAAACCCAAAATATTTTTGTGGGGGGGGTGTTAAAGGGACAAAAAAAAAAAAAAAAAAAAAGAAAAAAAATTTTTTGGAGGTTTATTTTTTGTATATTTATAGTCAATAAATTACCAGTTACAAATTAAAGTATTGTTTGATGAGTAATTTATAATCTAGGGTCCTTTGAGCCAAACACCTCCAGCAAGCTTTTTCAGCTGGGTCGAACATTGGGAGAGTTTGCATAGGAGTAGCGTTATCAGCTGAATAGCGTCAGGAGCTAATGGATCCGTGTCTTCATTACCCCACTAATAATGCGCGAAATGATACCAAACGCGTGAAGTAGTACAAATAGGTTATCCACTCACAAAACGATGGATTGTAAAGTGTTAGGACAGCGAAGTTTATGAACACTTGCCTGCTGGCTTCTGCTCTCTGCTGCTGCTGCTGTTACTCGGGCAGTAAGAGTGCTTGAGGGCGTGCTACAAATTACACACCACAAAGAGATGCAACAAAAATATTTATTAATTTAATGATTAAATAAGGTAATGTCTCCAAACTTACCTCAATTATAACTTGTATCCTGCTAATTATTCTACAGTACTTACTTTAAAAAATAAGTGAAATAAAAAAATATTTTTGTTGCATCTCTTTTCGGTGTTGTAATTTGTAGACGGCCCTAAGCACTCTTACTGCCCGGTAGTAACAGCAGCAGCAACAGCAGAGAGCAGAAGCCAGCAGGCAAGTGTTCATAAACTTCTGGTGTACTTACAAACTTTACAATCCATCGTTTTATGAGTGCATAACCTATTTGTACTACTTTAGACGTTTGGTATCATTTCGGCATTATTAGTGGGGTAATGTTAAGAGACACTTCGGATCCATTAGCCCCTGCGCTAAGCTATTCAGCTGATAATGCTACTTTACGCTAACTCTCCCAATGTTCGACCCAGGTGAAAAAAGCTTCTGGGGGGGTGTTTGGCTCGAGGTCATGGTGCAAAGGACCCTAGGGTGAAATTACTCCGAACCATCACTTTAAGCTAACACTCCCACCAACCTGAACACCACCTGCTGAAACTAAGAGCTCTCAACAGCGAGCAGAGAAGTTGAACTAACTAAAATTAAGGGATAAATGGTTGCTATATAAATTTTTATAGGATCAATAGCATTAAATAACCGTTATATGTAGCTCATATGCTTATATGTAACCGTTATATACACATATACATACATACATATATATATATATATATATATATATATATATATAGACTGTATATTCCAAAATTCCAGAGCGCAAAGTGACCGACTAACAGTCCACAACCCAAAGATATTCCATTTGAAATCATATAAAACAGAGAAATGCAGCAAAATCCCCATATTTTAGAAGCTGGATCCGGCAAATGTTGGCTATTTCCGCTTGATTAATCAAAATCTATTGTTGTGGATTCATTATTTTCCCAATCCTATAACCGATTAATCGACTTAACATTTCAGCACAATATGCATATTATAAAACAGAGGCATAACCAGAGTGTTACATTGAAATAAAAACACATATTTGATGTATTATGGGGTGGCGGTGGCTCATGGTGTAGCGCGGGTTGTTCATTAATTGCAGGGCTGGTGGTTTGATCACTGGTGTCCACCTGTCAAAAAGTCCTTGAGCAAGACACTGAAGCCTATTACTACTGATAACCAGGCCAGCGCCTTGCATGACGACTCTGTGCCACATCGGTGTATGTGTGTATGTGTGTGTGTGTGTGTGTGTGTGTGTGTGTGTGTGTGTGTGTGTGCATGGCTAAATCAAAGGCACATTGTAAAGCGCTTTGAGTAAAGATTAATATATAAAAATGCTGCCATTTACTTGTCATTTACAGTTTTTAAGAATATATTCCTACGGTGGATATACATATTTGAGATAAAACTTGCATGGAGATGTGTAGAACACAAGGAGAAAAACAACAACAAGGTGGTGTAAAGATACTGCTGCTCTATGAGTGCTACAGGACCGTTACATGTGTAGTCAGTAAAACAATTACACACATATATATATATATATATATATATATATATATATATATATATATGTGTAATTATAATATATATATATATATATATTACATTATATTCAATCTGTGCACAGCAGCAGATTTTGGTAAAATTCTGTAGTTAAGACACCATCACATTAAAAAGTCTCTGTCACACCATGTCCCTCTGAGTGGACAGAAAATTATGTCAAAATCTGCCAACTTACAGAGTACTCTACGGCATATACTGTGTACCAGCTCAGACAGAAAACAGTAATATAGTAGAGGTTTGACAGATACTACGTGTAATGCTGCACGCTGCTGTCAGCCTGTCGTTACTGTCAAAATGATGTTCCTGACAAGCCAGGAAACATGTTCCCACATAACTTTAGGGTAATCTCACAAATCAAAAAAACTCCAAAGGCATTGGAGCCTCTGTTGTTCCTGCCTGCCTGTGTGTGTGTGTGTGTGTGTGTGTGCGAGAGAGAGATTCAATTTTGTGTTTCAGCAATAGGATTTGTCAAACTGCTCGATTTTTTTGAAAGTTTTTCTTTTTAGTTGAGTAATTTCATTATAGTGTGCATTGGAAGAATATTTGGAGCAGGCCTTCATCAGCCCATTATTTATTCATTGACATGGATTTTTCAAATAGTGGTTCACCTCTCACTGAGAAGATGTTGAAAAGCTGTCTTGATCTTAAGAGACACTGGACCTGATGTTGTCTATTTGGAAAATAAATTCTCTATCCACGTCGACCCCTGCACTGTGAATTACTGGCACGAGGGGCATTTAATTAAATCAAAAACTTATCACTCAATTTTTAATTATGCTCCCATACACCTCAGGTTCACTTATGACTTAGTGCCATCTAGAGACCAAGATGGGTACAACTGCCTTTCCATCTTTTCTTATTTTCATTTAATGCAATCCTGGTTATGTTGCATTGACTATTTAATTTAAATCATGTGAAAGTTTTTAGCTTCCTACCGCTCCTGCACAGGCTTTTGTTTACTTTTAATTAATGTATGTGTGGGTACACGGTAAGTGTGTCGGTATATATGTGTGTGTTTGTGTGTGTAAATGTGTTTGTGTGGGTATCATATCTTTTGTAATAGCTTTTTTATATGCAAACAAATAAGTTAATAAAAGGTTAAAAAGTAAACATAGGCAGGCAATCAACCCCTTTGATTGTAATGTTATTATATTACTGGATTATTGTTACTGATGTATTAATGTGGAAGTAGCACTTGGAGCTAATAATGTTGTTCAATCTGTTACAATGTATTTTTTAAGCACGTCAAATATTTTATTTGTTAAATCTTAATCAGCAGACAGAGTACAGAAGCATTGTCGGCAAAATACACATAAAGCATCAAAAGTAACAGTACTTGTCGCAGAATGAAGAATGTCCCTTACATAATGTCATATTTATCTATTGGATAATTTGTAATGAAGCATTAACTTTTAAGCATCCTTTTAATTGTATTTGGTCAATATAAAACCAATTTTAACTACTCTATGTACTACTGAATAGTTTAATCTATAGCAAGGACTAATATTTTAGAGGCTTAACATATGATTTGTATAAAGAAATCTTAACTATAGCATGTCAGATTAATGTAGTGGGGTAAAAAGCACAACATTTCATTTATGTAGTGCAGTAAACATAAAACATAAAATGGAAGCACTCAAGTAAAATACAAGTACCTCAAAATTGTACAGCACAGTACTTGAGTAAATGTACTTAGGTACATTCCACCACTGGGTAGAAGGTAGAAGTATCTGCTGTACTAATGCATGACAAGGATATTCTTTAATGCTGACAACTGAATAAAGTGCTAATGCAGCGTAAATGCAGGAATCAGACTCTTAATAGCACCTCCATCAGACCTGTCTCTGAACTAGCCTCAGCTATGAGAACAGTCAGTCAGGAAGCCGAGAGGCGGTTCCTAGGGTTTTGGGTGACTTACTCTCACGCAACACATGTGGCGGCTGGACCTCGGGAGGCAGAGGGGTCCTCCCTGCAGGTCAGGTTACCCAGAGCAGCCAAGGGCTAACCACTACCATCTGGCCTCACCTTCCATGTTCACTCCCTCTCCAGGTCTCAATGGCTTCCACATGGCACCCCGCCATCTCAGACACAAACTCTGCAACACACAGAAATACACATTCATTAAACTGATGCACACACCAGGTACACACAAACACACCTACACAAGCTCAGGCACGTACCCATACAATGCACACATAATGTATAAATGTGCACACATCTATCTGCACATGTGAACGCATAAGAAATAAGAAAGTAAAGTTTATTTAATGTATGTAGTAGTAATAAAAATGTGTACAAATCACAAAATTTGAAGATGTAAGATCAAGAATAAGCAAAAAACTAATCAAAAAATTGAGATGCATTTTAATAACATGCACTAATTTGGCTTCATAAATGCATGAAATACATACATGCTCATTGCACACAAGCAAGTATGCACCCATAGCACAAGCACATACGCACTCACAAACACTAACATGTACACACCGATTGCACGCACAACACAAAAAAAGCAACATGCACACAAAACCCACACATGCATACATACAAAGACACATGCATGCTGCCGCGTGCACACACAGAAATACGCACACTACTGCAGGGGTTTTGAGCAGGCGGGGGTGGTGGGGTTTGAGGGGCTTTAATCAGGGAATTCACCTCCAGGGGTTTCACGTAAGCAGGACTGGACGCTGCTCTTCTTCTTGCTTCACACAACGAATCACTGAGACAGCCGGTGCTTGAAAGCCTCAATCCACTGTCAATACAGCTAATGCTATCACAGGTTCTCGGTGTGCAATCTATTGTATGGTTTTATATGCAGCATGTGAAAAAAGCAAAAACAAAAAAAACATCACTATTATACAGGACGTAGTGGTTTGGTGTTTTTAGAAGCGCCAACATTTTAATACCTATTTTGAAACAGCTTTTATTGAATCTATAAATGTACTGTAACTAAAACGTACGGAGCAGTCGAGAGTGCTGCAAGGAAAAAATTATGTGCAAGAGGTCCTGAGCTGGTTTGACCTGAAATTATTGTCAGTTTTACCCTTTATTTCCAACTGAACTTGGTGGTTTACCGACACCAAAACCCTGTTAAGTAAGAACACCGTATAACATCACTGTAGACCGTGCTAACTCTCACTGAGAACTATTTGGGTAGTAGTAGTCAAAGAAATTACAAAGCTAGAGGGGCAGTACAGCCAGCCATTGTGCCATCGGAGGCAAACTCCACCTGTTTTTTAAGCACCGAACATAAACACAGCTTTATTTCATAGAATAATGGCTTGTGAAAAACAGTGAAATTAAAACATTAGACAGACCTGTGACAAGCTTAATTAGAAAAGGGGAAGACTAGGAGCCAATTATTTCCCTCATTATAATACAATATACAGTGCAACATACTCTGAAAGTAAATATGCCTGCTTTGGATCCTTCAACTCTTCATGCATTTCTTTTTTTCATTTATCTGACCTTTATTTAACCAGGATGGTTAAATGGATGGATGGATTCATTTCCAAGAGAGTCACAGCCAAAAATGAATCATAAATCATGAGGTACACACAAGAGAACAGTTGATCACCTTTGCTCTGGTAAAAGACGATAATCTGACTGAGGCAAGGATCAGGATAACACATACATTATGTATTTAGTCCAAATAAACTGTAAGGCTGCTTTATGGTAATATTAGATTTATAGGATTGTTGCAACAATGTAGTCAAGTATATTTTTTTGTTCTTCGAACATTTTTGGTCTTCGATAAGCTGGTAAGTATATTTGGGTATTTCATGGCTTCATTATAGTGTTTTAGTAGATATTAAAGGGAATGAGGGGTGAGAAAGACTGCATGCAAGAAAGGTCAACAACAGGTTGAATAAGGAACGTTTGGATTCACGATCGGCACCACTTGTTAACCATTCCCATCTGGTTATTTAAAAAAATGTAATTGAGTTTCTAGGATATATACCATTTAGTTAAGTATTTAACCTAGCTGCACTGTCCCATTCCACTACATAGTCCTGCTGACCTTATGTGACTCTGCTTGTTTACCAGTGTGAGACAACAGAAAATCACATCAGTCATCCTATATTTACACACTCACCATCAGCCTCTAAAGATGAGACGTGAAAAACACACTGTTGCAACTTAAAAGAAGAGAACAACAGATCAATTCTCTTCAGCACACTGCTGCACCTGTGACATACAAATAATTTGCTTCTCATAGATTTACATTGCACAAAACAATAGCATCTGGGGCGCTGGGTGACAGCTTATCTGCCCCAGCTGAAACAGGAACAACATGCTCTGTCTCAGCGGTAATCTTTGATCAGCTGAAACGCTTTCTGTGATAAACAGTGACTCGATCCCCATGGGCAATCACTCTATAGTGCTGGCATCATGGGAGGTAATGTATGCATAGACGTGTTGAATTCGCCTCAGGCCCTCACACCCACACATGCAAACACGCACACACACACACACACGGGCGTGCACACAGTGAGATAAATTGCTACGCCACCTAGAATAAATACATATCAGCTACAGTGAGCTGGGGCGCTTTGCTCTTTCCTATTAATCCTCAGCATGGTGATTTATTGCCGTGTGCTTGTCAACAGCCATATAGTCTCCTGGAACTGTGGCCGGCCGGGAGAAATAGTGGAGTTTAAGACTAAGGCCCAGCAGCTGCCCTGTAGACTTTTTATGTGCATTCTGGGCCATGCTGCTGAAGGTGAATATATGAGTTGGTTGAACAACAACAACATGTTTTGCACAAAGAGGAATGGGACTGTAAAATAATCTATTCATCATAATCCAACTTTTTAAATTGATCTTCCCAGATGCCGCCGATGTAAAGATTTGCATTCGCCAAGGTGAAAGGCCTGGATGCTTAGCAATCAGTTCAGTGCAGGAAAGTGAATGCAATAAAGGCCCTTCTGTAAGTTATTTTTATACAGCATATGCATGGTAGTACACATTCAGCTGCTGGGGTTAACTCATCCATTTGATTCATTCGGCTTCCACTAGAAAAACAGACTGGCAGCAGCAACAGGACGCTTGTTAGACTGCACCATCTAGTGGTTGTTTATATACTGAGGGGTTTAAAAGGCTGGTGAAATTCAATACTTTTTTTATTGTGTCAACATAAAAAAAAAAAAAAAAAGTTAGGTGTAGCTAAAACCCAATATATCTTATTCCTCTGTTTCCATAGAGCTCCATTGTTGTACAAAAACTATTAAAAACAATTCAATGAGCCACACTGTTGGTTTTTGCGATATGTTTTTTATTACCACTAACTAGGGATGCACCGAATCCAGGATTCGGGTTCGGATTCGGCCGAATACATTGGCTTTTTGACAGGGTTCGGTTTCTGCCGAACCTTTGAAATTTTTTTTTTCACCGAACCGAACCCTATGCTTGCACTACACGCGCAACGTAATGACGCTGCCGTTGATTACGGAAAGGAGTTTACCTAGGTGGAGCATTCAATGCAGTAAGCTGTGAGAAAGTGAAAATGGAACTTGTGAGCAGAAAAAGTGTTGTTTGGCAGTACTTTCAGTCAAAAGAAGGCGATTCAAGTCGAGCTACATGTTTAATTTGCAATGCCGATTTGTCTCGTGGTGGCAAGGACCCTAAACTATACACAACAACGCCGCTGTTAAAACATTTGCGTATGAAACTTCCGAAAGAATAAGAGTTGTGCATGAAGGAATCTACAGACAGCAGCCAAAATGTAGCAACTTCAGGTACGACAAAGGAAGGACAGTCGCAGCTAAACACTTGTGTTAACCAGACAGTGCCTCTCCCGGGCTGTCAGCTGTTCTCTCGGCAAATGACTGCCTACAGTGGGAGCGGAGCGACCTAACAGCCGGCTGCTGCTCGTTAGCTAATGTTAGCTTTCTAATTTCACCCACCCAACATGCCTTCATCATGCACTGGTTAGCAAACATTTGCCAAACAAAATTGTCACTCATCTGGCGATAGCGATGCGCTTTCCTACGATGTGAAAAGAGCGTGTGAATTCAACATCAAGTTGTTACATTTAACTATTTTGAGGCTGTGGACGTTGTTTACTTCATTAATGTGTTTACTGTGTTAATGGACTGAGGATGGGAGTAGGATTCGGTATTCGGTTTCGGCAGAATCTTAACCAGTGGATTCGGTATTCCGCCGAACCACAAAACTCTGGATTCGGTGCATCTCTACTACTAACATCACCAAAGTAGTTTATTTTGTCGATTCCAAATGCACCATCCTGCTGCTGGAAATACTCACACGCCATACAAATATGCATAAATCTGCAGCGGAAAAATAATCCTCAACAAAAACACTGTTTACAACATTTGCTTCAAACTACAACTCACAAGCGGTTTTAGAAAATGTAGCTTAAAAAAAATACTGAATACTGAAGCAGACCTACACATTGTTGGTTTGTCTTTTCATAGGATTTCTTAACAAAATATAGAATTCATTTATTTTTTTATTATATCTAATCTAGGTTTTTGAAGACCCGTAATAGCACATTTGATTCTGACTACCATTTTTACATTTGCCACAAAATTTTAGTGACTAGATCAAATACCCACTTTAATTGGTTTTACAATCCTTACATTGACTAAACAATCTAACCTCAAGGTCCATTTAGTAGCAGTTCTTTCACTGATCATCAGTTCCACAACAGCTAACAAATTAACCTTAATGTGGGTTTCTCTTTTCAACTTCTGTTTCTTAAAATCAAGAATGAACTTTGAACTTAAAAGCCCTAAAGTGCTCAGAAACCCAAATAACGGCAGACTGTAAATATAATACACTACATAGTGAATACGATTTCTGACATTTGTACGCTCCAGAACAGCTACTAAAACGGACCTTGAGGTGCGATTATTTTGTCAATTGCTTTTTCCGAAGTTGAGAATGAAATTTTAAACCTCAATTTGGTCTTTTATTGTGAATTTGACACAGTTACAATACACGATTTAGAAAACACACAACAGGCACAGAGCACCTTTTTCATACCGCGGACAGCAAGGTCACTTTGACTTGATCGCTACAAACGTAAAATAAGGCCACTCCACTTTAAACTGAATTGTCCGTTTGAGAGAAGAAGACAGCGGCTTTTTTTCGACTTACTGGTTTCCACAGTGGCAGAGGACGCTCAGGGGTAATTAACAGTACAAAATAAAAAGTTCTAGACATCTCACATGTCACAATGGACCGACACCTTCATGTGTCGGATTTCACAGATGTTAAAGAAAATGACTGTGTGTATGAAGTTGCTAATATGCATTTTGAATGAAGCAGGGAAAAAGTTTAGACAGCTGATTCAATTTCAGCGTTTTTCTCCATAATAATTATTGTAATAACACTGCTATGACATGACATGAATTATGTGTGGTATAACCCATTATATTATGCATCTAAAACCGACCACTTCCACACAGTCCTAACCAAAAACACACACACACACACACACACACAGTTTAAAACAATTCACTGATCTTTGAAAGAATATTTTGAGAGTATAGCGGAGAGTGTGTCCATACCATTACTGGAGATATAACACAGTCCGACTATTACAGTGAGGTCATTGCAGGGGAATACAGCTAGATGGCACTCTGAGGCTGCACTTGCAATGAAAGCCCCTCTCATCCCTCCAAAACAAACCCATCTAGGCGTCTCCTCTCCACCTCTTTTCTTTACCACTACAGCCTCCAAACCCTCTTCATCACTCCTCATATCTTCCTCCGCCTCCTCCTCTCTCTACCAGTCTATCTCTGTGCTTCTCCATGTCCTTATCTCGCTCCCTCTCTCCCTCTCTCCCTCTCTCCCTCCCTTGCTCCCTCTCTCCCATCACCGTCTCTACTCTGTCCTCTACTGCGCAGCCACAGCCTGGGTTTCGCCTCCGGAGGTTAGCAGCTGCATCAGGCTTCCTGATGCCGGCCGGTTCACTCCTGTGGCCCAGTTGAAGAACATTCTGAAGTAAAACAAAGAAATGGACACAATATATGTTAAACAGTCAAAGCAGAGAAAGCAGAGAAAGTTATTTTATACATTCTACTCTGTTGTATTATGATACCTTAAAGTGCTCATATTATGCTTTTGGGCTTTTTCCCCCTTTCCTTTATTGTGTTATATATCATTTTTGCATCATTTTTGATGCATGCCACATAGCTGCAATTTCTCCATTCATCCTCTCACTCTCCTAATATCCACCCAATAAAGGGCATCTGCCCCCAAAAAATAACCTTAGAAATCAATTATATATGGTCTTAGTAAAGTTTAATTTAGTCTTTTGTCCGTACATTCCCTAAACATCAAAGAGTGTCAATGGATTTTGAACACTTTAAATACATTTATAAATAACAACAATAAAATAGGAGCATATATGCTGCAAATAAATGGATAATGTATCCATTTATTTGCAGCACAAATGTTTGATTATGTATGTAGGATTTATTTAGGGTTTGTGTTTAAACAATCACCCATGCTGGTCAGTTTAACCCAAACTAGTTTCATCACAGAGTGGTAACTAAGCATTACTATTGTTGCTATGGTTACCTGCAGATGAATATACCTTGTGCCCTGATATGTACGTGTTATTTTTTTTTTATCTATTTCAATCACAAATTTACAATGTACTTTGCATTCTATGCTCAGTTCATTCTTGATCACAACTGGTATTCCCAGTAACTAATGTAGTTTGATAGCTGGAAAATGTTTCCTTGATTGAAAGCATCAAAAGCTAAATGATGTTTAGGGTGTCAGTCCCTCAGAATCAAAGAGCCTTTTGGAAACTGAACAATCAGACAGCAATTTCATTTATCTGCCCACAGCAGCCCTACTAGGACAGAATGTTAAACAGAGGCATGGACACATGTTTCAGTGTCAGAGACATTTAGAAGTGCACCACCTGGACCACTCCTGTTTAAAGAGAATGGAAGACAAGAACTATTATGTCCTTAAGACTTACAAGATGGGAGTAACATTTGAGCATAAATCAATTGATGTTAGTTCATCGTTTATGGCCACAGACAAGCGTAGTATGTTGCATACTTGCTTAAAAATGCTGAAATATTTGAATATTATTTGGACCTAGTGTATGTTCCTGATGTTTATCCTGATATTTAAATCAGTAAGTCAACAAAGTGGCATTTTCAATGTACTGTACTTTAATTTAAAAAAAAAAAAAAAAGGTAAATTAGAACCGATTGATAATGTAGTTGCACTGGACGGAGAATGTAAACATTTTTTAAATATGACTCGGGAGCAGAAGAAAGCAAATATTTGGTAGTTATATTTAAGGAAAACATATATGAGCATGTTACAGAGCTCTTTACAGCCTGTAAATTAGACTATGAATCATTATTGTGGCTTCAGCACTCACTCCGCGATGTACTCCAGCGGTGTCCAGGAACCGAAATCTGCGTCAGGCATGAACTTCCTGTTCATTGGCGTATCCAAGGTAACCCTGTTCAAATTAAGCCAGATGACAATCAGACAGACAAACAGAGACAAACAGAGAGCACAGGGTTTGATAAAAAGGTTTGGTCATTTGCATCATGTTTCTGTTTTATTATCATATTCATGACTTCAAATCTCACTTAGCAATTCAACACAGCACACTTTTCTTGTCACCTTTAGTAAAATTATTCTGATATTAACATGCAGTGTCCCTGTGTAATAGCTTATAAACAACAAAACATCCTGACCCAGGTGTACTGTAGTATTTATGTAGAATTGTCAAGGTGTTTAGGCTGAGACTAAAAAGATGTTCAGTGACTACTACTGCTTTTGTAATTGTTGTGCATGGATAATAAAAAAAAAAAAAAACTTGAAGCAATATACATACATTTAAATTACAAGAACATATTTTCATAAAGTAGTATTTAAGGCTAAATAAATTGAAGGTGGAGGCATTAATAGAATTACTTATTTTCCTTCTGTACAAATGCTGGGGGATTCAGGCTGTAACAGAAATGCAAGTCATGGAGCTAATGCTCAACAGATGTGACAGCATACTGGAGAGGCAGACTAACCCCAGCCTCATGTTGGTGGAAAAGCCAACCAAAGAGAATGCAGGAACAGGATACCCCCCCTGAAAACCCATTTTCAGCTTCTCACGGTGACTGTGCAAAAAAGAATCAATAAGCGCACAAAAAAAAAAGAGGAGATAATGCAAAAGCTTCTGTGTGCATCATTCATCTAAAACAGATCATGTGCACAACCACAGATCTACCGGGTGAAGTTGGCAGCCTTATCCATCCTTTATTCCTGCAGCTTATCTTCACCAAGCACTTATCCATCGAACATAAGAAATGGGAGACACAGCTACTTTCGTAGCTTTCATTTTCACTCCTTTTACTGGCTGATGCAGTGTATTTAAAGCTGCACTGTGCAAGATATTTATGTTAAATACAATTATTTGAACTTAAAGAACATTACGAGGCTGTAACAGAAAAGAGATTCACATCCACACTAAGCTAAACTAAGTCCTGTCTAGTTGTAATACTATTCTTCTGCTGGATATGGACTCAATGGTCAACAATAACTAATACAAATAAAAAAATTTAAAAAAAGAACAGAAAAAAAACCAATAACATTCAACAAGTAGTGAGTAAGTGTTCCATGTAGTGGATCAAGAAATAAAAGAATCTCTAGTCTCTTTGTCATAAAGCATCACAGTCCATCCAGATTAGTAAACAGGAATGTGCGGTTTACTAGCACCATGTTATAATGTCTCAGGCTAATGAAGTTCAAGGAAGTCTTAATAGTTTCCTTTTGTTGCTTCAGCCGACAAAACACACAAGGTTGTCTGGTAAGCATTCAATTTTCTCTTCTGTTGGTGTCGGCCCAAGGCCTAACATATTTAACTGCACGGCAATAAATGTCATGGCTGCAACTAACAGCCTATTTTTTTTTTTTGTCGATGATATGTCAGAAAATGCAGTTTCCCAGAGCCCAAAGTGAAGTCTTCAAATTCCTTGTTTTATCTATCAAAATTCTATCAAATATTACGATCATCAAATAAGAGAAAAAAAATAATTAAAATTAAAAAAACCCGATCATCAAAATAGTTAACATTTTCTGTCGCTCAACTAATCAATAAAAAAAAAAGAAAAAAGCAGTAAGCGATGCTGCGCAAACATTGTTGATATTTGAACTCAACTGCCAAGGAAATACAACCCCCCCCCCTCCCCCCTTCAGAAGCTTCGCCCCCCAGATTCACGGACATAACTACTGGCATACTCACATGCTGCCTCCCCCCCCCCCGACCATCAACTGTCGGCGCAAACAGAAGGTAGAGAGCTAGGGGACCGTGAGGAGATATTTGCTGAATTTGACAAAAAGTGTATTGGATTAACATCACTTACTATACCTTTAATCGACTATTCCTTACTGCTCAAATTCCCTCACACTCCCCACCTATTCTCCACAGAAGCAGGTGGAATTCAAAGCTAAACATCCTTTTTCAGACAAAGGACAAAAAAAAATTAATAAAATAAATGCTGTTGATTCTTTTAAATGGTGGGTCAAGTAGACAATCTAACCAACGGTGGAAAAAAATGAGAGCAAAGTGCTTATTTCATTTTACAGTCTTGAATAAAAAAAATATCTATCTTTTCAATATCAAATACTCCCATCCTCAGCAAGTGGGTGAATTATGCTGCAGGTGTGGTTTGAGAAGTGTGTTTTGACATGTTTGTGCCATCGATTGGAACTGCTGTGAATCCAAGCCGACTACAGCTGCTATCCTCCGCAAAAGAGCGAGCCTTTTAGATTTATTTGATATTCAAAGAGACAGGTTTGGTAGACTATTTATTTTGAAACCCCCATGTCTGTGATCTACCTCAGAACTCTATGTGCATCATGTGCACTGTATACACAACATTTCCCTGCAGTACTTACGGTAGTATAGCCACAGCAGCGGCTCCTGAAGGCATTCCGCTGTTTTTCGCTGCGAGACTCTGACACAGCTGGTGGACGGCAGCTTTGGCCATACCATAGCCCACCATGCCTGGAGGGTACAGATAGAAGATTTCTTTTAGTGTCCTGCAGCAAATTCAGTTTGAAAAGGCAACACAGACCACATCAAATGCATCACACACTGTACCCGGTAGTGGAGGACATTGATTTAGTAGAGGGAGGTCAAGTGAAAAGAAACTGGAGAATCTAAGGAAGGAACATCTTAAGACTTTTAAAACTGAAGTAGTAACTGGGTATGTTGGTGTTGTACAAAGGCTCGGATAGGCAGGATGCAAACAAATCACATTCAATTTACTGACTACATGTAAAAACACCCTTAACTTCTTGTTCTCCACTCTCTCGTTAGTCTGTTTATTACACCATGTTTCTGCATGGACCTAGCCTTGGATAAAGTTATTGCAGCTTCAGCATCTGGAAACCGTAAGAGCTTACCCCCAAACATCTGACAAGCTTTCTGAAGAATGCCAAGCATCTCATCCCGCTAAACCAATCTTATGACAGGCTTACAACAAACTGACCAATGAGAACAAGGGGTGGTGACATGGCTTTTATTACAAGCTTTTGTTTTTCGCCAAGATAAAAAAAAAAAACACACTGAAGCCCAGGTCAGAGATGCCAGTCATGCACTAGACTAGAACAAAGACAGTGAAATTAACACAGCTTTGATTATGCTATGAATGTGTAACTGTGTGACAGGTCGTTGTTGCAAATTAGAAGTTGTTCTCAGTCGACTTACCTTGATAAATAAAAAGGTTTTAAAAAAAAAAAAATGAAAAGATTTAATTTTTTAAATCTATCCAAGACTATTCTGATTCTTGCACAACTGACATTTCACAGGCTAATCTTTGTTTTCTGTATGTAAAAAAACTGGACTTGGCATCTGTGTGGAAGATAGAGGCAACGAGCTGTTTGAATAGAATAAATAACATTGTCTGCTGTGCACTGAGAGCTTTTCTTTTTTGTCATAGAGGATAATACGTTTAGGGATTATGAAAAAAGTCACATGGAGGGCACAGAAAAGACCCCTCTCCGTCTGGGGCTCAACCTTTGGTTTAAATCCTAAATGAAAGGTTAGGATTATTAAAAAAAAAGAAAAAAAAAAAGCCCTTCACGAGGTTTGACAACCCTTTCTTTGTAACTGGTGATTGAGTCAGAACAGGAAATGCTGGGCAGGACATTTTGGTCAATCTCAGGTGATCATACATTTCTTCCTTGGCTGGTTATCTCCCACATCTTCTAATGATTATATTTCCAACATTTAACTGGGTATTGATTCATAAAACTTACAACAACATTCAAAGTCAATTAGTAATCCTAATCTGCTTTTCTTGTTTCCACTGCACAGATGATCTGGATTTGGTCAACGCTCATTCACTTTTTAATCACTTTGTTTGATCAAAAGCACACAGAAAAAAGGATGAAGTACCTCACACCAGTGTTTGTTATATTTGTTATATATTTGTTTCTTTATATTGATTCACATTTCAGTAGACCGCCACACAAATATGGGGTTTTGGAAAACAAGTTTTCCAGTTTTTTGCGTTTAAAATACTGTACAATCCCTTAAAAAAAACAGATTTGCAGGTTCCTACATAAAGTAAATACAGACTCAGTCAAAAGAGAACAATAGATATCAGGAACCCAAAACTGCATCAGTGCAGTTAACAAACTCTGTCCACGTGGATAATGTGTGTGCAGCCACAGCTGCTGAGTCATTCTCTTCGTAAGCCAGCAGCCGATGAGCTTGTGTGCTCGGTGCCGACTGCTGAGGAAGGGCTTTGTATCGCTGTGGAGTTGGATCTCAGCCCATCACATGGCACCACACCAAAGCCTCTGTGGCCTCCTAACATGAGGCTGGCTGGTGTCACATTAACAATGGTGAACTATATGTGGAATTAAATTCACCAGCACACATAGGGGGTGGGAATTTTTAGGCATGACTCAAATACAATTCAGAGGGTTATATAGTTGCATCTTGATGCATCAAACTTTTTGATTTCGATACACGTTTTTTTCTCACTGTGTGACTACTTGCTATTTAAAAAAAAAAAAAAAAAACACATTTGTAATGATCCATTATTAAAAACTTAGGAATGCTGAGGCAGGGCTTTGTATTACATTTGCCATCATACTTCCCAGCATTGCAAAGAACCAACAAGCAAAAAAAAGCTTTGGCTGTAGCAGCATCCTTGTAACAAATTAGACTTCAGCATGTCCTGAATTATGACAAAAAAGCTGCCATTATTCACAATAAATAATTAACTGATTGCTTACACTCAGCCATCCTCACCAAAACTCAAGTAGTAGCCTGGCTTAGAATGTAAAAATGCTGCACGTTTACGTTTGTTACGCTTTACCATTCAATTAGTTCAGCCTTAAGAAACGTTAACGCGACACAGTGGCGCACATGTTTTATGTCCGTTACACTTCACCATCCAATCGGTTCAGCCCATGTGCATATATGTCGCGATGCATCCCAGAATAAAATTTTATAATTATCAATACAACCATTCTCTGCATAGATCCACAGAAATGCTATTCTGTATCTCCGCTGTAGTAGAATTCCTGCTTTATTGTGATACACAGGCTTACTGATTAATAACGCTGCAACTAACAATTATTTTTATTATTTTCTCAAATGTCAAATAAAATGGTCAAACAATACAATCAGAATTTCTCAGAGCCCCAGATAAAAAAAAGGTCTTGAACTTGCTAGTTTTGTTCAACCAACAGTCCAAAACCCAAATATATTTAGTCGACCCTCATATATGACAAAGAAAAGCCACAAACACTATTATTAAAAAGGAGATGGAACTATCACCGTTTGGTTTGATTGCTTATTATTGATTATTGAACGATTAACCAATTGTAAAGATAGTTGCTATTTTCCATATCTCTATCGACTAATCATTTCACCTTTATTTTTTTATATAAAAATAAATAAAAAACAAGTACTAGCTACCCCAACAATTTCCCACATGATGTTAAGTTTCCTTGCCATGTTATGCAAGTACGACTGCACTTGTGCAAACAGATGATAAACTCATCTGTGGCTCCGGAGACGCTTTCCATCTATTCCATTTCAACTTGAGATTATTAGCATTTGTTTTACATAATCAACCAGTTCTATTCTACATACCAGTTCATTTGTTGCCTTTTGTTTATTGTCTTCTGTAGTCCTTAGCTGCTTTGATGAACAAAAAAGCAGGTCAGGGTTAAGTCAATTGCTCAAGGACACTAAGAGAGCACAGGGTTGCTGATTGACAAACCGCTGCTTTCACAGAGCTCATCAGCCATTCTGTCTTTTCCCCTCGTTTGGATTTCTTGGATCCATTTTATCGACACCTTTTCCTTGCATTGTTGTGAGCTGCGTTAGATCCCCTGTGTCTCTGATCAGTATATCAATTCCCTGGTCAGAGCCCTGCAGTGCTTTCTATTACCTACATCATTTGAATTGGCAGGTTGGACATCAAGCTATGTGCGCAATTCCGTTTCCAATAAATCAAAGTCTGCCTGCAACCTTGACGTGACACACGGCCAAACCAGGTCATCATGATGTGAACAGTAAACACAAATGTGTGTGTCTTACCTCCAGTGCCCGACAGAGCTGCTTTGGCTCCAGACAAAGTCAACAGCCCGCCTGGTTTTAGGTGCAGAGCCGCGAGGTGGCTGGAGATAGTGGAGGTCCACACACTCTGTTTCCACATCAGATCTGTGTTTTTGTATAAATCTAGAGAGAGAGATGTGGAAAATAATTATTAAAAAAGGAAAGCCTCATTTTAAATTCATTGGTATATCATACTATAAAATGTATCCATCATGCTTATGCCATTGATACATCACTTTGGCTTTTGTACAGATTAAATGAATAAAATACATGTTAATATGTGAGCTTTAGAGGTGCTGGTAGGACGACTTTGTTAACTTTGAGGAGGGCCATGCTATGCTATGCCAGCCGTTTCCTAATGTTTCCATTCCGTATGCTAAGCTGAGTTAATCAGCTGCTTTTTATTTACTGTAGAGTTTAAAAAGTAAGCATGAGTGGCAGCGGGAACCAAATGGTTGACAGTTAATATTAAGGCAAACAAAAAGTTGAACTCTGACCTTTGGAACTACAGCTTCCTCCCGCCCATCCTCCTGCCACACACAAGATAGCATCCACTTTCTGCTCCCCTAGCAACTGGGCCACATCTGCCGTCACCTGCACAAAATGAGAGATAACTATAAAGCCACAGTTGTTGACTACCTCTCAGCTGGAAATGTTTAATATACACTGCCTTTAGGTCAACAAACAAAACAGTAGGTGATGACTACAGGGAGTTATGTCTTACGCAGCCAAATGTTAGAGTGACAAAGACAACCATACACTCATGAAAAAGTATAATTCAGAATTAAAAATAGATTGTGTAAACTGACTAAATAAGACCATAGAAATGTGATAATATACTATCCAGTATTCTATAATAATACATTTAATTTACATCATTATTTGTCTTAGGGTGACCTGTCCTGGTTGAACCCAGCACTAACTGGATACACAGCATAGCAAATAAATTGATGGACCTGTCGCAAGACTGCAAATAGCCTATATTATATTGTATCATATAGTGGTAAAATTATATCATGGTTGAATTCTGAAAGAAGACGTCTGGCATTAAACAAAGCAGTCAAACCAGCGACGTGGTGGTGAAAAATTATAAAATATATATAATTATTACATTCACCAACTTTTTCCCCCCTTTCTTTTCCAATGTGACATGAACGCACCATTTAGCATACACATTTCTTTCTTAGCTAAGCAAAACTGAGCAATGCAAAAAAACAACAACAATGAAACATATTTATTAGCTACTGGATTTATAACAAGTTAGACTTTAGCTGCTGGTTGTAACGTCTTAAGAGTTGCCTGTTAGCTCTTCATTTTGACATTTATTAGACAGAAACATCAAATATGTATAATTCATAAAGCTAACGGTCATCTGCAGCTCACCTGTCCTGCCTGCTCGTTGAAAGATTCACCCAACTTCACGATCACGTTCTCATTTGCCTCCTCGTTTGCAGCCATGTCGATGCAAGCAACCCACTATATTAATTTCATAGAGAGAAATAGTTAGCTTATCAGTTAGCATCGCAGATTGTTAGCCTTTAGCGAGGATTACCTGCTATCACTCACCCATCCTTTGGATTTGAAATGTTGGACACACTTTGAGCCCAGAGCTCCTTTTCCTCCATAAACGATCACCCGGTTAGCAGCCATGTTAGTGACCTGATTAGCAGTAAGCAGAATGAGAGCTGGAGCTGAGGCACACCGAGGCAGAGAGCTGAGGCTAAAATACAGAGAGGAGGGGGCGTTTCTCTTCTCTGTTGTGCAACAAGTTGGCGGAGCTAATGCTGCTTTCAAAGACGATCGGAAACACCACGATTAAAAGATGAACCATGCAGTCTATGTATGATCCTCATCATCCAACAGTGGTGGAGAAAGTATTTTAAACAAAAATACTAATTCCACACTGTTCAAATAATATGCTGCATGTTAAAGCCCTGCATTTTAAAATGTAAGTAAAAGTGCTCAATGCAAGAAATGTTCTCTGGTATTGTTATACTAAATATTCAGATCTTTACAAGTTTAAAAGTAGCAATACCACAGTGTAGAAACATCAAGTACAAATATATATTATTGTGCAGTTGTGTAATGCATTAACATTACTTTAATGTTGCAGCTGGTCAAGATGGGGCATATTTTTCACTATATACACTGCTGGGTAGCTTGTGATTTTTACCAAGGGTAGCCTAAACTTATCTTTATCCATACTAATACACAATCATTGATTTGTTGATTATATTTAGTATTATCCATCTGGTTTCTGCAGTGTAACTAGAAACTACAGTTATAAAACAAATGTTGTGGAGTAAAACGTACAATATTTGCATCTGAATTGTAGTGGAGAATCAGTAGCAGAACAGTACAATTACCTAATCATTACTGTTATCCAAGACATTATTTTGTCTTGGCACACTTGATGCATTTAAAAAAAATCTTAGTTCTTGAGACCTAAAAATGGGAAACGATATCATTTAACTTTAATGTAAAAGTTGAGCTTATTTTGATAAACAATATATTCTGAACTATGAGTGAATTATACGGATAAAACCTCAATCACAAATGTGTAATTTTAGAATCAGAATTAGCTTTATTGTCAAGTAAGTTTTCACATATAAGGACACAATAAACATAGCAAGAGAAAAGCAAGTACTACAAGTTAAGAAACTTGAATATAAAATAGAAATTTACAAAAAAAACTATAAAAGATATATCTATTTAAAAAGTAAGGAAGTGTTTAAAACAAAGAGGATGGAGTGTGCAAATGTTCAAGACACATTAAGGTGTTATATTTTGATATACATTGTGAATTTTCTGATAAAACAATTGTGTTTTAGTCTGTGGTTAAAATAACAATACAAACATGTTTGTTTTGGGCTAATCCAGTCAATGAAAGCTGCTTAATTGATGTTTTTGCACTCTGGAGGCAGTCGAATAAGCTGAAAGCACAACAGTGAAATTATTACCATATTAAGTTGTTACTGTTTTTTCAAATTGCATACTTACACACCTGGCAGACACAGAGCAACATTAGCATTACTTTGGAGGCGTGTTTGAGGCACCAATGAGTTAAATAGTGACTCTTCCCCTCCAACTCATGAGTGAAACTGGAATCTGTCTCTTTAGCTGCTGAATGCTCCTCTATGTTCGACAGCTAACTTAGCTACTTGCTAACTTTGTCTGTCTGTAGTTTGGGCAGGGAGCATACAATAAGCTGCATGCAGTACCTGGGAAAAAGGTTTGGTGGGAGTGGAGCTGCAGACTCAAAAGAACAAAAAAACGATGAGACACTAAAATACTTCATAGAGCTGAGAGGAAACTCCAAAGTCAGGCGATAATTCTCTGTAGTTTCTTCCCAACAACTGACACCTTCCACATTGATTAGTGCAGTTTTAAATAAAAGGTACTTCAAATTGATGTAAAATCCAATATTGTCGTAAAATATTCCTGCTACATTGATTTGCAACATTGCCCACAAGGACCTCATAAATACTGTATAGCAGTATTAAAAGGGATAGCTACCTCAGTATACACAGAATGCAAAATCTCTGACTGGTTAACATATTTCTTTGGTCTCACATAATAAATATTGTCTAATCAATTGTACATGTATTTCCCCTTTAAAGCAACAGTTCACATATTGATTAAGAATATTTTACAGCTTGATACTTGGACAACTCTAAGGGAACACCACTATCTTTTTTGAAGATATAATGCTCTTATATAAGGGGGTGCAGAGGGGCTTAAAAACGCTGTTTCTGAAGTAGCTTGAAGATTGGTCAAATAAATTTAATAAAAGAAATTACTGAGGGGGTTGTTTTGTGAAGCTGCTGTCCCAAGGCAGTGTGCAAAAATACCACAAATCATTTTACAAAAGGCCTGTGTGCAGCAGCATTTGAAAAACTTCAGACAACAGACACCCAGGATAAGTGATTTGGCAACATGGACATTGAACCTGAACTTGAGCCCGTACAGAGTACAGCTGAAGACATTAAAGCTAGAACCAGGGTGCATACTACGGGGGAGCTAGGGGGAGCTCAGCTTCCCTTAATAAGACATGGGCTCCCCTAAAAATATTAACAGTGTGTCATTTTGACGTGCAATTTTAGTTTGGTGTAATGTGATCATCGTGGATTATTATGTGTAAAATTGCAAAAATATTCATTCATGCATGACGGCGATTTAACCCTAATTCACTTGAATAAAGATAACTGTTGTCATGAGCATCAAGGTTTGGCAGCGCTGTGCTGCAAATTCAACTCATGTTTAGTACATGTTAACTCAAAGATTCATAGAAAAAATATAAACGTTGTAGGCTATTAATCGGCGAGCAAAGTCCTTGAAATCCATTCTGCAGTTAGCATCATTTGCAATATGTCATTTCTATTCATCCGCAACTTACTCATCTGTATTACTCCAACTCTGAGTGAACTCCAGGCGAACTCTCTGCTCCTCACCACGGGGCTTCTCAGGTGCTGTGAATCACTCCGCCCAAGTAGCAGTGCTTCACCTTCTGAGAATATAGTTCCCAGTTTATATACGGTTAGAAGATGGCTGTGTCTCATGTGACCTTGTTATTTGTAAACGCTGTGACTATACAAATCACAACATGGAAATAGGAACATGTTGGCGTTATTTTGTCACTTATTGGGAGCCGTAGGCTAAATGGAGCCAGTTACCTCCAGCATCTGTGCTAAGCTAGGCTAGTGGTGGGTGCGTCAGACAGAGTTACGACACGCACGGAGATGAGAAGGGTATGTATGGACTTATCTAACTCTGGTCTAAGCTAAAGTCCCAATAAGTCGGCGTGTTCCTTTAAAGGGGCGCTATGCAGTTTTGGCAATTTCTTCGCTGTTTTCTCGCTGTTTGCTCATAGGTTTCTCTATAGAGCTCCCCCTACAGCTTCGGAATAGATATTTGGCCACACTGTCGTAAAAACTCGTTGGTGACTCTCCCCCCCTCCCATCTTCTCCCTCTGGTCATGTGCATTTGTTTTCAAAGAAGCCGGCAAACGCACGGAACCATGTCCACTGAGGTTTTTCTCGAAATATTACCCTTTTCTCCCAGATCCATAACATTATTCTTTTTTCCTACAAAGGTCTTAGAACGCTGTCAGAGCAGAAGCAACTTGCATTTGCCAACATCAAGCGGACAAGAAACTCTGTGGCAGATAAAGTTTCTGATCAAAGATACTTACAAGTGCAACAGCAAGAACGCCAGGTCAGCATCGGATTTGCAGGATTCTCAGTTCTCGCCATTCTGAAAACGCAGGTCCGATGTTTACTCGTGTCTGACTCCTCGCTCGGTCAGCCTGCCGTTTCCTCTTTCTCTGTTCCTCTGACAATGCTTTCTTAGCTTTCTGCTTCTTTTTAGCCAGCTCAGCCATGACGATAGTGTGAAAAACTCCGTCGCTACTTTGTTCTTATAGCTAGCCGGTACCTGGATGGGGGCGTGTATGTGTGCAGTGCCGTGAAGCAATTCGTTACATCACGAGACCTGATATCACGCGATACTTCCTGACTCTGAGGCGGTCTGCTGGCCCAAAGTTGCAAGGGTGGTTTTTCCGCTCACAGGTGCTAGGGGGGGGAGCGAGACGGCCACCATTCACCTCGAAAAAAAAGTCATATAACCATTCCAATGACTCCGCAGCTGTTCAGTTAAGTTAAATTAAGTAAAAAAAACTGCATAGTTCCCCTTTAATAGCAAAGTACTTGTTGTTTATTTTCAGGCTGGAGGCATTTCCAGGTGCAACTCCCAATACACTTTTGTTGGCACAGTAAAGATGAAGCTCAAACGGAACATGTTAGAGACCGTTTCCCCAGCAGGGAGATCACAGACTAATACCTAAGTGTTGCTCCTCCAAAAGACCTCAGGCAATACTGTAACTATAGGCTGCACACACTATGGACACACAGCACTTTGTTCAAATGCTAACACGCTGCTGGCAAAACGGTTAAGGATGGAAGCTTGGGGTGCGTCGCATAGGCCTAATTGAACGGAGGAATTATGGTATTCTTCGGTAGCCTGACTTTAACCGTTGTTCGTGTGAAATCTCAAAGACATCCTGATGCTTTGTTTATAGGATATTTGTGGGTGGCTGTTTGCTGTTTGACCTATCAATTCCTGTCGATAAAGTATAATAGGGTAAATCCTGTATAGTGCATAATTGTAGCTGTTATGTATCTTTGTAAGTCATTGTAAGTCGCAAGTGCACAGGAATTACGATAAAAACATAATATTCATGGATAGATATTCTTTTTTGCAATATATTTTTTGAAACCGAATTATGGACAGAAATGCCTCAAATAGAGGACACCAATCATGTTCAGTTTTGGCTTTGAGAAGCTACTCATAGTTTAGATGTGAGAAAACCTTACGAATGTGTGGCTGTTTTTCCCGACCATTAGTTTTCATGCAGCGAGCACTAGGTGCTGCTATATGACTGGTATGCTGAGGACACAGCAGTGAGCTACAGCTTCCCATTTTTTTGCTGCTGTTCTATCCGTGCTGTGTGCCAAAAAGACATCCCCGACTCTCATGAATAATACAAGCAAGATGGCCTTGGCTCCCCTGTCAATGTTGTGAAGCCCCCGATCTGTCACACTCACCTGGATATGACACACACTCCTGCAACGGGGAATAAACGTTGGTTTGTCTAGTCTGGCATCCACACACTCACACACATCCACTGTGAGTCAGAAAAATACACACTTGCACCTTTTCCTGTGTTGTAAACAAACATATTATACAATCCCTTCCTGCCTGTCTTCCTATCTCCTGGATAAAAAGGTATGACACACACACAAACACACACACACACACACAAACACACACAGTGAGATAAGGAGGAGATGTATGCGTGATGGGAGTCAGTGAGGCTGACCGAGCTCGCTTCTCCTCGAGAGCTGGGTGACGTACAAGAACACACCATAATTATGTCTCGCTGTCTGGTTCAGACCTGGGAGAGACATCCTGCAGGTTTCTGACAGTCGACAAATACAAAATTATAAGTACACCGTAGCAATCTGTGCCAGGTCGAGTCTCTGTCGGCAGCTCAGCGTGAAGTGGACACAATAATGACTACAGCAGCAGCAGCAGCTGTTGTAGAAGTATTGGTTTGAGTGGAGATGGTCCCTCAGATATGAGGAGATGATTGAAAGTCGCTGGTTGGAATACAGGACAAATGCTCCCAAAATTGGTATCCATGGCAACCTGCCAAATTCTTTCAACTAAATGAAGGCGCTCATTGGCAGATTTGAGATTTGATGGTTGCATTTTTATCTTTTTTCTTTGTCAACCTTTTAAGTGGCAGGTGGTGCCCGGTGGTGATGGCGCAGTGGATATGACACATACCTTTGGTGTGGGAGATCTTGCTTCAATTCCCACTGCGATACATTAATCAATGTGTCTCTGAGCAAGACACTTAACCCATAGTTGCTCCAGAGGTGTGCGGCCTAACATATACAGTATAGCAATTGTAAGTCGCTTTGGATAAAAGTGTCAGCTAAATGACATGTAAAGTGAATTCTGTGATAATACATGAGCGACACCTATGCAAGTAGTCACGTAATCATTTTAATGCCACAATTGGACTAAGGAGGAGCTTGATTGTTTGTGGCCTTCCTGTCGGTCTGATTAGAGATTTTGGTGGGGGACTCAAAATAAATCCTTTCTTCTCTGATGTTTATACAAGGACTGAACACATGAAGAAATTGTTGATTACAAAACATTAGTGCAGACTGAAACGTACTGAAACTTACTGTCTGAATAGTAAACGATTAGATATCAAATCTATATTCCTAAAGCAGTGTAACTTGTTTTTCATGTTCTTGAGTGTTGTTTTAGATTGCTGGTTGCAGACAGAGCCTCGCCATTGTAGATGTCAAGGTGACATTAATGTCATCTGACCAAGCAAAGAAAAATATAATCAGTCCAAAAGCACTAAACTGTTCCTAACATGAGTGACATGTATCCACCACTGGTTTGGCCCTGGTAATACCCTGCACTTAAGACTGAAAGCTTAAAGCTATAGTGCATAGTTTCTGTCTCCCACATGAGGAATTAGAAGTAATGACAACAATCCTGTCGGTGCATCCACATTTCACAAGCCTACCGTGATCACGCATACACCCCCACCCCTCCTCCACACGTCTGCTACGTAGCCACGGAGGATTAAAAAAACATGATGAACTCTTCAGAAGAGGTAATTATCTTTACTTTAGTTGTGTGGAGCTGATAGTCTTAATTAGCTTTGTATCAACTCATTTGGCAATGGCTTGAATGTAAAGGACTATTATAAAAAAATATTATTATAAAAAAGTTACACACTAAAGCTTTAATACCTTAAACCTGTAGACAACATTGTCAAAGAAGCTCAGACTTTTATACAATTTCTATAGACTCATTTTACATATTTACTTTCCAAATGACATGTCATTTTATTATTCCACTCTGCTGGATGGTTTTAACCTTTCTCACCTTACCCATAAGCATAATAAGTGTTCTTTTACCCTCAAACTTTGTCATTACTCTGCTGTCCTCTTTACTTTGTTGTATAAGGTTGATTATGTGCATTATCTTGGTTGTGCAGGACTTTATTTGTTTTCTGAAATGACCCATGAAAGTGGTTGAGCACTGTTATCTTATATAAAAAGGTATTCACTGGATGTTTGAGCACACTGCTGCTTTCAGAGGGGATTTATATACTGTATATCAATTCTGTAGCTATGAATAACATCATTACTCATACATAATGCATACATTACTTACTGAACCATATTGTACTTTGACTCTATCCACTTCAACTACTATAGTGTTTCTAACAATCCGATTGCGCTCCTTCAAACTGTTTTGCACGTTTCAAGGAAAGGTACCGATATATACTAATATTTAATTTGGGGTTAGATGTATTCTTTTTCTGGGATTTGGGGTGTTAATTTGTGTCTCTGGTGCTTCCACACGCATACAAACTTTGAAAAAAAAAACATCCATGCTGTTTTGAGTGAGATATGGGTTTCTGAATGTCTTCTGCCTTCATTCTCCGGGTAAGCTGTTCAAAATCTGCAGGACTTTAAACGTCAGTAGCCGAGACAAGGTGGCTAACCGTAGCATGCTAGCTCGTTCTCAATAGCAAAACACTGCTACAACACACACAATTTCACCATAATCTACAAAAGAACTACTTACATGTCCCTGTTCTGCAGGTATTCCACGCAAAGTTGGAAGTGCGCTCTCGTTTAGAAGAAATCTCCCGGCTAATCCTGCCTTACTAACTGAAGTTGTAGAAACAAACAGCTAGCTGATGTGATCCTTACCTAGCTACTGCGCATGTGCGCCTCCCATGATGGGATAGAAGTGCGATGCCTCACTCTGTAGCTAAAACAGAGACCTGAACACACAGGGTGAACAGAGGATCTGCAGCAGTGTGCAGTACAACAAAAATATGGTGTTTTTTGAAAATTAAACCATGTAAACCTATTCTGGTACAACCTCAAAATACAATTATGAACCTGAGATGAGCATAATATGGGCACTTTAAGAAGATTAAATGGCTAGATAGAATAGAAAGAAACAACTCTGAGCAGAATAGTACAGGGTGGAGTTTCTGTTGAGAACTCTAGGGCCCAGTTTTTCAAAAAATTTAATCTGGATCAAACTGATCCGGATTTGGAAATCCCATGTTTTACTATTCAGGATCACCTGATCCATCTTTCCTTTTAAAAGGAACATTGGATTGGATCACTGTGATCCAAATACCAAATTTCAGGATTACCAAATCCTGTTTACCAGAGCCTTAAATGGAACCAACAGTGTAGCCTACTGGCTTAGCAAAGAACAACAGGTAGGCAAAATACCAGTGGCCACAAATAGCCATTGTTTGTTTTAATTTTAGGCAACAGAAACACTGTAATAAACAGAAGCATTTTACATTCCTTATTTTGTTATAATGTTAAATAACAAAACAAAAGCAATACTATCCAATAGTCCATATCTCATTAGATGTGACATGCTTCATATATGCTTTAAATATGAAGAAATGTATATATCATCAGTAAACCTTTATGTTATGATCATTTTCTTAAAAAAAAACTCTCTGATTGTATTTGGTTCGAAACATCACAACTGAATCCACCCTTCTGATTGGATCAAGATAATCCTGTTTTTTTGGATCAAATAGATTCCAAACCAAGTTCAAAGTTTAGAAAAACCCAAAGGGCAGGTTTGATCCAGATCAAATGTAAGATCAGATTAAATGATCTGATTTCAGTTCGGAATCCCTCTTTTTCTTTTGAAAAACCCATTTCCAAGATTTGATCCAATCCGTGATCTGAAATCCCACTGGATTACTTTTGAAAAACTGGGCCTAGGAGCTTTGTTTCAAAATCTGATTCCTCACAAGTAAGAAGAGAGTTTGCACACACCCCAATCAAACAGGATGCTCGCACAGAGGAGTAAAATGCACAACTTCTACCCTTCACAAGTGTGCTGACGTTATTTTTTTAATATTATCAAAATTGTAACAAGTCAAAGTGTAATTTTCCAGCTCTCAAAAAATTGAATCCATTCTCACTAAGTTAGTGCTGGTGCTCTATTAAAACCATTTAGGGAAATGTTACAGTAAGTCTAGTGGTTTCAAACACTGGATCCTATACTGTATTTTTTGGTGGACTGAGCTTCATGTAATAAATTCTTATTGGAAGATTTAGATTATGAATGGATAACAAAACACTAGTATAAAGTCTGGCCACCATCACAGCTTCAATGTTCCTTGGCATTGATTCTACAAGTCTGGGATGAACAACATCCTGCCAGAAAATATTCCCCCATGTTGTGTTTTTTGATGATGGTGGAGGAGAAAACAAACACTTTGATCCAAAATCCCATAGGTTTTAAATAAAATAATTAAAAAAGACTGTAAAAGGTCATAGTATACACCTCACATCATTCTTATACTTGGTAATAGTCAGTAAAGTCTATATATACAAACAACACACATGCTTCACAAAACATTTTAAGACCAAAGAGAAAAAAAAAAAAAAAAAAAAAAAAAAAAAAAAAAAAAAAAAAAAAAAAAAAAAGAGATAAAAAAAAATAGTATCCTCAGTCATCTTTAGTTTTGAACCTGGAGTGAGGAACAGCCAACAAGCCCTAATCAGAAGATCTTATATGATGTTATGGCTTTCTACTGATCCTTCAGAGCTCTAAAAGGGATCTTAAAAATCCTGAAATGGATTTGGGAATTTGAGCCAGTGGGAGCAAGCGTAAAGAAATTATATTCGAAGCTTGCTTTGCAGCAGCGTTCTGTTTCACTTGTAAATGATCAGGGATGTGTTGCTAAGACAGGTAAAAAGGGATGTACAGTTGTCTAAACGGGATAAAAAAAAGGCTTGATTAATCTACATCTCAACAGACATGGGCATGACTTCAAGCAGGATAAATGTTTGATCAATGGACAAAGGCAATCACTCGGAATAACTTCGTAGTAATTTGATCTAACCCTTCCCTCTGAGCAGACAAGAGGACCCAAAGTATACAAGAAGTACGAAAATATGCACTTTTTATATGATAGTTGGGTCTGGGGTGTGGCACTTGGACAATGGCAATTCCCACTTTTGCATCCACTATCCAATAGATTTGAAATCCTGTTCAACCAATTATCCAATGAGAATTGCTCACCTGTTAAAGGTTGACTATATATGTTTGCCTTTTTGTCTTTGTTCTCAGTGACTCTGATGAAGACACAGTAGTGATGAAAAGTTGGTGTGGTTGCACAATTAAAGGCTGCAAAATTAATGAGTGTGCTGCAGTCCTTTTCCTTTCCCTTGGAAGTCCCTGAGAACCCTGTTTCAACTGTATGTACGTGGTTGTTACTTGTTTCTTTTTACTGAGAAGTTCTTTTCCACTCAGTGCATTCAGTAAACTAAAATTGTTTTCTTTTCTGCTCTGAAATGTGTCAATGTACCAAACACTAATTCCTGTAGCAGACAAGAGCAGATCCAAGCTGAATACCTTTTTGATACACAATTTCTTGCATTTGCATCCTGTCATTTCCTGTAGTTGTTGATAAAACCCTGTAAAAATCAGTTGGCTGCAGTCCCATTCTTTGCCACTGGCAAATGCTGTTGTTGTTGTTGTTTTGGTCTCCAGCTGTGACAACCAGCACCATCCAGCCAAATTGTTTGGACGTATTCCCCTCAATCTTGACAGAGGACATACTGTTGCTCCATCCCCTCCCCAGGGTTTCTCTCATGGACTTTGATTCTTTTTGAGATATAAAACTTGGGGATCTTTTCCATTCATCCAGCGCTGTGTCAAGCACCACTTTGTTGCTATTTGAATTTTTCGTTTTATTGTGGCAGTCTCCAAATGGGCGCTTGGAGAGTTTCGGCATGGTGCGAGTTTGTTGATTGCGATGCTTCATGACTTGTAAATCTATTGGGTGGCTGAGCGGCTTGGAGTGGTTTCTCAATGGGAGCTAATCAAAGCAGTGGGAAGCAGGGAGCACTGGAGGAGGAAAGAGACAGATAACAGGAGCAAGATTGAGAGGGAGCTGGATGGTTCCACTACTGAGATACACACTCCGTTGCCAGTTTATTATGTACATACAGTAGCTAAAACTAACTAAAACCTGCAATCAATCCTACATTCATGAAGACTATAATGTTCAGTTTTAACTGTTTTTTAAAGAGGTTTTGATTACACTGTGTGATCATTTTGGAGGCTGCAGTTTGTGGTGCTTATTGCATCATACTGAGAGGGGTTTCAAATTTTTTTGTCTACCCTATTTATATCAATGAGGGTAGGCTGAATTACAGAAACACCTCTCTGCATAATGCATACAATTCATCACCACAAACTACAAATCATGATATAAAGGACAGTAGATAATGAAATAAATTTTGCTTTCCACCTCATTCATCATAAGCCACACCTGTGTCTTCAAAATACCACATATTATCTGTGCACAGAGCAAATTAGGCATATTAATAATATTTCCTAAATACATTGGCTTTTTCATGTGAATGAGCATGAGCTGTCTAGACTGGAAACTTTCCTTTTCCCCTTGCCTTGAAAATCTCTGTCTGATTTCTTTTAGAAAAGAACGATTAAGCACTTCAGCATTAGCTGTAATTATGGGTTGAAAGGAGAGTGCATGCTTATCCTGCAGGGAAAAAAATAAAAAAAACACTTCCTTTGGCTTTCCTCAGCCAACACTAGATGTCCCCATGAGCATTCAATAAAACTGAAACAGCTCAAGCTCTTGGCGTTTCACTCAGCCTGTACAAAAGCACCATTTAAATTATAATAAACATGTATTTTATTATATATTTTTTTCTGTTCAAGAGCATATCATGAGCATGCAAATGAAGAGATTACGCAGAAATTATGCTGAGAAGCAAGTGTGCAGACATCGCTAATGGTAAGTAAAACACTAAACGCCCCAGCTAAATGCAGGGCATTACAGTGTGATCGTATTCCAGTGGCCTGTAGAAATAGAATGCACTCTGGAAACAAAAGCCTGTGTATTGTGGGTCAGGCGATCTAAACAGAGAGGATTAGATAGTAAAGCTTGAGGGGTGTAATGTCTCAGATCTCACAGCAGCTCGCCCTAAAGTGGATTATGAAACTCATATTGGTGTCAGATGTTTACTAGAGGGCTAAAGATGGAAGGAAAAACATTAGCTGGGGTAATCTGTGTGTAGACAGAGGAAGAGACCTTGATATGGGATAAACGTATAGCTTGCCTGGAGTAAGAGTTAAGTTCCGCACGGAGAAGCAATAAAGTGATAGTGTGATATACCTACTGTACTGGCTGGTGGGTGGGAGGGTAAGGGACGTTTCACAGGAGGGTGAAGCTGTGATGAGAGAGAGATTGGAGGTAAAATCCCAGGGACTCACTGTGCAGGTGCTTTTTGAAGTCTTACTTTCATGGGTGTGAGGAAACAATCAAAATGGAGTTGGGGAAGACTCAAGAGCGGGATAGATACATCTGTGCCAGGGACTTTGGGCTTAAAGATGGAGAAGGACTGGGATGTAGAGTATAATGTAAATTGCCAGCAGCTGTTCTCTTTTGTATACACTGTAGTCATGATTAATTAAGCCCAAAAAAATCAACTTACTTTCTCTTATTCTGCTCACCTGAATCTTCTGATTAACTAAAACACAAGATAACAGAATTTCAAGTTTCACCAGGGGAAACCAGCTTTAATTAGCATATTCTCCTCATTTGTTTTATTTATTTTCAAAACCATATCTTGGTTGATGAGGCTCATTTAATTTGTAATAATTAGTTGATTCAAAAAAAAGCTTGCTTTAATTAAAGAAAAACTCAAACTGAAATGTTTTATGGAGTGATTTTACACATCAATGGCAAAGGAGGCATTGAGACGTAAAAAAGAGAGATTGTGTGTTCAGAGGAGATATCATTTTTATATAATTTGACGATGAAAGCAAAGTTTTCGGAGGCATAGTTCAGTCACAATTCTTTGAGCAACATTTAAAATGTTGTGTCACCTTATTTCTAAATTCTGCTCACTTCCATACATCTTAGGATCGAGTTGGAAAGAAAAAGCATTTGTGTGCTGTCTTTTCAAACTCTTGGTAAGAAAAACATATGGCTGTTTAAGGGACATGTAGGAAAAGCTGTAAATACAGTAAAGACCTTGTCTGCTGCAACACGAAAAAAGTGGTGTGAATTTTACTAAGCGAACCATAAAAAGGGAACTTACCTTGCAAAGGTTTTCCAACTGATGAAAAAAGATATCATATTTGTTTTGATGTTATGTTCACAGTCAGAAACAATAAAAATATAACACCCTGGATTCTAACCAAGCTTTGACATTTACAGCCAAATATCACCAGAAATCAGCGTTGTTGATTTAGGTGTGCTATATAGTTTCAGTCTGTTAAAAATTCGACGAAGACGACTAAAATTAGAGTTTAGATGCAGAATGAGTTGTGTGTTATCAAAATAAACATAGAAGAAAAAGGAAAATGCAAAATAACATACCGATTTAGCATCGCACGCTTATAACATTGTCAGACTCACGATGGACAGTTTAAAAAAAAGATTGATGCAGCAGAATCAGAGATATCGTCTTTTTTATTCCACGCATTCTTCTACTTTTCCAAACATGGCACCTACATTACTCACAATGTAACTCAATTTACTCAACTGTACAGATTCATGTTTATTGTGCTAGTGGTGGCTAATGTAGCCTCGAGCCGCTAGCATCAAGCAGAGATGAGCAGCAGGCTACAGAGGTCCGGTAAACTAATTTTCTTCCCCTTTAAATGACTAAATGCAGTAACTAATTTTTTTGGAATGGCCCAATGGCATGATCATAGAAATAAAAATATTACAGGTAGCAGTGTGCCTCTATGATCCTCTCACTCTTCTGCGACTACATGTTGCTACTTGTCACTTTGATCATGAAGGCGATACTAGAGTATATAGACTACAATATAGTATATAATTGAGCATTTATAGTATATTGTTTAAAGAATTTTATAGATCCAAGACTAAACAGACAAAAGGGTGGGACTGAGAGGAAAAACGTGCAATTACAAATCTGTCTGCTACTTCAGCAACATGGACAGCATCATGGAATTAACAGTGTACAGCACAGTTACTAGAAGTTACTGGCACACAGGCTACTGATATTTCAGAGCCATGATCAGGGCCGTAGAGTCTAACTTGCACAAACCTCAGTCAGATAAATGATCAATGAGTCAGGCAGACTAGACTAACATATTCAACTAAACAACCCCTCTGCCCCTTCACTCTCTCTGCTACTGTAGGACGAAGAGGAGGATGGCAGGTTAAAAAGGGGGATACATTTGGGTCATTTTGCAAACAAGGAGGATGGTATCCCCCGTCACTCCCCCTCAAATGGCTAACTATATGTAATGAGAAACAAGTCACTGTTAAATAATGAACCCACGGAGAATTATCACCTGACACATGCGTTTCAGCTTCTTTCAGGTCATTGTTTTGGTTTTACGGTCCACAACTTTACTTTTTTCGGTTCAGACTCATTGTTTACTTTAGTGTTTTCAGTGAAAAAGCTCTGATTAATGAAACACTGTATGCTACATGCTCAACACAGAACTGCAGTAACTTGCTTGTAAACATTGTGGAGCTTTTAGCTGCTAAAAAAACTGATATTTCAGCCAGGAGTTGGTGGAGACCAAAAACAGAGCGAAAAGAAGAGTGAATATTGTATTTACATTCACCAGGTCACCAGAAACATGATGCCAAATGAATGCTAATGTTGCTCCATGTCTGCTGGATGTGGAACTTTTTGCTAACACATCCACCATAAAAACTTCATACATTCATTTTGTGTTTATAATTCATCCAGCTGCCTCAGTGCAGCCAAGACAATCATTGGAGACTTATTTAAGGAAACCCAATAAAAACCTGCAAGGTGTGCATTAGATTAGTTCAATTTAATCTCAATTTAAACTGATGTTTGATGTAAGCAGTAAACTACTAAGATAATTGCAAATTTGATTCAGAAGATGTTTGGTCAGCAGTTTTGTACAAGCTGGTAAAAAAGGAGTAACTTATTCATCACGGATACGCCAGCAGTAACACTATTACTTTATTAATATATAATTATACTAATCATCTCTCAGTAGGTTTGCCTGTGAACATCTGCTTGAATCAACCAAATCAAACTGTGCTGATTCTCACTAAAAATCAATGTACTAATTGTTTTTTTTATTTTTTATTTTTTTTAAAGTCAAAACTGCTGGTTCTGGGTCAACTCAGATGACAATAACTATTTATGACTATATATACTATGAGTGTAGCCAAAACAAGTAACAGCTTATTTTGAAAACAAGCATTTATTAACAATGTTTGAACTTAATGATTACACATTTTAAGTTGCACTTTAATCTTTCAGTGTCAAATTAACTAATAATTACAGCATCAATATTAAGCTTTTCACACATAACTAAAACTCAGCCAAATCCCAAAAGCTGTAGCCTACTGTAAGTGTGTACATGTTCATTCACACCACTCATCACTTTATAAGACACATTTCTGGTGGTTCATTATGGGGCTACTGTTTCTGTATGAACTGAAATGTGCCTATTTCCTTAATTGACTTAAGATATTCTTTGTCAAGTTAATTGACCAGGAAGTGTCAAGTTCATTGTGTAGTTTCTACAGGTTGCTTTTTTCAGTGTTAATATGACCCAACATGGAGGCAAGAGAAGGAACCACCCATCATATGACAGGGAGGAAAATGGTTGACAAAAACACATTTTCTTGAGTATTGAAAAAAAAGACATTTAAACACTGTCAGTCACGTTGTTTTGTCTTATCTGTTGTCTGTCATGTTTTATGTTTTCTGTGGACCCCAGGAAGAGTAGCTGATGTTCTGCATTAGCTAATGGGGATCCTAATAAAATCATATCAAAATGTCTTTTGTAAATATAAAGATATAAAAGTTCTTATCAAAATGTTTGACCTTTTTTGATATTTTTGGTTTCCTTCGTGCCTGGTGTGTGTGTTTAGATTTGTTAGAAAACCACCAGTGGTCACTGGAACCTATCCAGAGACAAGTCTTGATTACCAACCAGGCAAAACAAGCATCTCCCAGATGGCACACTGCTACCTGTAATATTTTATTTCTATGATCATGCTCCCATTGGGCCATGCCCCCAAAAATTAGTTACTGCATTTAGTCATTTAAAGGGGGAAAGAAAATAGTTTACTAGACCTCTGTAGCCCGCTCCTCATCTCTGCTTGATGCTAGCAGCTCGAGGCTACATTAGCCACTACTAGCATAATAAACACGAATCTGTACAATTTGAGTAAGTTGAGTTGCACTGTGAGTAATGTAGGTGCCATGTTTTGGAAAAGTAGAAGAATGCGTGGAATAAAAAAGATGATATCTCTAATTCTGCTGCATCGATTTTGATCTTTTTTTTTAAACTGTCCATCGTGAGTCTGACAATGTTATAAGAGTGCGATGCTAAATCGGTATGTTATTTTGTGTATTCCTTTTTGTTCTACGTTTATGTAGATAACACAGAACTCGTTTTGCATCTAAACTGTAATTTTAGTCGTCATTGAATTTTAAACAATGTGGCAAACCAGGGGAAACAGGTCAGCCAAACCGGCACAGGGGGCGGGTACGTAGGCTCAGACTGGGGGAGATGATAGAGGGAGTCTATCTGCCTGTGCAGGTGCTGCAGCCACTTGGCACATGGCACTGGTCAGCGAGGATATTGGCCAGGAAAAAGACTAACCTCTCCCCCTGCTTAAATCCTCCCAGGACAACACTTCCTGAAGGCCGACAGACCCCAGATGGGAAGAAACCTAAGTTGCAGTTTGTGCCAGTACCCTTTTTCCGAGCTACTTCATTAAAGAACACTTTCGGTTTAAGCCGACTGTCTCTGTTGCCTATGTTCATTGTGAATCTGGCGATCAAGTCCCCTGGGTTGCCACAACAGACAGACTGAAACTGTAGGATGTAGCACACCTAAATCAACAACGCTGATTTCTGGTGATATTTGGCTGTAAATGTCAAAGCTTGGTTAGAATCCAGGGTTATCTTTTATTTTTTTCTGACTTTGAACAGAACATCAGAACAAATATGATATCTTGTTTCATCAGTTGGAAAGCCTTTGCAAGATAAGTTCCCCTTTTATGGTTCGCTTAGCAAAAATCACACCACTTTATATTTTCATGTTGCAGCAAGGTCTTTACTGTATTTACAGATGTTCCTATGTGTCCCTGAAACAGCCATATGTTTTCTTACCAAGGCTTTGAAAAGACAGTGTTTAGATGTTGCATACATTTAATCAGGGACCAGGTCTTATTCTAGCACAGAAAACTGCACACACTGCACATATAGGGGGTGGAACTTAGGGTTAATGGGTGTGGTTTTGCTCATTTTGGCCCATGGGCCTTCTATAAGGTTAATCTGGCCATAGAAAGTCAGGTGTAAGTGTTATCCAAAGAGCAAGTCTGCATTTTTTAGAGAGAGAAAATCCCATAAATGGTGAATAAAAATACTGATGGCAGTGATGGACGAGCTACTCAGACCCCTTTGCTTGAGTAAAAGTATGAATACAACTACAGAAAAAGTACTTCATTACAGGTTGAAAAGTCCTGCATTCACAACCTTTCTTAAGTAAAAACACAAAAGTATTATCAGCGAAATGTACTTAAAGTGTCAAAAATGAAATAACTTGTTATGCAGTAAGTACAATGATCCCTGTGACTGATATATTATATAAAATTATGTGTTGGGTTGTAAGTACTGATGCATGACAGTTTAAACAGCATTTTAATGTTGTAGCTGGTTAAAGTGAAGCTAATTTAACTACTTTACAACTGTTGGTTATTCTATCTGTAGCAATGCATCATATTTTATTTTATTTTCAAAATTTTTTATCTGCAGACTAACCAGTAACTATAGCTGAAAAATAAATGTAGTGCAAAGTTAAAAGTACAATACTTCCCTCTGAAAGTAACATAAAATGAAAGTACCTAGATACAGTACTTGAATACGTGTACTTATCACACCAATCCCTGATGATGCAGTATTGGTGTTACCACATATTTCCAGCAGTAATACTGACAAACACGTAGGTAAAAACATCATGACAATACAAAAAGATGATGCACTTAAGTTAGAAAGATCACTATGGCTTGAAGTACCATAATTACTGCTAAAACATGAAACATATAAACATCTTCATTACATCAAACATAAAAAACAAAAAAACAACTTTAAAACCTGGTGAAAATGTTGCTGAGTTCCAGTGTTGCTGCAGTGATGTGTACTCCAGGGTGTGTCAGTTCATCTTGACATCAGTATTGGTGTGCGAGCACACTTCTCATACATGCCAAATCCTGATTTATCGCACTGCATGATGCAAATCAGGTTTTAAGGTTATGAGGATAATCTGATGTCAAATATAATGATATTCCCAAATTCACTACAGAAATTCAGAAAAAGAATCTATGGCCTTTCTGTAAATATGACCCAAAAATGCTACGGCTAAACTGGTTACAACTGACTATAAGTTGGACTCTGAAAAAGAAGAAGTATTTTCGAATCAGCTGTAAAATAGACACCATTTTAAACATAACTCCATTTTATCTCTGCTGGCAATTTTTGTCACAGGGCTGAAGTTTCTCACTCGCATTTTGTCTGTACAGTGTTTCTGTGTGTGTACAATAGGTCCCCTCTGTTACTCAGCACAGTCTTATGTTGCCTTGTGTTGAGGGTGTAAATCCTGTTGCAATTTAACATCAACACAATTATAAAATCTCTTTAATCAAGTATTAGTTTTCAAATCTACTTCACTTCTTCAAACTTCCATTTGACTTTCTCCTGCTCCTTCTCCTCTGGTTTACAGTTTTACATTTCACTTTTGCATGCACTCAGTATCTGGATCACTTTTTAGCAGCAGTAGAAAGTAACTAAACATTTACTCAAGTGCTGTACTGCTGTACAATGTTGATGGACTATTTCCATGTGATGCTACTTTATACTTCTACTCCTATAGTTTTCAGATTAATAATTAATTAATTTGTTTATAAAATACAAAGCATTGTTCCCAACCTTTTTGCCTCAGAAAACATGAGTCAGTGTCTAGTTGTGGCCCCTTGTCATGTCTCAGATGTCTGTGATTAGTTAGCAGTTTCCCCAAAGACACATTTCCTCTTTTAAAACCTCTGATTGTGTATAATAACTTTTGTTTTCTCTTAGAGTTGCAAAGATGAATCGATGATTAGTCGAAACCTACCGATTTCTATCGTATCTCATGGAAATATTAGAATAAACAAATCATACAGGGGTGCAGAGATTACCTCGAACGCGTCTGGTAGTTTCTGGGTAATAACCATAAATCAGTACTGCCAAATGCAAAACTACCTGTTTCTATTTTATGTCATGGTAATATTAGATTGAACCTCTGGATGATTTGTTTAATCTAATATTACCATAAAATAAAATAGAAACAGGTAGTTTTGCATTTTGCAGCACAGAGCCACGGTTATTACACAGAAACTACCAGAAGTGTTTCCAGGTAAGAAGTCACAAGATTAAACATATCATTTGTACAGTATTACCTTGAAACAAAAGGGAAAATATTAGAAACATAAGGGTTGGATGAATTTCAGCATTATAATATGGTAATTACCAATTATAAATTCCCTAATTTGGAAGGTATTACGCTGCTAGTATAGCCTGGGAAAACCCTGACGAACTTCTGGAAAATTTGAGATTTGCTCTGCAAGTCAGTCTGGCCAAGAGCCCATTCAAGCCCATTTCCAATTTTTCCAAATCAAGGCACCAATTACAACCGTTGAGGCGGGCTTTACACGATGACGATAGCGCAGCGACGGCAAACAGCTTTTTGTTTACATTCAACATAACGGCCACCAAAGCGCAGCAACCCGTTGATGCCACTGTCGCTGCTACGTCACCCTGATCGTTGGTCTGATTGGTTGAAGGACTATCCAATTGCGCCCAGAGGCATTTGAGCGGCGTCGGTTGGTGACACCCCTTTGGAAATGAGCTGTGAATGAAGCTTGCCCAGACCCACTCTCAGTTACAACTGAGAAGGGTCTGGTGTCAACCAGGCTACTGCTAGTAGTCTGTGTATACTGTGAAAACATCAACATATATTACCCATTTATTATCATTTTATTACAATAATAATATCACCATATTACAAGTACCCAAATATAGGCTACATATGGTTATCATCAAGCCATTACCTAGTTATTATGTTGGTAATTACATGTCATTACATCTGTTACCTCCTGTCACCCCAGTATTACATCTTATTACTGTGCTGTATTACCCAGTTATTACTTTGGTAATTACATGTTATTACATATATATTACCTCTTTATTATCACACTGTTACCCCACTATTACAATGTTATTACCATGCTGTAATGTAAAGTGCTACCAAAATGGAAAAATTCTCTGATTGCAGCTTCTTAAATAGGAATATTTGCTAGTTTCTTCACTCCTCTATGAAAGTTAACTGAATATCTTTGAGTTGTGGACAAAACAAAACATTTGAGGATATAATCTTGGGCTTTGGAAAACACAGATCAAATTTTTTATCAATTTTCTGACATTTTATAGACCAAACAACAAATTGATTAATTGAGAAAACAATCAACAGATTAATCAACAATGGAAATAATCCTTAGTTGCAGCCCTTACTCTTATATCCTCACCTCTTATTCATCTCACAATCCCTTAGATTTATCTTGATTTAGATTTATCTCAACCCTTTGGAGGGGATACCACTAGGTTGGGAATCACTGGCCTAAACTATCTATCTGTATTAGAACTAGATGCACTTGGACCAGCTACAACAATACAATACACATTGTTTCATCAGTAATACAAATCTTAAAATGTCATATATAAATATATAGTCACACGAGACATTTTACAGCAGAACAAGTACTTTTACTTTTGATGCTTTACGTGTATTTTGCTGATAATACGTATGTACTTTAACTTAAATAGGATTGAATGCAGGACTTTTAATTTTTTTGCTTTCTACTGGTCTACTTTTTTCACTACAATGTGCATCATTTTAGATATAATAATATATTATATATGCTGTATCTGTTGATTTTAGAGACTTGCTGTATTTACACTTTTTTGTTAATGTGGCCTAATGCCTTAATACAGTATATCTGGACCTCTCTCTGAGGCTCTTTGGATGGCATCTTGGGCTTTATACTCTTTACAGTCTATTCTCTAGCCAAAGACACTCCACTCACTAGCGACACGTGATTATGCCAAATGTTAAAGGGATCTATGATATTGCATTATATTAGCCTGAAAATGTCTTTTACTGTTTGTGTGTCCTGTGGTTCTATGCATGTATTTAAATCTGTGACTATTTTTGTTCGTCTATCCATTTGTAGACAACACTTGTCCAGTTGAATTGCAAGTCTTACAACTTCCACAAATTATTTTGAAGATCTGCTTTCAGTAAAATCATGTTGCCAGAAGATAAAACAGCGTCGAAATATCAAAATCAAAGTTTGTCAAAGTTTTCTTGAAGCTCTGAGTTTTTCATTCTGCCAATGATGTCATTCCTACTCATTAGACCTGCTTCAAATCCGGACCATGTCTCTTTATGTCAAAGAAGTGTTTCATGTTTTCCATCCTGCTGAATCAGATTTCATTCGACATCCTTTGGGAAATAACGCGGCGCTAAGGAGCACTTCAAAAGGCTACAACAAACAATTGTAGTGTTTACAAAAAAAGTTTTAATCAGTGGTGGTCCACTTTTTGGTCTGCATCCTCCGGGAAAAAGCTTTGGCTACATTAGGAGGTGTTGTGATGTTCAGGATTAAAATGTTTCTGCAATCATAAGGATGTCCAAAAGTAATTAAATATGCAAGATTAATCATCTTAATTACTAAACAACATGCAAACTAATTAGAATAAATATATAATCTGTTGAGCACAGATACATTTTGCCATTAATTCTGGACTGACGCCTTTGGCAGGATGCAATGATTTGAGTGTAGCCAAAACTGGCCACCAATAAAAGTAGAGTGGGCCTGGTAGCAGCATGGTGGCATGTCCTACTTGGAGTGCTGTTTGAGTTTCTAGCTTCTGATATTAGAGCGATGTTTGGACTCTGACCCCAGTGAGCCAGACACAAAAGCTTTCACTCAAAGTGCCGTGACTACTGCATTCTGAATGTACCAGCAGAGTACTCCATCAGGACTGACTCAGCAAGGACGTCCATTTGTTTTCAAAGTATCACTCTGTGCATAAATGACTAGAGCTGAAAACAGCCGTAAGTGAGGCCTGCTGAAAGCATTCAAGAACACTGAAACATGTCAGCTGCAAGATAGAAACAGAAAGTTGAATGTACATTAGAACAATACATCTGAACACTATCCTCTGTTACTATGTCCCCGTACGGACCAAAGTACGGAGTGTGGACTGGTAACTGCCAAGGTGCTCTTAAGCAAGACACCAAACCCCCCTCAACCGCTCATGGCGTCTGTTCAGCAGATGCAGCCCACTCACTCTGGTATCTCTCCATTAGTGCATGTATAGGACCTGAGCATGTGTGTGTATTTCAGGCCTATGTGTAATAACAATAGAGTGTAAATTGTAATTTCCCCATTGGGGATCAATAAAGAGTATTAATTATTATTATTAAGTCTCCATTTAGCATGTGTCCTGGTAAGTTTTTTTTTGTAATATATAAAATAAAATTGTTTTTTCTAAAATTGTCACCAATACACCTTTCTATATATTATATTGTGACTGGCTGAAGTTTTTGTCAGCCAAAATGGACGGTAGAATCCGATTAAAATTTTTCAAAAAGCTCTTTGTGGAAAACAAATACGAATGTTTAATGTGCCAGTTAAAATGTGCATTAAGTCATCTCTCAAGAATTATTGTGATTCATCAATTTATCATCTGAAAAAATACATGCTGCAGCTACCAGTAAAAACGTTAAATAAAGGCTCATGGTTTTATTTATAACTCTTGACAGTTATTACAGCAACAGTCATTTTATCCTCCGTCTTGACAATTGGAGTAAACTGTAGAATTACACCTTGTGCAAATGCATGTAATTTGCCAATGCATTGCATTGTTGCAAAACTTAAGCCAGATTTGACTTTTTTCTGGACAATCCTGTGTTTTGCATGAAGAGCACATCAAAACAGCAAAGTCAGAACCCTTGTTGTGTGTGTTGAGTCAGTGTCACTGAGATGAATGAGGATAGTGCCAAGTGCAAAGTTCAGTCTGATCACAGCCATAGTCATATGACAGGAAATAGTGAAAAATGGCCATCACAACTCCCCAGAACAAACACTTTAAAATTCCTTGTTTAGTCCGACAATTGGCTTCCAGAACATGAAAGTATTCAGTTTACAACAAGAAAAAGAAGCAAATCCTCTCATTTGAGGAGCTCAGCACTAATTTAATCAGTATTTTCCTTCAAAATCTTCTCATACTGAAGTATATGTTTACAAGAACTCATCCCATTTTGAATATCACTGAGTTAAGAAACCCACTCTACATTACTTGTTATAATTACAATAACCATAAATTTTTTCAAACGTTAGAAAACTCAATCTACCAACAGATTTCAAGAAGAAAAGTCTATATAAGCTCTTAGGGAGTGCATGCCGAGGTGATTCTTCAGCACAACAGCTGCATTAATTCACAGAGGTCAAACGGAAAGCCTCAGCCAGGGAAGATGGATCCAAACTAATGTCACTCTGTTCGAGTAGAGGCCCGGGGAGTGGAGAGTGGGAGCCATATGCTCAGTCCTAATGGAGCAGTCGCAGTGACTGTACATCGAGTTGACATCGCAATCTGGAGCTGTGCACGACACCGCAAAGTTTAACGGATAATGGGATGCGATACTGGCCAAATATCACATCTGTGTGAGCGTGCTCCTGCTGACTCTCTCCATACAATGTGTCACAATCTATTACAGTCTTCACCACACACCGACACACACAGACACACACGCTGATTATTCTCACTGCCATTCTTTTGTATAAATGCACTCACACAAAATAGCCAGCTCACCCACACCGATACATGCAAATAACTGGATTCACACAGATACAGAAGTGGACTCTCTACCACTCCATTGTGTGCAAACATTCAACACACACACACACACACACACAAAAACTATTCTCCATACTATGCTAAACATACTATACTCTCCAACACGACAGCCTGCACACATTACACAGAAACTCACATACACAAAATCAACTCCCAGCTTGAATAACAAAATGCTACAACATGCCACAGAGACAATTCCTTCCCCCTCTTCCTTATTTAACATGCAGGGCATTAATTGTCGGCATGATAAATTACAGCCATCTCAGCAACACCCAGGTGACATATACACACGGGTTGTTTATAAGCACAGATGTGGCAACATAATCTCTGGATTCGCAGGGAGAATGTCAAGGGAGAGCTCCTTCTTATTTGCCTTAATGAATCATGCTATAACTTCATTTTGCAGGAGCAGCAACACATTTGGCATATGTGCTGAATGAGCGTGAGCACGTGCATCATGTTTGATTATGGTGATGTGACTCTGGTGGTATAGTTACACATGAGGCATGAAGCTTGTGACTTGTTTTTCAAGATTTACATGAAAACATGTTAGATATTTAAGTAGTAATCTCCGGGGTTTCTGTTGTTAATGCATTGTTTATTTCAGCAACATCTTTTCTGCTAAGGTATCATTTTATTGTGGTGTTTCTTCACTGCACATTACAGTTATTCAAATAATTTCATTCTTCCTGTGTGCGGTAGAAAGGGTTAAGGATCAAAGCAACAATAACCACAATATGTAGGCTTACAGTGATGATATAAAGGTTGATGTAGGAAGAGGAAGTCATTAGCTTTGGCCGGTCGGGGACACATGAGGCCGGGAAGAAATAAACTCAGTTGGTTGGAATCAAATCATTCATGACAATAATGCTGCTTAATGCTGGCTATCACCAGACCAAGCTCAATCTTTTAAGATTGAACATTAGTCTGGGGAGTCTGCTCTGTATTTTCTACTGCACAAGAGGCGTGCTTAATGGGCATAGTTCAAATGACTCTGTACGCAATTGGACAGTCCTTCAACCAATCAGACCAACGATCTGGGTGACGTAGCAGCAACAGCGGCATCAACGGGTTGCTGCGCTTCGGTGGCCGCCATGTTGAATGTAGACAAAAAGCTGCTTGCCGTCGCTTCTCTATCATCGGCGTGTTAAACCCGCCAATAGCGCGCAAGGTGGGTAAGCCAGTTTGTGATTCCAGCCTGAGCTGCAGAGCGAAATCAAATCGCCGGCAGACCGGGCTGGGTTTACCCAGTCTAGCTTATCACAGTTATGTAGACAACACTCAGATTTACTCAGCTCTTTCACAGTGGTCTCTTAATCTCACTCTGTCAATGCTTACAGCAAGTAAATAGCTAAATGCAATTGCATTTCCTTCAATTACATAAAGACAAGTTACAGAATGCTGCCTTTCCTTGTCTCAGTTCAGGTCAGATTTAGGTTGTTTCACCAAAGAAGACCTGTCCTCACTATAAAACAACAGCATAGGTTGTTTGTTCAAATGTTCAAAATGACCCATGTTTATGTATTCCTGACAAGTGACCTCTTATGGTAAATAGCGTCTGTCCTCTCTCACAAGCAAGAGAGGAAGGACAGTGACAAAATCTAAGGAAGGAGGTATTGGGCATACAAAGTGGCTTACTTTATCAATGCAGAACACGGTTTGCATCTTGTCTCCTCCCAACAGTCAATACTACCCCCGACTAAGGAATTTGTTACCTCCTGAAACTCTCCTACAGGAACTAAATTCAGTCCCTGGCTCGTATGGTCAAAACGCAGATTAGGTTCCTCAAAAGGTTTTTGGTTCCTTGAGAAAATTCCTGCAAACGACTCAATATTGGTTTCTTTTAACCATGAACAAGTTTTTATAACATTAACCAAGTAGCTTTAGTTGCCAAAACGACAGATCAGAAGACGCTAATATGAGTGACCAATACAATAGTGACAAAAACAGTCATATGTGTTGCTTATTTGAGCATTTTGTGGTTCCTGATAGCACTCATTTATGACCTATTCAGTTGTTTAGATATGAGGACTGGTTGCAACCAAGCTTACTTAGAGCTCCAGATGGTAACAAAAGGAGGTGGAGATGGAAGAGGTATGCACAGGATTTAAAAAAAAGTAAGGACGTTTAAAAACGTTGACACTGAACGTAATCTGTGGTTTAGCAGAAATCATAAAATATTGGCGATCTTGTCTTACAATAGAGTTGGTTTTCATCTAAGTAGTGGTGTGAGAAACCATTTTGTGAATGTGGGGAGCTGTCATTAGACTGAATGGACGACTAAGTCTGACCTCATCTAAGTTTAACACTGATCTTTATCCGTCTTCAGTGCTGTGGGAAGTCGCTATTATCAGGTTACTAATTAGGTGAAGACTGAAACACCGTTGAGTCAAATTACTTACACGATCCTAATAATGACATGAATATATCAGAAATCTTTTCTTGCCTGACAAAATGCAGTCAGGTGCTGAGAAGACAACAAAACATGTGCACACCTCTGATACTTACAACAATAATACAACAACAAGCTACAGCACTTTTTTTTTTGCCCTGAAAAAGTATTTTTTAATACACACAACATAAATACACATATACAGTAAAACGTTTAGTGCATACATACATACAGAAATACAATGCACCAAGAGCAGCCTGCAGTACAGTGTATATTTTAAGAGTCTGGTGTCTTGAAGTGTAAATAGAGAAAACGAAACAGATATGAGTAGAAACTAGGTGAAACAATAGGCTAAACAGAAATAAATACATAAATAAGTAATTATAAAATGCATAAATAGCATTTGCACACAAGACACACATTTGATGCACTGTAAATGTTGCACACATTCATGCTTCATAAATATTGACCTGATGCAAGTTATTTAAAGTTGTGTTTTAGGGAGAAAACCTTTTTTGTCACTTTTTATAGAGCGTTGGGAGAGGAAGTGAAGGTCTGTATTTGCAATGTAATGTTATATGTAGAATGCATGTTACTTTTGGTGGGATGCACAAAAAAAGTACATTTTCTCAAGTACAGTATAACTCATTACTATTTTCAAGAGCTTATACTTGTATTTATATTTAATGCTTCTTTATTCTTCCACTTCACTGCATTCTAGAGGGAAACATACTTTTTACTCCATTACATTTATTTGACAGCTTTATTACGTCTTACTTTACATATTTAGTATTTTACATACACAATATGTGATCATCTTTTAACCAAAAGATGCATTTTTACAGATTGTTATATTTAGTGCCACCTCGACCAGCTTTGACACTGAAATGTTGCTATGCTGTGCATTTGTTGTTATGGATTAAATCAAAATCAGCTCCACTTCGACCAGCTACATTAAAATGCAGCTTACTGTTAATGCCTCAATAATGATAATAAACAATAATATAGGCCTACAGTATATAATGATCTCACACTCTAAAAGTGTCCACCATTCATAAAGAGAACTAATACTATTAGTATATTTTGCTGATATGATAATAATAAAAAATATATAACCCGGAAAGGTGCCATTATTCATAATGGCTACTTTTACTTTTGATACTCCAAGAAGCTTATGTTTTGGTAATGAAACGTACTATGGGTACTTTTACTTTATTCAAAATTGGTTAGCAGGACTTACTTGTTGTGGAGTACATTTGCAGTGTTGTTACTTTCACTTTAGGATCTGGATACTTCATCCAGCACTGATTTTTGGTGTCTTATAAGTCAATGTTGGCTGAGTACTTGTGTGTGCATAACATGATAAACAACAACAACTACTACTACTACTACTACATTGGTGGAACAAATAGTCAGCTCCTGTAGTTACACCACTATGCAAAAATTTGTTACAAGTTAAAGTCCTGTATTCAAAATTCTACATAAGTACAGAAATATCAGCAAAATATACTAATAGTATTAGTTCTCTTTATGAATGGTGGACACTTTTAGAGTGTGAGATCATTATATACTGTAGGCCTATATTATTGTTTATTATCATTATTGAGGCATTAACAGTTAGCTGCATTTAAATGTAGCTGGTCAAAGTGGAGCTGATTTTGACTTAATCCATAACAACAAATCATATTTTATTTGATCATAGGTTTTTTGTGGTAAATCTGAAACTAAAGTATAGTCACTGCAGATGTTAGATTGATTTAGTGGAGTAAAACATACAATATTTAGTAGAAGTATAAAGTAACATTAAATGCAGTACCTAAAAATTGTACTACTACTCAAGTTAATGTACTTAGTTACTTTCACTAGCTACTACTAATACATAACAATACAAAAACTGATTAGGTCTTAAAAGGAAATAAACAAACTAAATATACTATATATATTGTTGATATAGTCATTCTGCACTCGTGATGTTCATCTGAAGGTCATACAGTAGCAGTACAGTGTGGCGATGTAGTACTGAGTGAGTGAGTGGTGAGTGAGTGAGTGAGTGAGTGAGTGAGTGAGTGAGTGAGTGAGTGAGTGAGTGAGTTTATATTCCCTCTTAGTCACGGACAGTGTCGCTTGGCACAGGACCGGTTCACATTCCGTCTGTCAGTCTGCCCTCGTTCTGTGTTTCTACTGCCTACTACGGGATATTCGTGATTGGTTCATCCCTTCCTCTCCTCCCTCCCTCCCGCGTGATTGTATGTAAATCCGGTGGGGACTGAGCCAGTAGGTGAGGTTGGGGCTGGTGGCTCCTGCCTCGGTGGCGCACACGAGACCCGAGAGCGGCCGAGGTGAGATCGCTGCGCCGTCGGAGCTGTCCACTGTGCCGTGGTGCTGAACTCCATAGCCCTCTCCTCTTCTTCTTCGCCCCCCTCTATCGGCTCTACTCTACATTGGTGGTATTTTGGGAAAGGATTAACAACCTCCTCTTTGGCTGCTTATAGGTGCAAACTTCTCCTGAGGACATTTCTCTCTCTCTACTCAACGGAAATTACACTGTACACCAGCCGTGGATTTGGCCGGAGCTCGAGATTACCATTAATAATAGTTTGTTGAGAAGTGTTGCTTCCTTCCGTTCACCACTAATCTCGTTTGGATTATCTTCCTGGATGGTTTACGTCTGGACACACAGGTAATACAACTGTGTTTGTGTGTTTTGTTTGTGTTGTAAGTGTAAAAGCCCATCCGAGCACAGCTCCATCCATGGGAAGTCCCCCTCTCTATCCGACTCGCTATCAGACAGAAAGCTTAACCCTCATCATCGGTGAGGCGACACAACTCTTGTCTAATAATCCACCAGGTCACTCTCTTTGACTCCGAAAATATCTCCTAATCTGTCGCCTCAAGCTTTTGCCATTTCAGTTTAGCCTACTTGTCGCCAGATCCCGGAGGCTCAAATCAACTGATATCAGGATATCTGAAGTTGAGATTACAGCTGCTGTTATTGTGTGAGGGGCGCTCACACTGAAGAGCACAAACACTTCCCATTGTAACACAATCAATGTTTTTGAAACGATTGGAGACACGCCACGTTGCCCAGAGCTTTTAATTTATCCGCGCAGTACTTAGTGTGTTATTTTTTTCCCCCTTGGCACGCTAATCCTTGAGTGACACCGTTAGCAGCAGAGGGATTATACTTTTGTTTTTCATCCTCAGCTTTGCGCCTGACTCATCTGGCAGTATATTACAGGCTTTTGCGCCGTGGATGGCCATTAGTTGTGTTGTTTCATGGTTTGCGAATGAAATTTGGGGTCCTTCTTTTGTTTTTTATCTCCGCCATGGTGCAGCAGATGGAGTTAGGGCTAACCTAAAGCCAGATTAAGTTCTGCAATCGATACAACTCAGATTTACAGGCTGAAATCCTTTGAGGGTTTGAGTTTTCTGTTGAAGGATATACAGTAGCCTCAACGTTAGTTCCTATACAGGACAATAGATGCAACATAATTACTATAATTATATATAAAAAAATACTGTAGCCTATACAACTTATTAAAAAATAAATACAAGAAACATCATACTATCTGTAAGCAATGGTGGAATGTAACTACATATTTACTCAAGAACTGTACTGTTTCATGTTTACTATTTTTATAGCACATTTCACCGACAAGGCAATTCAAAGTGTTTTACATAAACATTAAAGAGCAGTTAAAATATAAAAACAGCTCAAATAGAATAAGACATATATGAAATACAAGAATACAAGTTTCAGAGGAAAATATAATTTGACAGCTTTAGTTTCTTGTTACTTTACAATACAAATACACTTTACTATGCACTGATTGGTTAATAAAAAGATGATGTATTGTAATAGATTAAATTTCCCTACAGTGTATATAGGCTTATAGTTAGAATTAACCTCACATTGACAAGAAAATGCTAATTTAATATAATAGTGCAACACTCACAGGGAGTCATTATTCTGTATTGAGTACTTTTACTTTTCACTTAAAGTACATTTTGTTAATAATACTCACATACTTTTTAACTGAGTAACTTTTTTAAAACGGGACTTTTAGGGTGACTTTGACTTAGGGCTTAGGGTTAATGAAAATAAGCACTTCCTTATTATTTGTGTGCCAATTGTTGTACACTCCTGATTAGTCTTGTGACAGCATTAATTCGCAGTAACAGGTAAAGGGG